>NC_091570.1:13674389-13679389 GCF_042767895.1 Penaeus vannamei
ATCAAAAGCGATTTTCATATTCTTGTCATCGCCAGGTTTTACCATTGGCAAACTAATCCTTTCTTTACACGTACCAACGCATCCAGCACGGGAGAAACCAGGTTATAACAAAGGACAGCACGGTTTCGCTTTACGACAAGAGCGATCATCGGAGACTATTGCCCTGCATGCGCAAGCAGTGCTTCTTGTATACTGATGTTCTTAAAAGCAAGATTTCTTCGAGAACAACACGGAGGCGCTTGCTGGACGCGGTGGCAGCTAACGATCGTCCTTGCCAAACGTATCGCTAAATGGTTTTCTCAGAGAGGTATTGTAAATGGAGTTCGTCTGTCTGCACAAGTGGCGGGTCTCACCTTGCATGCAACAGCAGCAGGGAAGGGCGGCGCTGGCCTGGGCGCCATGGCGGAGTGGTGATCGCGCGGAGCACTGAGCAGGTGAGCTTGCATCCCTTAGCAGAGAGCCTGTTCCACTGCACAGGATGTTAAACGACAAATAGTATATAATGAGCGATGATCACTCCCTGAGTATATAAATGCTTGATGAAACGGCATTAATTGCCATGGGCACCGCGGCGATCATATCTTTATCGCCTTTGATATATCTGCATTTAAGCGCTCATAAATTTATTCAATGCCCATTAATGACCCGCTGATTATATCCCTTCGTCAGGGACTGCGGTAGAGCTAGAGCTTGAACTACCGGAGATTGAAAGAGCCTTCAGCGGAAGACGACCTTGGCTCGACACGGACAAAGTAGCGCCGTCGAGCTGGTTCCTATATTGATGCTGGTGTCAAGACCATCCGCACCTGCCTCGGTCTCATTACCAGGTAATTAACAGGTACGACCACGCAAGGAAGAGAGCTTAATGTGAGACGTTTTTGCGGTGCTGCGAGCGGCGGGTGGGCCGGCCGTGGCGTGGCGCTGGTGCAAGTCTCCGCAACGGCCAAGAACTAATCCTGCGCACTCACAAGCACGCTCCTCTTGACAACGCCACCGAGGCTAAGTTAAGAATATACTTCGGCTTCAGACTGTGTGCATAATGACACTGCAGGACGACCTCACAAAGCACTGTGCTCTTACCACAAGCAGTATGTTCCTCTCAAGTCGATGATTTCTGTGCTTGCTGACACTACAATGGAGGCAATAAAATGGCTGACTTCTGCTTTTGATCGACACACATAACGTTTTACCGTGATTTGCATCGGTAGCACTTTACAATCTCAAAGAATTTCACTTCCTCCTTCGAATTTAAGGCGGAAAAGTTCGAACCGCCAAGACAACGTGGGCGGATCTGCCTAAACATGGTAAACCTGACTTTTATTGAAACATTCCAAAACAGATGAAAGAGCGGGTCAATATGCAACGTTACATATCTTAGCTTTCTGTTTACACCGTTACAAATCTGCAGGAACCTCACGCGGGACATTTTGACGATTTGTATCAACATTAAACGCAAGATTTCAGGGTTATCGGTGCGTGACGAGACACCACCAGCTGCCTTCCACCGCGCGCCGGCTTGAAGTCCTCTCCTGTTGCCTCGGTCGGCGGGCAAGGAGAGGAGTGCGTCAAGGGAAGTGGAAAGAAAACATGGAAGGACATCTATATGGAGAAATGTGGGCATGGCAGTTATCAGGAAATCAATTATAGATTCATTTCCCCAGCGTTTGGTTTATCTCCCTGGCATACTATTCGGTATACAAACACTCGACTTTGTATACCCACTCAGTTCTCGTGTTTGGCAAACGTTTCGCCCGTGCCTGCCAGTTCGACTCCCCATCTTTAAATTCCCCAACCCACAGACCGCCGAGTCTGCCCACTCACACACAACGTCTGCCAGCCCACCCACTCATACATACCGTCTGCCAGTACACCCACTCACCCCGCAATCTGCTAGTCGACCCACTCAAGCCAGTTTTTGCTAGTTCGGCCAAGCATGTATGTACTAGACCACCCACTCAGCCCGGAGCTAGACGGACCACCCACCGGTCGCGTACATGCTCTCCGCCCTCACGCCTGCCATTGCGTCGGCGAGCGCTGCCGCGTCTGCCAAAACACGCGGCCAACAACACTTCAACACCGGGTTCACTACGCGGTAATGGCACGCTATTGCCGTGATATAGAATGACATTAATGTATAGCAATTACGTAAAAAAATATAATGCACCCGTAATCGCTATGGATAAACTCTCTTAATCATAGCGGGCACCAAGGTAGTCGATATAAGCGAGTGACACAACGGGCTGTTGGTGTAAAAATATGCTTAAAACAAACATTGAAAACGAGAAAAAAAGAAAGAATAATAACTTAGAATTTAAAAAATAAATAACACACCCCAACCACAATCGACAGTTAGGCAACTAACGACAGATAAATGGATAAGAAAGCCAAATAAATCAAGTATGAAAGATGAAGAAAGCCTTAGCCAAGTGCACTGTAAACCTGCTGCAAACTGTACCATCACAGGCTTGTTGCAGGAGACACAGCGGCAACAGCAGAGGCCGTTCATGATGTCTTAAACCAAAACCAGTCCTTTTAATGGCCGTGGAAGTGTCGGGAACAAATTACAGCGGGTTTAATGGGTTCGAACACTTATTTTACAAGTCTTTTACATACAATGAGTAATTTACAGCTTTGCTTAAGTGTTCTGCTAGAGATAAGCGGTCCGTAGCTGGTGACGGCGTGTGTAAATGACATTGAAAGAACAGGGAAAAAAAGAGGAAATGGGAAGAAAACATGAAATAAACAAATAAAAAATAAGTAAAACACTAAATAATTGAGCAACAACGAAAGGCAAGAGAAGGGAATAAGGGAAACGAAATAATGTAGAAAGAAGGACGAGGATAGATGAGTAACAAAAAGGAAGATGAAGAACAAGGATAAAAATACGAACAGATTAAGAAGAACTGATAAAAAGAGCAGGTGAAACAAGAACAGATATAGGAAGAACAAAAATAAGAATAGGAACTGGAACAAAAGTAGGGAGAACAAGAATAAGAAGAACGAACAAAAACAGGAAGTAAAAATATGAATAAAAACCGGAACAAAACGAAAGAACAGAAACACACAAAGAAAGAGAGGAAGGAAGAACAAGAAACAAGAACAAAACTAGGAAGAACAATAAGACAAAAAAAAAAAAATTGAATCCATCACTGACTTTTACGAGGTTTCCGCTGTCTCTCCCCCACCCCCCACCCCTACCATCACCCCCACCAACCTCCCACCCTACCCTCACCCCCCACACCACCCCCAACCCTCAACCCCCATTCCACCCCCCAACCCTCAATCCCCATTCCACCCCCACCTCCCACCCCCGACCCCTACCATCACCCCCACCAACCTCCCCCCCACCCCACCATCAACCCCCCCAACCCTCAACCCACTCCCCAAACCTCCCACCCCACCCCGACACCTACCATCACCCCCAACCCCTACCATCACCCCCCAACCCCCACCCCACCCCCAACCCTCAACCCCCAACCTCCCACCCTTCCCCGGAACCCCCCCCACCCCACTTTACCCCCAACCCTCAATCCCCACCCCACCCCACCCTACCCCCAACCCCATCCTACCCTACCCCCAACTCCCACCCCACGCTTCCTCCACCCTTAACCCCCACGCTACCCCACAACCCTCAACCCCAACCCCTCCCCTACCCCCCAACCAACCCCCACCTCCCTCCCGAGAGTGGCGTCCTATCCACACGAGCTTCCGTTGATGAGCTAATGATCGTCTGCTCGACTTTATTTGTTTCGCCACTTCCTGCGACGCCGCCAGACCCCCCCCCCCCCCCGAGGGAAAGGCGTCGCGGCCCCGGGGTTCCTGAGGGGAGGGGAGGGGAAGGAAGTGGAGGGGTCTGGAGGGGAAGGGAGGGAAAGAATGGGAGGGGGAAGGAAGGAGAGGAGAGGGGAGGGAAAGAGAGGGGGATGGGAGGGAAGTGGGAGGGGAAGGGAGGAGGGGAAGGGGAGGGGGAAGGAAGGGGATGGGGAGGGGAAGGAAGGGGAGAAGGCAGGGGAGGGGAGGAGGAGGAGAGGGGAGAGGGAGAGGGGAAGGGAGAGGGGAAAGAAAGAGAGAGAGAGAGAGGGAGAGAGAGAGAGGGAGAGAGAGAAGGAAGAGAGAGAGAGAGAGAGAGAGAGAGAGAGAGAGAGAGAGAGAGAGAGAGAGAGAGAGAGAGAGAGAGAGAGAGAGAGAGAGAGAGAGAGAGAGAGAGAGAGATAGAGAGAGAGAGAGAGACAGAGAAAGAAAGAATGAAAGAGAACGAAACAGAGAGAGAGGAAAGATCCAGTACAAATAAGGTGCAATGGGGAAGGAATAAGAAAAAAAGGGGGGAGGGAGACGAGCGAAGGGGGAAGGGAGAAGGGAGGAAGGGGGGGGGGGTAGGAGCTCTCGACAACCACCCCCGCGAAACCATTTGTCCCATAGCACTAGCCAATTTGTCTTCCTTTCCCCTCGTTTGGGCTTGATGTCAGATAATTGGCTGTCTTTTTTTTCCTTCTGAGTGTATGGGGGTTATTAAAAACAATTAAAGCATGTGCATAACGCAAAAAGAAGGATACGCAGGTTAGATAGAAAAAGGATCCCTGTTGGAGTTTTCCCGCGCGATGTGAACGAAGGTCATATGGCGGCTGTGGATGTGAAGGGACGCGATTTGTCCGAATATTGGGATATTTGTGATTTTTTTGTTGTCATATTCCCTTGAATTGTTGTTTTTTTGTAAGGCGCCACTGTTATATATATTTCCTCTTTAATTTACAGATAATTTTCCTTTACAGGAGTATTACTTTCTCAGCAAAATAGTGTTGATATAATAATGATAATGATGATGATGATGATGATGGTGATGATGAGGATGATGATAATAGTAATATGATAATACTAATAGTAATAATGATAAGAATAAAAATACTAATGATAATAATGATACTATTAATGATGATAGTAATAATGATAGTAATGAGAATGATGATGATAATGATGATAATAAAAACAATTCATAAAAAAAA
>NC_091570.1:13694389-13701889 GCF_042767895.1 Penaeus vannamei
TTATTATTATTATTATTATTATTATCATTATTATTATTATTGTTATTATTATTATCATTATTATCATTATCATAATATTGATAAATGATAATAGTAATAATTGGTAGTAATATTAATACTGATTATGACAATAATGATAATGATATCAGATAATAATTATGGAAATGATGATGATGCAGATTATAATAATGACAGTAATAATAATACTAATAATGATAATAATAGAATAATGATAATGATAATAATCATTATGATACTAATAACAATGATAATAAAAATGATGATAGTAATAATAGTAGTAACAATGTCAAAAATAAGGATAACAGTAACAATAATAATAACAATAATGATAATAATAATAATAATAATAATGATAATGATAGTAATACTGCTAATCATGAAAATAATAATATTAGTAATAGTAATAGTAGTTATAATAATAATAATAATGATAATAATAATGATAATAATAATAATCATCCTTATTATGATAATAATAATAATTATAATGATAATAACTATAATAATGATGATAATGATAACAATGATAGTAATATTGATAATGAGAACAAAAACAACAATAGAAATAATAATTTTGATAATAATGATAATAACAATAATATTAACAATGAAAATATTAAAAACAATATATGTAGTAGTACAACAACAAAAACAAGAATAAAGACACGAAGAAGAGGAAGAAGAAAAAAAGGAAAGGAAGAGAATGAAGAAGAAGAAGAAGAAGACCAACAACAATAACATCAACAACAACAACAACAGCTGCAATCCTGATAATTACTACTGCTACTAATGATAATAGTAATAATGATGATATTAAAAAAGATAATGATAATAATAATGCTAATGCTAATGCTAATGATGCTAATGATAATAATAATAATGATAATGATGGTAACAATAATAATGATAATAACAATGGCAGTAATAACAATTACGGTAATAACAATGATAATGATAATGATGAAAATGATAACAGTAATAATAATAAGGATAATAACGATATGATGATAATGAAAACAATAAAAATTATAATATTGATAATTATAATGATTATAATAATGGTGATAATGATGGTAATAATGATAATGATATTAATGATGATAATGATTACTACTACTACTACTACTACTACTACTACTACTAGTAGTAGTAGTAGTAGTGGTAATGATAAAAGGATCTTGATAATAATGGTAATAATAATGATAATAGTAAAGATATTGTTAGTGATAATGATAATAATTATGGAAATGATGATGATGCTAATAATGATAGTAATAATAATAACAATACCATTATTACTATTACTACTGTTAATATTAATGATAATACAATAGGACAGATATTGATAATGATAATTGTAACAATTACATTAAAAATTATGATAGTAATAACGAAATAAAAGTACGGACGAAAATAACAATAATAATAATAATGATAAAAGTGATAATACTAATAATGATAATAATAATAGTCATAATAATAATAATAATAGTAATGATAATGATGAAAAATAATAGTAACAACAAAACTACTACTACTAACAATAGTTATGATAATACTAATAATGATACTAATGATAGTAATGATGACAGCAACAATAATAATGATAATAGTAATAGGAATGATAATGATAATAATAACAGTAATAGTAACAACAACCAAAACAAAAGCAGCAACAATGATGATGATGATAATGACAATATTAATATTGCTGATAATAATGATAATGATAATAATAATAATAATAGTAACAATAATTATAATAATAATAATGATAATGATAATTAATAATAATAATAATAATAATGATGTATATGATAATCATGATAATGATAATAAGGATGATATCAATAATAATGATAGTAATAATGATATCAACAACAACAACAACAATGAGAATAATAGCAATAATAATGAGCGTAATAATAACGATAATAATGATAATAATGATAATAATAATAATGATAATAATGATAATGATGATGATACTACTACTACTACTACTAACAATAATGAAAATAACAATGCAAATGATAATGATGATGATAATACTAATGATGATGATGATAATGATGATAATGATAGTAGTAGTAATAATAATTTGATAATAATGATAATAATGATAGTAATAATAATGATAATAATGATACTAACAATACTAGTACAAATACTAGTATTTCTATTACTCCATTTAATGACAATGATAGCATTAGTGATGCCAACAATAATGATGCTAAAGTTATTAAAATATTTGCTACCAACATCATTTCGTATCATCACCATAGCTATAATGTTTATTGTCTGTACTGTCATTGGTAATGTGATTATAATTCGTTTTTTTCTTTGTTTTTGTTCTGTTCTGATCGTTGTTTTCATGGCTGGTTGGTTTGTCATCAGGATTTTGTCTGTACGGATGGATTGCGATGATACTGTATGATTGGGTTGCCTTGGGGATTGGGACAGATTGATTAGACTCTGGTTCTGATCCATCGCCAATCAGCGCGTCGAGGGAAGGATCGGAGGAATTTCTTACAGTGGCAAAAGACGGGTTCATTGAGTGGGAAAGGCTAGATCAGTAGCAATTCCAGGAGGTGTCATGGCGTCTGTTTTTGGATGATTGTTCAGTGAAGGTATAACCCTTAAAATCATTATTTTCCATCCTTTTTTGAAACTTGAAGAGACCAAAATGATCGACCATATTCACAAAGCATCCGTAACTTTTGTGACGTCATCAAAATAAACCTCATGTTTTTTTTTTCCAAAAATAGAATCAGGCGCCATGAGACTTCCTCGAGTTGCTACTGACCTAGCATTTCCCTTCACTGAGTACTGGCAGAATGGATGCGCTTGTATATGAAATGTTTATATGGGGTCACTTTTCACTATTTCCCTTTGTTACCGTACTTCTTCTTATCGATATCATTGTTATATTCGTCTTTATCATGGCTGTCATTATCTCCATTCCTGTATTTGTGAGCGATCAATATTTCAATATACGAGTAATATTTATTTTGGACACCTTCGCTCAGAATGTATAGAGGTACGCTCATTCTCAGAGAAAGTGTCATATTGTAGACTTAAATATTCAAACTGGACTCTTTTTCTCTGTTTTCACTGTTTTTTTTTTCACGCTCATTCGCAGAAAAAAGTGTCATATGGTAGACTTTAATATTCAAACTAGACTCTTTATCTCCGTTTTCACTCTCCATTCCCCATCTCTCACTATATAGTAGGATATTTTGGGTTCGTTATCTCTGAATACTTCCATGCCATGGCTGCCGTGTCTAAAACTAAAGGCTTATTGTCACTGGCATTGTCATATCGTCATCGCTATAAATAGCACTCCAAATATTAACATTATCCAATCTGTTCAGACTATTAATGAGTGACGTTGTTTTCGCCTTTATGATCAACGTTGCTCATGCCTTCACTATTATTATGTATACCAACGTAACTATGAGAAATCACACTATTGTAGTCGTATTCACCAACTACGCTGCCATTTACACTGTCACCATCACAATCACATTCGGCATCAGTGTTAATATTCAGCATATATATTATCGAGAGTACGAACTGAATACCAATCATCAAAAAAGCTCATTAATTGTTGCTAATGATCATCCCATTCTTCGATAAAACATGAGCATCATTTTCCATTATATCAAGCACTAATGATACGCGCGAGGGGGGTGGGGGTAAGGGGGGAGAGGGGGGTGGGGGAGGGACGTAGCCTTGTGGGTCTCATGGCAGAAGTTCAGATCCGAGTGCTCGGGCTTCGTGCTTTAGAAAGGGTGGTGTGGTAGCATCGTAGTCAGATTTCCTTAACTGCAGAGGGTGTAATGAGGGTAGCAATAGCACAAATAGCAGTGGTAGTACAAATATTGTCATTGTTAGTAACTGATATTACTATTGCTATTTCTACTAATATCACCATTACTGCTGCTGCTACTAATACTACTGCTTCTACCACCACTACTAATACTCCTATCATTATTATTACCATCATCATTAGTTGTAATAGCAGCAGCAGCATTTGTAGTAGTAGTAATAGTAGGAGTTGTTGTTGTAGTAGTAGTAGTAGTAGTAGTAGTAGTAGTAGTAGTAGTAGTAGTAGTAGTAGAAATATCATCATTGTTATCATCTTCATAATCATTCTTCTTCTTCTTCTTCTTCTTACTACTACTACTACTACTACTACTACTATTACTACTACTACTACTACTACCACTACTACTACTACTACTACTATCATCATCATCATTATCATTATCCCTATCATCATCATCATTATCATTAACCCTATCATCCTCATCAGTATTATTATTATTATCATCGTTATTATCTATATTATCAACAATAGTAGTAGCAGTAAGAGCAGTAGTAAAAGGACTACAACAGCCGTAAGAGTTGCCATTGTAAAAGTAGATATTGACAAGTCGCGTCAGTTGAATTCCCGCTTTTGTTTATTTTTTTCATATATGTTTGTTTGTTATTGTTTAGACTTTGAGTTATTCTTTAGACCATTTTTCAGCGGTCTCCTTCAGACGAATCTGTTTATATAGCGTAATTCTAGGCCTATTTGTACATTTCTTTTCCAAATTTCTAGTGCCTACTAAATGAATTAAAAAACAACAGATATTCGGCCGGTTTGTTAGAATAGTGCGAGGCCCGACCCAAAGAATATTCGTATACTTGACATGCATAAATAAAGAAATAAATGTATATTTATCAGTCTAGACATGCATATCAACCCGGCAAATAGATAGGTTAAATGTATATCTATGAGATATATAGACCGATATGCCTTTATTTCTGCATCTGTATTTATGAAAATTCATTGGGTCGAGCCTGGCTGATTATTTTTGAATAAACATAAACAATATCATGAGCAATAAGGTTCACCCTCTCGGACAACCTTACTGACAAACAAATAAACAAAAGGAAACATCACATTTCATCCTTAAAACATTAAACAACGCTCTGTCCTGCCAACCTAGAATCAGTTTCTCCAATTGTGATTAAAGAATGATTAAAGATCCATTCCCCTGACGATTTTTCATGCTAACATTTCCTTTAATGACAATCTTGATAAATTATCTAAGACTTATTGAAGAGATTCACGTTTCTCCTGAGGAATGATTTTGTCCGTTCCTTCGCTTGGTTATGCAGATGAGAGGTCCGTTGTTTATCAAGGCGAGAGGGATGGAGATCTTGATACTAATGGGGAGTTATTTGGGTATTGCTGGTATAAGAAATAGGGAGACAAATGGGAGAGAGGAAGGAAAGGTGGGAGATGGAAGGGGACGAGTGAAGGAATTATTATTATCTGTATTGTTTGATAAGTGCGAAGTGTGAAGGAAATATTATCTGTATTTTTTCTTTTATTTTGGGTCTAATGTTCTGTTGTTTTACTGTTGCTGACATGATGAAAAAGAAAAGAAAAACGAAGAAATGAATGGAGAAAAAAGACAAGAGAAGGGAACATTAGCAAAAGTATCTGCGTTATTTATCTCTATTTTGTCTCTAATCGAATCAACTATTGGTGAAATGTAAATGAAAAAAAGAATCAGAAAGAAAAATAGACGAAGAATGAAGAGGAAAAGAAAACATTAAGAAAAGGATCTGTATCATTTATTATCATTCTGCGCCTCATATACAGGATGCAGGTTCATATGCAAATCCAGTTCTTGCAACCATCATAGGTCCAATCATTGTGCTTCAAAATTACATTTTCTTATTAAGCACGTGGTATGCAGCTACACTTTTATCATTAACATCCACACAAAGACAGTCACAAATTCCACACGATTCGTAAACCAATTAAACCAATCATTAGGTTTCCGTGTCCACTCATTAACAGTAATAGGGAGCTAAAATCACCCCTACATACTACTAGGCCTATCACTGTTCCTTAAACGGAGACTAAAACCCAAAAAGCTTTTATTTTCATCAATGAACCGTCTAACTGCTGTCGCCTCTGCTGTCTGCCATTGCCTCTGCCGATACAGTAGTAGTAACACTGGTAATGATAATGATGATTGTAGTAACAATAATAGTGATAACAATAATTATGATTATGATGGTAACAATGATGATAATAATGATAATGATAATAACAATGATGATAAAAGTCATATTGATGATGATAATAATAATAATAATGATAATGATAATAATGATAATGATAGTAATAGTAACAATAACAATAATGATAATGATAATGATAATGATAATGATAATGATAATGATAATGATGATGATGATGATGATGATGATGATGATAGTAATAGTAACAATAACAATAACGATAATGATAATGATAATGATGATGATGATAATGGTGATTGTGATGGTGATGATGATGATGATGAGGATGATGATTATGATGACGATGATGATGACATCAGTTTCTCGAATCACAAAGACCACCAACATCATAACCACAATCACGTGATCAGTTTTATATGACTATGTGTACATTGTTATAATCATCAATGTTCATGTTGATTAAAGAATGACTCGACCATTTCATATATCATAAGAAAAAGCTTTTGTGGATTTGATATTTTGGTAGAAATAAAGATATTAATTAAAGAGGATGATCTTTGAGAATAGGTTCATTCAAGTAAATTGCTGCATAATGATGTCATTATTGACAGTAGTAGTAACAATGCTAATGATGATGACAATAATAATGATGATGATAGTAATAATGATAATAGTAATAATAATATTAATGAGATTAATGATAATGATAATAATGATATAATTGATAATGATAATAAGGATATTAATGATAATGATAATAATTATTTTAATAATAATAATAGGTATGATGATGATGGTCATGATAATAATAGTAATGATGATGATGATAATAATAATAGTAATAATAATAATGCTGATAATGCTGCTGCTACTACTACTACTACTACTACTAGTAATAATAATAATGCTGATAATAATAATAATGATGATAATAATAATAATAATAATGATAATAATACAAATAACAATAATAATAATAATAATAACAATAATACTAATGATAATAATTTTGATAATGATAACAATAACAATGATAATAATAATGATAATAGTAATAATAATGATAAAGATAGTAATAAAATAAGGATAATCGCAATTACCACCATCGTCATTATTTTTATCACTCATAATATTATCATAATCATCATCAAAATAATAATACTGATAGTAATCATACATCATCAGCAGCATTATCATTAGTCGGATTTGCAAAGTGTGTTCTATACACACGACGTGTACAAGGAGAGAGAACAAGAGCATTATCCAATTTAAAATTTCAAAATATGTGATTTCTCTTTTCTTTTTGTTGAGTCTTTATAAAGTTGCAGGTATTTCTGAAAGGTATACTAATCACTTCTGTGGCCACCGTAATAAAACACTAATGACGGTCATTAGACTAAATCATATTCATAATTTGGCATAAAAATG
>NC_091570.1:13734389-13736889 GCF_042767895.1 Penaeus vannamei
TGATAATAATTATAAGGAGGATAAGAAAAATAACCATAATGGTAAAAGTAACAACAATGATGATGATGAAAATTATAAGAAATATAATGACAAGAATAACAGTATCAATAACAATGATAATAATAGTTATGACAATAATGATAATGATAATAAGGAAAATAATGGTGAAAGTAATAATGATGATGAAGTTGATAATACCAATGACGACAATAATGATCACAATGATGATAACAATGATAACAATAAGAAGGACAACAACAGTAATAGTAGTGATGATAATGATAATGATGATAATAATGATAACAACAATAATAGTAATAGTTATCATGTTGATAATAATAATGATCCTACCAATGTTATTTTTAATATTACTACTAATGATAATGAGGATAACTATGATGAGGATAATAATAATGACTAATTATAATCATCGGCATCATTATTATCATGATAATTATAATAGTGATGATGTTTATAAGTCTAATAAAGATAATAAATATGATACTGATACTGATAAGAACATTGATATTGATATTAATGATAAGAACAGTATTGATAAGAGTAATGACAATAATAATGATAATGGCAAGAACAACTTGAAAAGAATGTACATGTAATAAAGAATACATTTGAGGAGCCCAGTGACACTTTGAAGAAAAATTATGGCGACAAATTCACGACTCAAATTCGTACAGGTAAATATGCTTAATAAAAGAACTTGCAATATTTCTACGAGTTTCCTTACCCACGAGTTTTGCAGTCAAGAGAAATGCTTATATAATTGCTGTTAAGTCACGCTCAGACACACTTACTTTGGTCGTTGTTCTTGGCAGAATGACTTGATGACGTCAGAATTGTCGATGACGTCAAGGGGTGACGTCACAGTTCTTGCTAACTCGATGGTTGACGTCACAATTATGGTTGTAGTTGGCTCTTGTTCTTGGATCACTAATTACACATGTTGCACTCAAAAGCATCGCACTTTGTTGATTATTGCACGCATGGTTTATAATTTTGTGAGTTACAAGTTATCACAAAATGTATGAAAAGGTTCGCCGTTATGTGTGGAGAATTCACTGTTGGGATAATTTGCTTATTTACTGTAATTTCACAAACGTTAAATATTCGAATCACTTGTACTTTCTCGGTGATCGCACTCGAGAGTAAGGGAGAAAGAGAGAGAGAGAGAGAGAGAGAGAGAGAGAGAGAGAGAGAGAGAGAGAGAGAGAGAGAGAGAGAGAGAGAGAGAGAGAGAGAGAGAGAAGAGAGAGAAGAAAAGAGAACAAAAGACAAGAGAAGCAAACAGAAGAGACGAAAAGAAAAGAAAAGAAAAGAAAAGAAAAGAAAAGAAAAGAAAAGAAAAGAAAAGAAAAGAAAAGAAAAGAAAAGAAAAGAAAAGAAAAGAAAAGAAAAGAAAAGAAAAGAAAAGAAAAGAAAAGAAAAGAAAAGAAAAGAAGAGTGAGTTAGAGAAAGAGAGAAAGAGAAAACTGGAGTTCAAAGGCTTAACAGTGAAAGAAAGCGTGAGAAATAGGAATGAATAGATAAGTAGATAAAAAAAAAAACAATCACGTAAATAAATAAATCAGAAAACGAGAAAAATGATAAAAAAGAAGGAAAATAAAAAAAATAAAAAGGAAAAGAAAGACAACTAAACAGAAAGAAATGAAAGAAAAAAGTTCTAAAATTATAGCAAAAGATGACGAAAGGATTCCCGGCAGGTAACGTAACATAAATCATTTAAATAGATCGATAGCGAACAGCGGTGGCGTAGCGTTGGCAGACACCGCACTCAGCACCTTTCTTGGCCGCGCTTCCGAACGCCCAAGTCCAGAAAGATCTGCGGATACGGATATTTATATATATATATACAGTACTCTCGTTGTGCATACTTATCTGGTGTATACTTATATATACTTATCTATGATGTTATCTATATATACTTATTTATAGAGAGAAGGAGACACATACACGTAAGCATGTATGCACATAGATGTGGACGTATTTTGGACGTATATGTGGAGACGGATATATACAGTTCTGTCGTATTGTATACATATCTGTCATACACCTGTATATATATTTATCTATGATATACATGCTTATTAACATAGAGAAACATACACGTAAGCACACACACACGCACATATATATCCATGTATATTTACATGCTACAGTATATATATATACGAATAAACATGTCCATGTATGCGTATACCCCTGTGTGCGTAAGTATGTGTATACCTCTGTGTGCATATGTAAGTATATTCCTCTGTACACATCTGTATGTAAGTGTGAAAACAATTTCCCAGCGCCTTGTACCCCGCTGCTGACAGGATGTAGGAAAACCAACTACCATGTTCACCCTCATAGAATACTTCCGTTCATACGCACTCGCCATCGTTCACGCGATCGCTGAACACCACGTATGCGCTGTTCACTGAAGGTGCGTTCAGGTAAAGTTCAGAAGAGGATGTCTACTGTCGCTTTGTGAGGAGGAATT
>NC_091570.1:13746889-13756889 GCF_042767895.1 Penaeus vannamei
TCATTATCGCTGGTGGTCTTCTCTGGCGACGAAGTGAGCTCGCCGCTGGTCGGGGAGGCTCCGCCGGACCGCTTCTTGGAGCGGAGCTGGCCGTTCTCGCGGAAGCCTTTGGCGAAGGGGTTGTTGTCGATCTTGAGCTGGGTGATGCGCTCGTTCTGGTAGGCGGTGACGGCCATGAAGCAGGTCTGGGGGAAGGCGAAGGTGTTGAAGGCGGCCCAGTGGAGGGAGACGAGGTCGGGCGCCGCCACGATGTGAATCCTGGGCTGGTACTTGTGCATGGAGTTGAGGATGATGTGGCCCTGCTGGTCCAGGTTGTTGTTGGTGAGCTTGAGCTTCTGGAAGCTGATGGGGTGACGCATCCACTGAGCCCCCGAGGCAGGGGAATCGGGGTGGATGTAGAGGCGGCCCGGCATGTGCGGCTCGGCCTTGCCAGCCACGACCCACTCCTTGCCCTGGAACTTGTAGCGGGAGTCGTCAGCGGGGACGATGTCCATCAGCACGAAGTATTTTGTGTTGGGCTCGAGACCACTGGCGGACATCTTCACTGTGGGGAACATACGCCTGGAATAAAGAAGACGACACATAAGTATTTATAATAAAAGAAACAGCAATGCAATAATATGTGCGGATTAAAAAAATATATTACAATAAAAGATTGAAGCATTTTAAACCGTATAACATTTTGTAGTTCTAAAAATTGTCAAATAAAATATGAACATCCAGGCAAACCATGGCACTTCAACTCCACGAGAAAAATAACGAAAACATAATGAAACAACGCAAAAAAAAGAAGGAAAATCTCAAATCGCCTACGTTGGTATTGACAGAGTAAAGTGACAGCCAAACATTTAAAGCCCAAACACAGGAATACCCGTTTGTGAGACCCGCCAGAACCCCCCTGGACACCAACTACAAACATGGCCCCTTTTCCTCTCCTGTTACTGAACACACTATCCGATTTCCTGCCGCCACCTCTCATAGATGCCCGACCACTTTACCCTCATCCCTTCGCCCCGGGTATCACGCCCGCAGCGGCCTTGGGTATAATGCTATTTACAGGGCGGGCGCAGTGTGGGCTCAATGAGTATGATTTTGCCCGATACCCATCGCCGTTGACATTGGCTGGACGGCGTGCGAATTTGATGATGATAACCTTATTGCGAATTTATGATTATTATGTATTCGGGACAGGCAGTGCCGAGCGCTCTGTTTATACTGAAATTATGTGATATATTTCTATGAAGGACTGGGGCGATTTTCAATTAGAGAGAGAGAGAGAGAGAGAGAGAGAGAGAGAGAGAGAGAGAGAGAGAGAGAGAGAGAGAGAGAGAGAGAGAGAGAGAGAGAGAGAGAGAGAGAGAGAGAGAGAGAGAGAAAGAAGAGAGAGAGAATAAAGCAGCGGCAGCGGGTACAGGAGCGGGAGGCGGCGGCGGTGTCGGCGGAGACAGAGCGACGCCAACCGACAATTTCGGTCGCCGATCCTCCCGACCTCCGCACAGCCGCTTCTTTCGTCCTAATAACCTCCAGGATCTCGTTATCCGAACTCGATCATCTCAAAATCATCTTTCGCCTACTCTGCTATCTATTTTCCAAGTTACAAGAAACATGAATATTTCTTTAATTCTGCAAAATTGAAAAGCACGCGCTGGGTGCAAGAACGGCCCGAAAAGACAAATATCAGAGACAAAAGAATTAATTAACACGATCCCCAAATCAGTCATTAAGCCCAAGGTCGGCGAATCCCTTCAAGACCAGAGACCTGGTGCGACCTCATTACAGGCTCGGATTACAGGTCAGGATAAACCAACAATGTGATCGGATGAGCGTCATGGAGCCATTGTTTTGGCCCGCCGTGATATGCGCCGATGGTGAGGGACTCGGATTGTGTGTCAACAATTACTGTTTGAATGGACGGTCACTGTGTGTATGACTAGTGACAGGTTTGCATAGGTAACGATGAATGAGCACGGTTTTTTATGTGATTGTATTAATTATTTATAGGCGAATTTATGAGGGGGAAAAATGCATAACTTTCGGTAGTTGAAGTGCCGTGAGTTGTAGGATGACAGCGGAATAAAATTATCTTTATAGAATTGATCCTATGAACAACAGTAACAAAACAGAAAAAACGCAAGGGCTTCGAGGCCAGTGTACTTACCGTCCGAGCTTTGTGATGATCATCTCTGTGCCGAACTTATCGAACTGCGCCCAGAGATTTTCGTTCTCCAGACGGGCTTTGATGCGGGGGTCGGGCTTTCCTCCTGGCAGCCCTGGAGCGGGGAATCCGCACTGTCCGTGGGGCTTGAGGTAATCCCCTGGGAAGCCATGGGCCAAGTGTGTCTGGCTAGGGACACCGCCTGCAGGAACAAGGGGGAAGAACTTTAATACACGGCACTCAAGGGACAACAGACTCAAACGTTACAAGACAAAGCGTTATCTACGAGTGACGTATTCTGTTCATATTTACAACACTTTTTCTTGAGACACTGTAACTACTACATTACAATTATTTGCAAGAGGCATCTCTCTGACTGTATCATGCACGGATGAGGCAGGCTATCGCGTGGCGTCGATAACCCGTTCTCGGAAGGCGTGTGGCGCGTCTTGGGGACTTACCATGGAATCCTAGTCTGTATCTTTCGAGATGGTCTGTGAGGTTTGCTGGAAGTCCTCCTCCAAGGTATGGGTGGATGCCGAGGGTGCCTGGAGGGGCCATGCCACGGCTACGAAGGTACAGTAGTTCCTCCTCGTACATTATTATGGATCTTTAGCACTGCACTGGATGTCCTTTTATCACTGATCACACTGCACTCAAGTCAGACTCAGAGCTAACTGTTAGATGGGTCGACTGTACGTACAAAACACGGGTGCTTGTCGAGAACTACCTAACGCTTGCCCGTGCTGTGGGTTTTGTATCTTGGCTGGCCACGCCCCCGCGACGCTCAGCCACTCACGCGCGAGCGCCAAATAGGGGGAGGAGCCTGTCCGACCGTCGCGGAAGGGGGCGGAGCACCGTCCACGCGGGCAGGGGAGACCCGAGACCGCCCGCGACAATGTTTGTTTTTGACCCCCCATGGGAATTGTCCCTCACAGGTGTGGCCTATTAGTGAATGAGAAAATGCCAGGTTTTATGAAGGGCCGGCCATTAAGATGAAAGATGGCAGAAGATAAGAGCCTGGACACGGCTGCGAACACCCCTCTCGATGGTAATGTGGCTTGACCCCCACCTACCTCGTCAACCGCCCCGCAGGAACATCAAGTTATAGGTTTAAAAGATATGCATTTAAATCCAGAAGTTTAAAACCGATGCAAAATATTGCTCGATCAGCAAAGAAGAACAAGCCTCTGCTCATCACGTGACTTGCTTCCAAACAGGAATTAAAAATGAAATAATCTGCCTTAATTAGAGGAGCTATATAAGACGTTTAGGAATCTCGAACGTATTATACAGCGGAGCAATTAAGCTATTTAACTCTTAAGTATTCAAGAGATGTGGAAGAAGACTGAGAGGATGAGCTGTGTCTACTCTGTGTGCATTTGCTGAATATCTAATGTTCTTAGATCTTGCTTTCGAGAGAGAGAAAGGAAATATAGACATGAATAGATAGGAAGGATGAAAAGAGAAAGAGAGAGAGAGAGAGAGAGAGAGAGAGAGAGAGAGAGAGAGAGAGAGAGAGAGAGAGAGAGAGAGAGAGAGAGAGAGAGAGAGAGAGAGAGAGAGAGGGGAAACACGTTAAATTTTCTCATCTTGAGTAAAATGTTCTAATCGCTAAGATAATAATAATAAAAAAATAAAATAAAAATGCGTAGGGAACAACAACTGCTGAGAAATAAGGTAATAATAGACGGTGAACATAACCCCGATATCCTTTTTTTCTTTTTTTTTTTTTTTTTTTTTTTTTTTTTGGTAAAGTACAAGAACGCAGACTGTCACGGTTCCTCGTAGGTCTTCCTGACACGAGCGGAAATGAAGTACGTTGGGGCAGCAACCCCCCCACCTTCCCTTCCCTTCCTCTCCCCCCTTTCCTTCCTCCCCGTTAATAAAACCCCCCTCCCGCTGCATAGAAGTCCCTCTTCCCCTCTCCCCCATCTTGAACCCTTTCTGCCTCCCCCCTTCCCTTCCCTCTCTCGGTGGAACCCCTTCTCTTCTTCTCTCCTCCTCGCCTCCCCTCCCCGCCTTCCGCTTAGAACCCCCTTTCCCCTCCCCTCTCTCTCTATCCATATAACCCCTTTCCTCTCCTCTCCCTCTCTCTATAGAAATCCTTTCCTCTTCCTTCCATTCCCTCTCTCTATATAGAATCCCTCTCTCTCCCTCCCTCTTTCTCTCCGTAGAGCCGGTCTCCCCTCCCCTCCCCCTTCAGGGGACCCCCTCCCCCCCCTCCCCCTTCTTCTTCATAGAACCCCCTCTCTCTCCCTCATTCTAAAATCCCCTCTCTCTCCCTCTTTTTAGAACCTCCTCTCTCTCCCTCATTCTAGAACCCTTCTTCATCTCCCTTCCATCAACAACCGCGCTAACAAGGCTATCTATTATTTTGTTTGTGTCTGTATTTAGTAGAACCATTTCATTCATTCTCCCCCACGAGGCCGCCCTGTCATTGTGTGCCTGATCGCCTTTTGTGAGAGAGCTAAGTACCTTTTGTGTGTGGTCAACCTCACACCCCTCCCTCCCTCCCTCCCTCTATCTTTTCCCTTCCCCTTACCCCCCAGTCTTCCCTCCTCTACCTATATCTCTCACCTTCCCCCACACCCTTCCCTCCTCTCTCTATATTTCTCCCCTCCCCCCCTTCCCTCCTCTCCCTATATCTCTCCCCCTCCCCTATTCTCTCCAGCCCTCCTCCCCCCTCCACCCTTCCCTCCTCTCCCTATATCTCTCCCTCCCCTACTCTCTCCAGCCCTCCCCCCCCTCCCCCCTTCCCTCCTCTCCCTATATCTCTCCCCTTCCCCCTCCCCCTACTCTCTCCAGCCCCCCTCCTCCCCTCCACCCCCAGCCTTCCTCCCACCCCCACCCCCCTTCACCCCTACATCATTTCGACCATTGCCCTTCCCTCACTAATTGATGGGGCAGAAAGGGGGTTATGGGTCGGGCGCCTTCGATGTCTGTCCCTTTGCGGAATTTTATGAGCGATTGTGGATTCATTAATGACGTAGATTGTTATCAATTGTCGAGGATGATGGAGGGACTAGATGGGGGGGGAAGGGGGGTGGGGGTGAGGAGGAGAAAAGGAGATGGAGAGAGGAAAGAGGAAAGAGAGGAAGAGAAAAAGATAGATAGATAGAGAATAGTTAATGTTTCCTAACCATTTCGAACAAAACTAATCATTAAGTACAATAATTAACGATACATTGAGAACTGTAACAAAATACAATCTAAAAACAATTTTGAACAGACCTTAAAAAAAGTTACAAAATATTACACATCACGCCGCATGCTCTAACAAATCAGTGAATCTACAAGTAGCACAATTTTGCCTGGAGACGGTTGGCGCGACACTTAACGTACTTCATAGTGTCGGCAATCCCCCCCCCCTCCAACCCCCCTTTCTCCTCGAGATATCTCTCTCTATCGACTTGAGATAAAGCAATAATTGATCTCGACCGCCGTAACGGTTTCCTCATCAGCCTCATCTGATTTTTTCTTGTCTTGCATCTTGCTCCATTCTCTTATCAGCAATGATTTCTCAGATTTTCATCTCCCGCGAGGCATCCCATATACGTAGATAAATACACACACACATAAACATACATACAGTACATGCACACACACACACACACAATATATATATATATATATATATATATATATATATATATATATATATATATATATATATATATATATATATATATATATATATATATATATATATATATATATATATATATATATATATATATATATATATATTATATATATATATATATATATATATATATATATATATATATATATATATATATATATATAATCTGTGAGCGTATGGCTATACATCTTTTTCCTCTGTATTTCTACCGCGGATTTTTTCGAGTCTTCTATTCATCTAATTTTCACAATTCCAAGGAAGACAATAAAACGAATCACATCCCCTTCTTAAAATACTGAAGTAAAAAAAAAAAAAAAAAAAAAAAAAAAAAAAAAAAAAAAAAAAGACATTAAAAGAAAGAAAGAAAAAGACATTCCGTGAAGCTCCCCGTCATAAGTCCAGCGCCGAGGCCCGTTTGTCTCCCGAGTCAGGTACGGGCGGCGAAGGGTGCGGACGGAGCGCACTTTATGATCCTCTGTCATGTAATTATCTCCCTCCCCCACCCCTTCACGTCTCACATCCATGAGTCTGTTTGTTTTATCTCCCATGGGACATCCGGGACTCGGCAGAGAAAGGGGGGGAGGGGAGAAAATGAAGGGAGGAGGACCCCCTTTTGTGTGGTTTGCTTACTCCCTCTCTCCCTCCTCCCCTTCCTCCCTCCTTCTGCCGATGCACACACGGACACCTGGATCAGGGTATACATGCATACACACGTGCCGGCCATTATTCTTGTTCGAGAAAGACGTGCATACGAAGATGTAGAAGTTGTACAAGATGGTTTTAGAAAAATTCCTGATTCTTTCACGACAGGGAGAAATATCCGGAAATAAAATTCATACAAAAATGTAAATATTTGTAAAAGAAATGAACTATTTTGTATTCGATTTTTGGAAATGTTTCTTCCTTCTATATAGATTTTTGGTAAATGTTCAACGCTCTCTGTCTCTCCTGCCGTAGTGTTGTTGAACATAGCGAAGGCGATGCGAGTGCAGATTGTGGACAAAATGTTCACAGCTCTGAACACTCGGTATAATATATAATGTTATTTATCATCTTAAGTAAATGCTAATAGGTATTTAGCGTTGGTTATTTGGGCAGTTACATTTCCCCGGGTGAGAGGTTCCGCCTTGAACACCAATTTGAGGTTGAAGGAACGAATGTTGTGGAATACACAAGTGCTCGAGCAACCTTCAGGGGCGCCGTGAAGCTGACATTCCCCCCCGTCATTTCACACGCAGTTTAACCCGTCATTCGCTGACAGGTGGAGTTGTGAGGGAAGGAGGATGATAAATAATAATCTGCTAATGCTGTTCAAATTCGGGAATATTCTGTTACCCGAGACAGACGGCGAGGACTGCGCACCGAAGGCCGCTGTAGCTTAGTAAGACCGATTCACTATCGTCCCTATCGGCGTAATCTTTACCCGTCTCCCTCCAAAAATTCCCCGAGAAATTTTATCTCCGATTAATTTACAAGTACAAGACAACGTGAATGAATTTGAAAGTCGAAATAGATCGACCCTCTCCTTCGTGCGTTTGTTTCCGGTCTCGACAACAGTTAAAAGCTTCGCCTCTGTTGCCAAGAACCGTTCCTGGCGTCCTGTTTTCCGGCGGCTTCGCATCCTGGTCCGGATAATTAATGGCATGCAAATGATCGATATATGCAAATGACCTCGTGGCCATGATCCTCTCGGCGATATCTGAAGACCCGAAGTGAGCTTGATGAACTGTGACTTTTATTCAGCCAATGCATTATCTTTCTTTGTTTTGGCTGATGGGAATGGTGGCCGCCTTGTTACAGTGAAGTATAACGAAGCCGTTTACGAAAGAGTTATTGTATGAGAGCAAACATATTTTCAACTGTGAGGAGGTGAACGGATGGAGCTCGGAAGATGTAAAGAATATCTTCAGCACAACAAATATTTCTATTTTTTTATTATGCTATTTTTTATCAGTGAAGATGCCAATATTAAATAAATTTTAGTTCACAGTTCAGGCTATTCTTTATGATTGTTTTGAACGTGGAATTCTAAAATGCTAGAATCAATGTGCAAAGGCGCATCCAGGAAGTGACACAAATACCGTTTCTTACAAGGTCAAAAATATATCCCATGACCCCGTACCCTCATAGGAACCAACTGGTCAAAAACTAACATTCATTCATGCTTCATTTAATCACACGAAAAAAAAATCAACCATGTTAATCAATAAACCGGAAAAGAAGATCAATTAAGGCCCGTGCACGATGAATCAGGTTGATGCAGGTGGAGGCAGCGGCGACCTGACGGCACAGCGGGTCATCCAGACAGTGCTCCGCCCCGTCTGTCCGAACGCCCCGCCCCCCCAGCCAAGATGTCCAGCCGCTACGATAACCTGTATACAAGTTCAGACTGGAGAAAATAGGAGAATATAGGTAGAAGAGAGAATAAAGATGGTAAATGGGTTGTGGAATGTAAGAAAGGGGGAGGCGAGAGAGCAGTGAAGGAGGAGAGGCTGGGAGAGGAGGTGACACCCCTGGCTCGGGAGTCGAGACGCTGCCCCGCCCCGTCTGCCGAGACCGAGGGACGAGTAGCAAGCTGGCGGAGAGGAACACCTAAAGGATCTTAATAAAAAAAATGTATATTGATATGAGTTTTGTTTGTGTTTATGTTGGGGGAATCTCCATTCAGGTTTTGGAATCGAGTGTTACTATGTTGGTTTATTTAATTTTGGTTTTGGTTTCTTTATATTTTTACAGTTCTGGTTTGAAGGTTAGTCGGGTTTACTCGGATCCTTTTTTTCATAATCTTTAGTTGTTGTTTTTCTTGATTATCTTTGCAAAGGAAATCAAACTCATTTACCTCAACACAACGTATCTTCATTTCATCTCGCTCCTCGTAGAATTATCTAAGCCAAGCAACTGATTTAGTTCAATTAAAGATTTAGTTCAATTAAAAATCATAATAGGAAATCTCAGACGCACGCACAACCCCTCCTCGCAGGCCCTCACGACATAATTCAAACGACCTATTCCAAAATCAACATCTAGACCCACACACCCTACAGCTTCGGACTCCCATCACCCTACGAGTCCAAAACACGCCAGATAGAACGACGAAACCAAAGAACATCAAAGGACAAAGGCATCACAGACCCGAAGCCGATCGGTAACTAATGGCGGACAGCTGGCGAAACAGCACTAACTAATACCCGGGCGATCGAGGGTTGAGCGAGAAGAGGGCTCGGGCAGGTGTGAGCCCATGTGGGTAATGGCCCTATGGCGTCCGGGCATACAGATGATGCAAGGTTGAAATCACCGCGAAGTAATAACATGCAGAGGGCAGAGAGAGAGAGGAAATAGCGTTGCGACATAGAAATGGCCTGTCATAAATCGTAGTTCAGGACTCGAGCAGGTAATAGACCCGAGCGTGTACGTGGTATTTGGTAAGGGGAGGGAACTGCTCTGTGCTAATGGATTCTATAGTTCTACCGTCATTACGTTGCGATTTGGTATTACAGGTTTGATAATCATCTTTAAGCGCTTACTTCGCTAATGATAACGATGACGTCATATGCGTACGCTGAGTGAGGGAGACGGGTGAGACAGCTAGGGTCAAGAAAGGTCAGGCAACGCTGTCGTATAGAGTTAACAAAAGATTCTACTACGAATACTTTTAAACACCTTTTCAATCACTCGAATATCGCATTTGCAAACCGAAATGATAAACCAGACGATAGTAATAGAAATACAATATTCATTTCTACCATGAAAAATAACCCATGCGAAGTCACGAAGAGGACGCCCGAACACAGTCGCCAATAAGCTACAAAGAAGACTCATCCGAAACCCATCACCACAGACAAAGAGGTCTTGATCATACAAAACATACAAAGACAGACGCCGGTGCATCAGATAGCGACCCTTAAACAAACACCAACACCCAAGGGTCTAAAATCCACAATGATAATGACCTCCTACTCCGCTTGAGAGGTCAGACTGGGTCACTCCAATTACATCAGTCAGGTCAAGGAGGCCACCGATTGTCCAAGGATTATACCGGATTTTATTATGTGTAATGTACCTTTGTTTGCTTAAGGGCTTAATTCGCTGGATTAACGTTAATCACATAAAGGTTTGTTTGTTTTATTTAGGAAACATGGTGGGTTACTCGAGAGGAAGAAAGTCTAGCATATCTATTTCTATCAATCAGTCTAATCGAC
>NC_091570.1:13769389-13771889 GCF_042767895.1 Penaeus vannamei
GAGGTGGGAGGGGGAGGCGGTGCGGAAACAAGAGATGGTAGCGGGGGAGGTGGAGGGAGAAGAAGAGGTGGAGCAGGTGGGGA
Source organism: Penaeus vannamei (assembly GCF_042767895.1). Taxonomy (NCBI): domain Eukaryota; kingdom Metazoa; phylum Arthropoda; class Malacostraca; order Decapoda; family Penaeidae; genus Penaeus; species Penaeus vannamei. The sequence continues at coordinate 13,769,473 of NC_091570.1, forward strand.
GAGAGGAGGAGGAGGTGGGAGTGGTGGGGGAGGAGGAGGAGGTGGGAGGGGGAGGAGGTGGGGAAACAAGAGGTGGTGGCGGGGGAGGTGGAGGGAGAAGAAGAGGTGGAGCACATGGTAGAGGGGATGAGGAGGAAGAGGGGTAGAGGAGGAGGAGGGGGAGAGGAAGTAAGAGGAGGAGAGGAGTGAGCGCGAGAAGAGGGGCTTGCTGTGGTTCTCTCTCTCTCTCTCTCTCTCTCTCTCTCTGTCCTTACCTCGCTCCCCCCTGTTTTTCCTCTGTCCCCTCTCTCTATCTCTTTTCTTTCTCTTTCCCTCCACCGCCCTCTCTCTTCCTCTGCCCTTCTCCCCTTCTCCCTCTCCTCTTGTTACCCCCTCCCTGGCCCCTCCCGCCACCCTGCCTTCCTCTCGCAGCCTCCCCCATCCTTTCCACTCTCTGTATCCTTTCCTTTTATCTATCTCCTTCTTCCTTTCTATTCGTTATAAAAGGACCCCATTACAGGCAAAAACTCCTGGTCATTCCCGAGTAGGTTTCCATGACTACGAGGAATAACTTAAAGATTTTGAATGTTAAGGAGACCTTTTAAACCGTTGTCTAATTATTTACTTGTATTGCGTTATCATTAAAAGTCTAAATAATTTACTTTGGCAATGCAGATGTTATGAATATTGATGATATTCGTGGTGAGATAGCTAGGTTTGCAATAAAGGAGATGATTATCATTAATCAACTTTCCAATCAATTTACTGTTGTCTTTACTAATATTGTGAAATTGTCATTATCATAACAGCTGGAGTAAGATAATGGTAATTGTAACCATAAAATGATAACAACAACAATAATAAGATAAACAGATGATGCTAATGCTAATTAATACAAACAGATAGAGTACAATAGAAACATTATTGAAAATCAATTTAGGGTCGACTATTGTTACCAAGACTTCATATAACTGTAAAGAATACAACCAAAGATTTTTCTCCTTAATTCCCAGTATTACCAATTTTGAAATTAGCTGAAAACACTATCTCAGATTTGGCATATGTTTATAGTAGAATAGAATGAAATAACGAAGAAACAAACGCACAAAACGATGTCTCGAGATCTTGAGAAAGAGAAAATCCTTCGCCAAGGGTTCCCAGCGTGGACCTGTCATCCCAAGGGACTTAATTTTCCTGTCGAATTTCTAAATGACCCGGCCTGACCTATTGTTCTTAGTGTGGCGGCAATCACCTTGTTTGACCTTCAGTACTCGTTGGCAATGAGGCTTTGTATGGCAATTTCTGAGGGCGCTTTGTACCCTTTATATATGGCTCGCTGGCGTGTGCTTGTCTTAATGGATCTTATTTTTTACTTAATTTGGTGTGGAATGATGATGTTTAACAATTTTCCATCCATTGTATGCTGTTCAAATGACCATTATCGTGCATCTGGATCGTGTGGGCTGGCGACCAATGATGCAGTCACACGTCTCGGAGGTTTTCCCGCGCGAATGATCCCGAGGCCACGCCCCCCCTTGCCGTGGCTCATGCGATCCCTACAAGGCCATAAACACACACTTGTTACTTGTAATTAAACTGCGAATTACCTGAACCGACCCCCTCGCACTGAAACAATGGAGACCGTGCTAATGCTTGGCACAGACACGCCCCCTTCTGGTCGAGGGATCATTACGGATTCCACCACCGGAAGAGGCAGAGGACTTCGCCCGCTTTGATGTCGGGGAGAAATGTATTTCCTGGTCTGGTTATTCTGACTTTTATTAGCAAGTAGAACAAATTAATTGCAAACGGTAAGCATGCGTAGTATTAAGGAGATATAAATGTATAAAAATGAAAACAAAGAAGATACAGTTAGGTTAGGTAAGCGTATTAGACAGCCTGCGGGAGAAACCAGAATCACATAATTTCCCCAACGCTAAAACACAAAACTAAAATTCACATATATATAAAATTTCTTTCAAGTTTAAGACACAGGCAGAAGTACATTTCGAGCCTTAGTGACAAACAAGAAGATCTAGACCACAGCGCCGCGTCTTAAGCTCCCAACATGGTGCCTCCCTCGAGCTGCTCCCACGGTGCTTGTCGTCGGGCTTGTCACCTAGAATTCTAGATGACGCGTGATTGGCGCCGGCGAAAAGTGAAAGGCTAACGGAAACTGATATATATCGATCACTAGATGTAAATTTGCTGCGGGATTCGTTGGACAGCAAAGAGCTTCCTGACTAGAAGCGAAATAAATGTGTTCTTATTTCTCCAAGATTGAAATTATGAGCATTTCTATTACCTTTAGAAAAAAAAACACAACTTAGTGTCCGGAAAACTCTTCTCTTCAAGTTTCATGATATAAAATACTCGGACTATAATTCTCCCAGTTATGAAAGATAATGAAAATAAAAAAACATCTATACGATAAGAAT
>NC_091570.1:13781889-13789389 GCF_042767895.1 Penaeus vannamei
GATAATGATGATGATAATATTAATGATCGTGGTAATGATGATTGTACTACTATTGTTACTGCTGCTAATACTACTACTAATATTTTTACTTTAACTACTAATTATAAAAAAATGAAATAATAATAACCACGATAAAATGATAATAATGATTATGATGATTATGATGATGAAAATCACAAGAATAATAATGGTAATAACGGTGATGAAAATGTAATGATAATGGCGATGAGCAGGATTAGGATAATGATGACGATAATAATGATAATATCAGAAACAATAATAATACTATGAATAATGATACTAATACTAATAATTACAACAACATCAGCAGCAGTGACAACGATGATAACAACAACAACAACAGCAAAAATGAAAACAACAACAACAGCAACAACGATAACAACAACAACAGCAACAACAACAGCAACAACGAGGACAATGGCAAAGCCCGCCTAAGAATTACCGCCAAAGAAGGTAATCCACGCACCGACTGACTCATCCCTTGACCCTTGAAGCACCAGCTAGCTACACCTGCTACGCCAAGCAACCTATTATGAGATCATCGCTAACAATAGCACCTTAAGACTCCAAATCTTATCGCGAGAAACAAAGACAGGGAGAGAGAAAAAAGGAAGAAAAAAAATGGGGTGGGAGTAGGTATAGCCCCTCCCCCTTTCTCCTTCTCTCCCTTAAAATAGTAAAAAAATAGGGCGAAGGGAGAGTAAAGGAGGGGGGAGGGGTGGAAGAGGGAGGGGGGCCTCCTTCCCTCCCTTAAAAAAGTAAAAAAAGGGCGTGGGGAGAGTAAAGGGGGCGGGAAAGGGAGAGGGGGAACCGCCCCCCTTCTCCTTCCCCGCAATAAAAAAGAGAGAAAGAAGATAGACAAGGATTCGAAGATAGGATAATCTCAACCCCAAGCATCGCCATCACCCGTTGAGGATCTTATCGACAAAAAGCGTATCGGATGAAGTAGCATCGAGGCTCTTCACGGAGATAGAGATAAGAGGAGGAGGACGATAAAGACAGATAGCGGCGAGGTTAGGAATCTCCAGAGCGTCTCATCTCGTCGAGGTTCTCACGCTGATGCTCCTGGATTTTTTTTTTTTTTTTTTTTTTATCTCGGTCATGTTGGTCTATGTGGGACGCGCGCATACGCCCCACGCATACACACGTGCTGTTCGTTTAGATATTCCTTTCTTTTTCTCTCTGTCTGTTTGTCCGACTTTCTTTCTCTGTCTGTCTGACTCTCTCTTTATTTCTCTATCCGTCTGTCTGTCTGTCTGTCTGTCTCTCTGTCTCTCTCTCTCTCTCTCTCTCTCTCTCTCTCTCTCTCTCGCTCTCTCTCTCTCTCGCTCTCTCTCTCTCTCTCTCTCTCTTTCTCTCTCTCTCTCTCTCGCTCTCTCTCTCCTCTCTCTCTCTGTGTATTTCTTCTCGTTTTTTTATTATTCATCCTCAACAATTTAGTTTATTGGAAACAAAAAGTGATGGATTGAATAAGATTTAGTTACAGAACGGTTTACATACCCTGGAAAAGGCCAGATGAGATGCCAAAACTTTTTATCTAAACCTGCTTCTATTTATGTAGAGGGTTATCTATTAAACATAAGTTCCACATGCCTGAAGTGCTGTGCCTTTGTGCTTACATTATTCACATATCTTTTAATCGGTAAAAACTTTATGATCTCGAAAGCACACACATACAAGCGCACATACACACGTACACACACACACACACACACACACACACACACACACACACACACACACACACACACACACACACACACACACACACACACACACACACACACACACACACACTCATACACACACACACTCACACACTCATACACACACACACTCATACACACACACACACACACACACACACACTCATACACACACACACACACACATAAATACATGTATGTGTGTGTGTGTGTGCGCGTGTGCTCAAGGACAGTTTTTCAGCTTTTCCCGATAATTCGAGAAAGAGAGGTGGTACCAAAATGTTTAAAAAACAGTGAATTGGGTTATCTCTTAATAACTGGGTATGAAATATTACTTTATGAATAAATTGTGTGTATTAGTCACCCCCACCCGACACATTCCCTCTCCCTCCCTCCACTCACAAATATGTATACACTGTCTCCTTCTCTCTCTCTCTCTCTCTCACTATCTCCTCTCTCTATCTCATTCTCTCTCTCTCTCTCTCTATCTCTTTCTCTCTTTCTCTCTCTCCCCTCTCTATATATCTATGTATCTCTCTCTCTTTCTCTCTCTCTCCCCTCTCTATATATCTATGTATCTCTCTCTCTCTTTCTTCCTCCCTCCCTCCCCTCCTCTCTCTCTCTCTCTCCCTCCCTCCCTCTCTCCCTCTCTCTATCTCTCTCTCTCTTCCCCCTCTGTCCCCGAATTCCAACGGTAGATCGCGCGTGTAATTCATCTGCAAACCCAGAATTTAAATAGCCATAACAATTAATAAAAGCCTGATAACAAGTCACGATTAATCTCTTGCTGACTCTCAATTCCCTGCCTTCATCCGGTGTTTGTTGATGTGCATGGTGTCCCGAGTGCATGGTGTACTCTCTGCATGTTGCGTTGTGTACATAATGCATAATGTACATGGTCAGTTTTAAGGATTGTGGACTGTCTGCGTGAGGGTCATGTTGGGGGAATGTATGTGCTTTTATGTAAAGGTTGTTTATGGGGTTTACGTTGTTTATTATTTATTTTATGGGGTTTATGTTTATGAGTGTAGTTTGCTTGTGGTGTAATGTGTACTGTAACGTTCATGTAGAGTGTAATATTACATTTTTGTGGGTGGAAGTCCTAATGCGGAATATTTTCCTTGTTTATGTGGTCAAACTTTGTGGCTTGTGTAACTGCGGTTTGTGTGTTGAGCCGAATGTATGGATAAGAAACGTGATACAGATGATAATATATGTGGGTGATACAAATGCTATAACGCGTTAGATACAAAAGTCATGACGTTGTGCTATGCATTACTGCTGTTATCCACGTAACACGAACTCAACACGAGCCAAATACCACACCAAAACACTATCCAAAACCCCCACGTGGCAACACCCGCCTCTTGGGGAATTTCACATGAGAAAAGTACCCCCGTCCTTACCAGACCCACACTGAAGAAATATTCACTACTTATCATCGAGATACCACACACATACCTCTCTTTTCATACTCGTATTTAATTTCCTGTGGGCAAGGCAGGTGTCATAGTCACAGGTTATCAGTGAGGAAATCCCGGTGCTAGTGCGAGAGGTGGCACCAGCGACCGCCGGGCCAGATAACAGCTGACTCACTCGCGCCACGACCTACACGTTCCAGATTCCATGCGTGTGTACCCCGATTGAGACGATTCGAACGCAGTCGTCTTAATGAAGGACATGATAAAGAGTATTCTTGTATTCTTGTTATTCTATCTTTGTGCGATGATTCGAACGCAGTCGCCGTAATGAAAGAAATAATAAAGAGTATTCTAGTTGGGTTCTATCTTTGTGCTCACGCTAATGTATTTGCGCCAGATTGAGGCAGTTGAAATAAGTTTGATTGCAATTTGCCGATGAATATAAATTGAATCAATCAGATAGTATGCTGAGGTTTGTATGCATCAATACCGTCATAAATTTGTATTGCATTTGATCAGTCGTATGTGGTTTGATTTTAACTAAGGGAGAAATGTCAACAGGCGAAAGGAAATGTCATACGTAAAATAAGGATAACGGGACATCTATATACATACAAATGCACACATACACACACACACACATAAATATGTGTGTGAGTGTGAATATGTGTATGTGTGTGTGTTTATTTATTTACACACACACACACATCCCTCCACTCACAAATACGTATACATATACAAGCATGTATATTTGTGCATGTGTGTATATCTATCTATCTATCTATCTATCTGTATGTGTATATATGCATACACACACACACACACACACATATATGTGTGTGTGTGTGTGTGTGTGTGTGTGTACATATACGTATGCGTATATATATGTGTTGTAATTATGATCATCCCATCATTACCACCAACATCACTATAGCTGTGATGACATAAATGTTACCATTACCATTACCGTCGGACTGCCATCACGATCACGATCCCAAGATACTGCTTTGGTACTGCATTTCTTCCTTTTTTTTACATTTTTTATTATTATTAACTGTAATTTCATCAACTTAATTTGCCGACAACAAAAAGTGATGGAGGGTTAGGCATCAAATTATAATTTTGGAGGTAGAGATAGAGACAGATAGATAAATAGACAAATAGGGAAAAAGAGATGGATAAAGATAGAGAGAGTGAGAGAAAGGGAGAGGTATGGGAAGAGGGATGGAGAGAGGGAGAGGGAGGGAGGAAGAGAGAGAGAGGAAGAGAGAGAGAGAGAGTGAGAGAGAGAGAGAGAGAGAGAGAGAGAGAGAGAGAGAGAGAGAGAGGGAGAGGGAGGGAGAGAGAGAGAGAGAGAGAGAGAGAGAGAGAGTGAGAGAGAGAGAGAGAGAGAGAGAGAGAGAGAAGGAGAGAGAGAGTGAGAGAGAAAGAGAGAGAGAGAGAGAGAGAGAGAGAGAGAGAGAGAGAGAGAGAGAGAGAGAGAAAACACAGAAGAGAAAAATATATCGAGAGAAAAAAAAAAAACACTGACACACACGCAAACAAAACCAATACACACAAACAAACAAAAAGAAAAACGAAACAAACCGACCCCCCCCCCACACACACACACACAAAAGAGAAACCAGAAACAAAGGAACGGAAAGAAAAAAAAAAAAAAATCAAGAAAAAGATTTAGCGAGAGGGCGGCCTCCTCGTTGGCGCTACCTGACGCAAGGGCCACCCACTGCCTTTCAATCCGCCTTTGGCCAAAAATGCTCTTTCTAACGGCGCTTCTCTCCTCTCGCTCAACCAATGGAACTTCCCGGGTGAGTATTCGCGAGTCCTCAGAGTGGATGGAAAGGAGAGTTAGTAAAATTTGCTTTTATTTTTTAATTGTTTTTCTGGGTTTAATTATATCTGTGATTATTTTTATGATTATTTAGATTCTGTTTGTGTATTTGAAGGGTTAGGGTTTAGTTATTTTTTTACGTTATTTAGTTTCTGTTGTGTGGATTTAAAAGTAGTGAGTGTTAGTTATTCCTGTGATTAGTTTCTTAGTTTGGAGTGTTAGATTTTTAGGTATTCTGATTTCTATCTATATTCTGTTTTGTGGATTTATCATTTCATAAAGTTATGATGCTGATTATACTCTGCAAGATCTACAAGTTATTCTTAAAGTCTTCTGAATATTCTTCTACTGAATGTAATATTTTGTAGTCTACATAGAAGCTTTTGATTTATCTACGACAATGAACACTCTTTTCATGTTTGTTCAGATCTTTGAAAGTCCTCGATGCTATCTTGATTGTTCATTTATATCTCTATTCATTTATCTCTCCATTTCTTCATTAATCAATTTACCTATCCATTTCTTCATTAATCTATGTACCTACCCATTTACCTATCTCTTCGTCCAGACCCTTTCAAAGGACCACACGCCCCCACATCCATCTCTTTTCACCAGCATCCAGTCATCCACCTGAACATCCTATAGAGTCTTCATCTCCATTCTCCCCCCTCCCCCCCCTCCAACCTCCTTCTACCTTCCCCCAAGTGCTTAGTACAATCTTGAGGGCTGACTTTGCCTTATCTTTGATTACTCTTGAAACGACAGGAGTAATATCGACTTGTTATTAACCACGACTAGCAAATACATAAATAGAGACTATTATGAACAAATAAACAAGTGAATATTATTTACCACAACGAATTAAAATGCCAAGACAAATACTATCCACCAAAAGGAACAAATGCACAATGTAATGCTAACCACGACTAATAAATGCATAGATAGATACAATTATAAACAAATACACGAATACTATTTACCACGACGAACAAAATGCACAGACAAATACTATCAGCCAAAAGGAACAAATACACAATATACTACTAACCACCACAAACAAATACATAGACAGATACTATTATAAACAAATACACAATTGAATTATTATTTACTATAGACAAATACTATCCACCAAAAAAAACAAATGCACAATATACTACTAACCAGACGACGAACAAATACACAGCCATATACACTGACCTGTTATACACCAGCGAAATCTGAAAGCTGTACTGTACTCTATAAATGATACAGGTTTTGTGTGTGAAAGCGAGAGTCGTCGTCCGTTAAGATGTCGTTGCGTGGCGGTGGTTCCTTTTACTGATATCGCCTCCAGGTGGTTCATACAGGTGGTGCACGAAATCTGGAGTTCAGGTCGACTTTCGTTTACAGCTGGTGCATGGATTTATTTATTTTTTCTTTTCATTTTAGTGATTGGGACACAGACTAGTGCACGAATTATAATTATTTTTATTTATTTTTATTTATTTTTATTTTTCTATTTTTTTGTATTGGTGCACAGGGTCCTATTGTTCAGATTCTCTCTCTCTCTCTCTCTCTCTCTCTCTCTCTCTCTCTCTCTCTCTCTCTCTCTCTCTCTCTCTCTCTCTCTCTCTCTCTCTCTCTCCCTCTCTCTCTCTCTCTTTCTCTCTCTCCCTCCCTCCTTCTTTCTTTTTTTTTTTTTTTTTTACAGATAAACGAGGGTTTGACTTCAGATTTTAATTCCCCAGATGGCACACGAGGACTTATGCTCAGATCTTTATTATTACGTTGGTGTATAATATCCACAATATGAGAAACCATATATGGTAAATGCACTTTACCTTCTTTAATATGCAGTGCTAAACAAATAATGACCGTATATCCAATCAATTTAATTGGACAGCACGTATCAGGATATACCACTTCAAAGGCATTCTTAAAATTCTACGAGATTGATTCCGTATCTTAAAATGTCAGTTACAATCGCTGCACTACATCAAATATTCGTTTTTTGAGAGTTAAGTGTCAACATCAATCACTTCTTTTGCGTATCTGACAGGTTCACATTCCGACATTAATGTATTTTGATGTTAGGTTCTTTTTGTGTTGATGTCAATAATAATAATAATGTTTATATTAATAAAAGAACTAATTTATCGCAAATCTGTTTATAATCCATCTGCAAATTTGATATCTCGCTCTGATTCTTTTTTTTATTTTTAATGAATTTCATCATAAATCTCCCTGATTCCTCCTTCACTTTGCATAAATTGGGGAAACTAATTTATTTCCCCGTGTAAGTATTCCTCATTTTTCTTTTCCTTTCTGTAATGTAGTGTAATAATCCCAAGTTACATTCTCTGCCCTTGATGTTATCTTTGTCTATGTTATCAACGCAGGTGAAAGTGTTGTGTTATCTTAATGCGCATCTATCTTGTACAATCAAAAACGTAAACATGGGATCGTAAATCTTTGCGAGTGTGTAAATGATTTATGTTATTGTACGAAAGGCAGTTATCTGTAAATCATATTTTGGTCT
>NC_091570.1:13794389-13796889 GCF_042767895.1 Penaeus vannamei
TCCCTATCCCCCCTTTTATCTCCCCTTCCGTATCCTTCTATCCCCACTCTCCTCCCATCTCCCTTCCCCATTTCCCCCATATGAACTCTCCCTCCTCCTTCCCCCACTCCTCCTCCCCCATACGAACACCTCTTCCTCCTTCCCCCACTTCTCCTCCCTCTTCCCTCTATACACTCCCTCTACCCTGCCCCTCCCCCTACCCACCTTCCCCATCCCTCCCCTACCCACCCTCCCCACCCCTCATCCCTTACCAGAAGTTATTGTCCTGTCAAGCAGACACGATACCCGATACCCACTGTCTATACCCAGGGATCACTTGACCACACGAGTGACCTGAGGGGAGAGACAAGTTCCGGGGGGGAGTTGTAAGAAGAGGGGAAAGGATGAGGCACAGACATGATTATCGGGCTGACCTATGCAAAAAAGGTCAGGAAATGAGGACACGTCTGCTGACGGACGACCGGGCATAGACTTCCTGACGCGAGGGAGCAATGTCAGATGTCTGTGCCCGGTCGCCTGAGCTTGGGTTTTTAATTGGTCATGTCGTAAAGGCGGTGAACAACTTAAACATTAAGTCGTTTAAGTTTCTTGTTCTTTGTTTTATCGACGTTTAGTGCTTTTTTTTTGTGTGATATTCGGCCGGTTTGTTAAAATTAATAGACTTTCATTACACAGACATGCACGTACACAGAAATATATGCATATCTATCAGTCTAGACATGCATATCTACCGTGCAGATAGAAAAATAAATGTATACATATTTGATAGATCGATAGATATGCATTTATTTCTGTGTATATAGATGTCTGTTTATACGAATATTCATTGGGTCGGGCCTGGCACAATTTTTACAAACCGGCCGATTGTGTACCACGAACCTAAAATATTTTATCTACAAGAAGAGGTAATTATTCTTTTTATACCGTATCTATTGTGGATGAAATAACGAAGGGAAGTTCTTGAAAACATGACAGCAAGGTCTTTTCGCTATACTGTACGTTCAGGAAAACACAGCGAAAAGGCTTTCGTTATATTCTTGTGTTTTCTTGTCCTTCCCTTCTTTTTATTTGCAATTTGTTGCGAGTTATTCCTACGAAAGAATTTATTGTTCAGATATATAGTTATTCATAATAAAAATCTTTTTGCTGTTTGTATAGTTATATTGCAGGTTTATCTTTGTTTCAGACAAAGAATTATGTCTGAAGAGGAAATATAAAATAATCTTTATATACACTATAAAGAAACAGGATGTAGATATATATATTTTTAATGTAACAGGTTATTATAAATAACACATACATACACATACATACATATATACATATATACATACATACATATATACATACATATATACATATATACATACATTTATACATACATACATACATATATATATATATATATATATATATATATATATATATATATATATATATATATATATATACATATATATATACATACATATATATATATATATATATATATATATATATATATATATATATACATATATATATACATACATATATATATATATATATATATATATATATATATATATATATATATATATATATATATATATATATACGTATGTATGTATGTGTGTGTGTGTGTGTGTGTATGTGTGTGTGTATGTGTGTGTGTGTGTATAACGAGCACAGACCGAGAAAATGATAAGAAAAAATATAGCTGTTAGAATGTTAGACATTCTAACATTTCTGCGCCACAAAAGGAAACGAAAAAGGCGGGAACACGACTCGGTAAGCCAAATGCCAAGTCGTCAGCTCGATGCGACGGGTGATAAAATCCAGCTAACTGCACGATTTTGTTCGGAATGAGAAAAAGATACGAAAATACGAGCAGTTAGCAGAAGCAAACATATTAAAGATGATATCAGACGTTCGACAATTGGAATAATATTTTCCCTAATTTCTGCAATCGGAGTTACTGCCAAATCGCGATAATCTGGCTCCGTTCTAGCCCCAATTGTCAGATACCACCAGAGCGTGTAATCTTTCTGGCTGAATCTCACCTCCAGTTCGAGTAATAGATCATGCTGTCACGTCAGCTGTCTAGAAAGTATGCAGTAATCACGGCAAAATGGCGGAAATACGCGGAGCCAATTGAGAGACGTAAACAAAATCGCGTAATTCTATTCCGTAATGTCGTAATTGTTCTGCTATTATTGTATCATGAAGATTAACTGCGACGTCGTATTTTGCTCTTCTTTCGAGTGTGTGAGTATGCTGTTCATGCTATTTGTACTGCGGGGTAATTGAAGACGCCAATGCTGCTGTTGGTGTGGATGTGGATGTTTTGTTCAGAGGCGTCAGCCACATCACATGAAGTTGAACACTAAAATGGCCTTAGCAATAGATCTCAACGCGGCACGCATTGTCATGATGTTAAAAAAATAACAATCGTTGCCTAAAACGATTAACGCTGAATAACAAATACATGTGTGTGCACACACACACATATATACATATG
>NC_091570.1:13809389-13814389 GCF_042767895.1 Penaeus vannamei
GGAGTAAAGTCACAGTAGTTGTGGGGAGGGTTATTAGAATCATGGGGTTGTAGGATGGAATCTGGAATTGTAGAGGTAAAATGTGGGAAATACTAGGTTCTTTGAAGGAGGGTTGTTGTAGTGGCGAGATATAGGGGGCATGGGGTTGGGGGGAGGGGAAATTTAAGGGACATAGGGTTGCAGGGAAGAAATGAGGGAAAGGGAGGGACAGAGGCAGAGGAAATAGAAGGGAAATGCCCTCAAGGGAAAGTAATTAAGTTATAGATAATATTCATAAATGGAATTAAAAGGTGAAGAAAGATATTCTATGAAGAACACTCAGGTTTGACTTGTGATCGTTATCATTATCATTTTCATTGTTATTTCATTATTGAGTAAACGTAATTCATTTCCCGAGAGAGAAATATTTGGACGTAATATTGATTAGTTTTCAGTTGACAAGAAAATTTAAAATGATTATCATGAGATATCCATGCTAGAGAGAAAAAAATATATATACATATAGGCCTACAAAGAGAAAAAAATAAAATAAAAGTGACACTTTATCTTATGATTCTGTAATATGTGTTTTGTGATTTTATCTTTTAGGTCGCCATTGATTCATAAATTTTCAGTAGAAATAAAACAATGCAATAATCTTGCTGCAGAAATTAGTGTTTCGATAATCACTTACGCCCTGATGACTTTCCTTCTTTAAATGACATGCTTAAGTATTTTCGCTGAAGACAAATCGCCTGGGTAATGAGGAAGACTTTCTCAAACACATTTCCATGAATGAGAAATTTGTGGCTAATCGAATTCTCTCGCCAGATGAATGAATCTAAGTGCAACGACAATTAGTCTTTTGTTATTATTTATCGTAATAAATGCTTAATGAAACGTTTCCAAAAGTATACATATCTCCTCTTTGCTTAATGACATTTCCAACATACCAAATACCCTTAAAAAAAAAATAAGGATTTCCTCATGACATCCTTTCCACGGACAAACCTCTCAACGCTCCGGATTTCAAAAGAGCTTCAACCATTCTTTTCTTTCCTCAGACTCCGGACTTCAAAAAAGCTTCAATAATTTTTCTCTGTCCTCGGACAACCCCACTCCGGACTCCAAAAGAGCTTCATTCATTCTTTTCATTCCCCGGACAACCCCCCTCCGGACTCCAAAAGAGCTTCAAAAGTTTAACGAGCTCACCGAAAGGCCTCGAAGGAAAGCCAGGCGTCCCAAAATCAACAAGCGAAGCCAGGCACCGGCGCCGCCATATTTCACCGGGCGGGAGTGAGCGTTGACAATGCGGAGTGTTCCCCAAAGGGTCCCCTTGGCGTCTCCGGAGCGCAAATGAGGAGCTTTTCACACTCCTTGGAAGACACACATCCGGAGTGGCTCGGTCGTGTTGACTCAAGGGTTCGGGGGCGACTTCTTGGCGCTGCCTTTCTCCCTTTCTTTCTTTGTCTTTCTTCTTTTTACTCTCGTTCTCTCTCTTTTTTATCTCTCGTTGTCTTGAATTTTCTGCTTCTATGTCTCTCTTTTCTCTCTTTTTCTCTTCTCTCTTCTCTCTCTCTCTCTCTCTCTCCCACCCTCCCACCTTCGATAAATTCATCCGCCCGCCCAATCGAATTCCGTAACGGTTCCTCCGGCCGCGAGGTTGCGAGAGGCGGGAATTGCGACATTAATTGGTCGCACTAAGGAAGTTGTGACGTGTTTACATACTGGAATGATTTAGTATCGCGGCGGCGGCGGCCGTGGGGCGAGATAAGCATCTCGGGCCCGAGACGCGGTCTGGCCAAATCCAACCGTGAATCCTGCTCCTTTTGGCCCACCAGGAAAAGCCTATTTTCTGTCGGGAGAGAGAAATCTGTCGGCGACGATTTTTATACGTGACCTAAAAACGCCAGGCTCTTCAGATGGTTACACGTGAATAAATGTACACTTCTTTGTCTTTCTTTACCGTAGTCTACCCTAAAAAATACACTTGAGGATAGAGAAAGATAAAAATCGACCATCTATTTTTCATATTTCGAGAATATAGCCTATGAATACGTAAACAACCACCAAGTACCTGTTTAGTCTTATCTGCGGCCACGTGCCATAAATGCACAACACAGAGACACCAGCAGACGTCCATGGCTCATCTGTACCACAACAACCTTCTATTCTTCTTCTTGGCATATCGCTCGGGCATCAACGCGAGACAAGATGAGGGCTGTGATGTCAGACCTCACCCCGGGCTCCGTTTATTGCTGGTAGACATTATCGTCCTCTCTTATTATAGCGTCGAAAGGAAAAATAAAAACCCGAATTCAGAAAACGAGAAGGGGGAAAATAAAAGAAAATATTTCCGCTCGACAGAGCTATGCGAATCCAACAGAAAAGATCGTTTGCGTTTGAAGCTCGCCGAACTTCGCGATTCCGGAGGTACTAATACGCTAAGAGGAGGCCGACGCTGGCACCATCTGGCGAGTGGCCCACAACACACACGCTCAGGGTCGCGCCAACAGCTCGCCATTGTGCTTTATGAGAGGCTTCCATTAGTGTGGCAAACAGGATAATTCCTTTATGGCAGGGTAGGCCGGTCACAGTCTGCTCCCCGAGGGCTATCTGGCGGGATAAGGGAGGGGCGAGGTGGGGGGAGGGGGAGGGGGAAGGCGAAGGATGGTGGGTGGTCGCTTTTTAGCTCCGTCGAGGGAGAAGAACCCCGGGGGCGCTTGTGTGCTGGGTGTGCCGGTGGGGCCTGTGGATGGGAGGATGTGATGGACTGATTTATATCCTTGCATTTCCAGACCGCGAGTATGCAAGGATGTTCCGAGATGAAAATGAAAATGCTCTTCCTAAAAATAGATAGGTGTGAAGGTGAAGGTGAAGCTAACCGGCGAGATAAAATGGCCGCCGTCTTTCCCCGGCTTGATCCCCAGGCCACCGGGTCAAGCTCACCTTGATACAACGGCCATCGCAGCTACTGTTGTTAAGCTTGTAGTGAGATATATTGCAGGAATGTGAACAGAGCCTCCGAGGCAAGCAATTATGTCTGATTTTTTTCTTTATTTTTATCGAGGTCTGTTAATTTTTTATCTAAACTTCTTGACCTTTCATATTGAAATGACGATGACCTTATCTTACTATCTTTGCTTCAGGAGCGAAAAGAGCATTATCACGTAAGATATAGTCATCCTTGCATCACGTGCCGATGAGCAGCGCCCGCCGACCCCGCTCCCCAAAGGCTCATCTGGCAACCGCGGCGATTCGGTGGATCACCAGCACAGGACTCTGAACTCTCGCTCCTCTCCCTCATCCGCTGGTGGCGACCGCAGCCCCGGCGTTATAATGGCCCCCTCCCCTTCCCCTTTCCCCCTTGCGCCTTCTCCCCTTCCCCTTTCTCCCCCTCTTCGTTTTTATCTCTTCGTCTGAACCCACAATTACCCTTTTATTGCTTTACGGCTGACCCACTGCCAGTGCCACTAAGGGTAACAAAAATGGCGGGCGAACCACATGGCTCTTGTGAAAATGGCCGGCTGGAGGGGACGAGCGAGCCGAAGGACCGCCACTCTGGCGCGTTGAAAGCCCGGCCTTGTTCCGGACACGCGAGGCAAGATGAGGAATTCGGATAAACAAGAGGGAAAACGAGGGAGGCAGGAGAGAGAGAGCGTTGTTATGAGCGCTTTGCTATCTGCGCAGGCGCGAACTTTGCTAACAGGACGATAAGCGGGGTGTGGGAGCGAGATAGCCCGGTCCGGCCGCTCGGGCAATCAGCCGGCCATCAGTAACGTCTCGGAGCAAACGTTTTAACCCTACGCCGCGACCCCCAACATCTTTGACGCGCCCTCGCCACTCGGAGACCCTCGCCGGGCGTTAAGTCCCTCTAAGTGTCCCTCTCTGGATAAGGGCGGGAGCATCGCGCAGCTCTTGTCAGCGAAGGGCATCTTCCACATAAGGAGTCGAAAACGAGAAGCGAACACGGATGATAACCAATCTCCGAAATGCCTAAACCTGGCGCGGAACGGGTTCTGAATGCGAAACCCTCGGCGCCGCCCGGGAACCCAATAGGCTTAACGCAGAAACACCCAATAACGTGGTATCTATCAACTAACGAAGAAGGGGCTCGATCTGAAAGCCAGATACCGTCCTTCCCCTCCACCCCCCCCTCCAAAAAAGAAAAGAAATAACCATAATTTAACCGACATTACAAAATGGCTGCCAGACCACGGCGACCGGACACACACACACACACACACACACGCGCAGGATTCATGGTGCATTAAAGACTATACCTTTGACATTCATGCATCGTCGCCGCCCGCTGGTTGATGAAGGGGCCCTCCTTGCCGCCTATCGGAGACGCGGACTGTCAGGGGTTCATTATGAATGAGCGAATCACTTGCTACTGTCAAAGCCGCATATCAGTATTGCAAGTAAAGCGAAATGGATAATGAATGCCGGACAATGACATCCTGAGGAGCGTGCAAGTAGAGGGATTAAGGCAGAGACAGATCGTGTTATCCGACTCTCACACGCAGACGCCGATGGTGGGAGAGGCAGTGGGCGCTCGCAAGCACAAGTGGCGGAAACGGATTGCTTTGACTCTCTCTAATAAGCTAAGGAAAAAAACGTGTCCTATTAATATCCAATTTCGGTTGTTTCGGTCACCTGTATCTGGATTTTTTACAAGTGGTGTGTCTTTTGTGTGCCAAGTTGTGTTTCTTTCGAGTGTCCCGTGTGTATTATCTATATGTCCTTTACAATTGTTGTTCTGATTATGATTACGGTTGTGATCGCCATATATCGTTTTCATATATAATGTTGTTGATATCTTTGTCTTATCATCATCATTATATCATCATTATGATCGTCATCATCATCGTTATTATTACCATTATTATTATTATCATTATCATCATCATCACATCATCATCATCATTATCATCATCATTACTACTACTACCATTACAATCATCAATATTGTGATTATTATCATCACAATATTATCATTATCATTATCATTCAAAAAA
>NC_091570.1:13824389-13829389 GCF_042767895.1 Penaeus vannamei
TTCCAACCCCTTCCCTCCCCCCTACCGCCCGTATCCTTCTCCACCCCCTAACTCATTCGTCCTCCCCCTTCCCCCCCCCCCGCCCCCTCCACCCTTTCCGCCCCTTCCACCATCCTGCATTCCTCGTTTCGTAATTTAAAAAGGGTACAAGAATTTACGTTGCGGAGACGGCGCAACGGAAACGATTGTGGGGTATAAGGAAGAAAAATATAAATTAAGGCATTTTGATGGAGTGCATTTTTGTGCATACGTTATTACATCGCCGTTTGATCGAAGGGATTTGGGCCACCTCGGTCAGGCGTCGTGGGTACCCGTCTTCCACTTTGTCGGGTCTTCTTCTTCTTATCCGTATCTCAGTCTCCTTCGTTTTTTTTCTTTCTTTCTTTCAGTTATTCTTGTTTTATCCCTTCTCCTCCGTGCTCTATCCTTTTTCCTCTCTGCTTTCTCTCCTTTTTATTTTATTTTTTCGTTTACCCCCCTTTTTTAGCTGCGCCTTCTCTTCCATTATTTTTTCTCTATTTCTCTTTTCTTTTATTCTTTTTCCTCGCCTCTCTTCTTTTATCTTCTCTTCTTACCTTTTTTCTATTTTGTCTATATTTTCATTTCTTTCTCTCTTTCGTTACTTCTTACCTTCCCCATTTCCCTCTTCATTCCCTTCCTTCTTTCTATTCCCCCTTGCCTCTTCTTCCTTTTCATCAATTGACTTTCCATCCTTCCTCTCTTCTTCCCATCTTTATACCCCCACCTATCCTCTTTTTCTTCTTCCCCTCCTTCTTATCTTCCTTTTCTTCTTTTTCTCTTTCTATCCCACCTTCCTATCGACCCGTACTCCTCCCTCCTTTTTCTAACTCCTTTCCTATCCCCCCTTCCCCCTTCCCCCTTCCCCCCTTCCCCCCTTCCCAGTCCCCTTCCCCCCCAAGACACATAATCCACAAGTCTGATAAAAGTTTAATAACATGATTAGTCACATCGTTATCAATTAATTTGATAAATACTATTATTCAGACGTTGGTTCTCTCCCTGTTGTCTGCGTGAACGAGGAGACGGAGGGAGAGAGAGGGAGATGGAGAGGGAGAGGAAGGAGATGGAGAGGGAGGGATAGGGGGAGAGGCGGCAGGAAAAGACGGATGGAGTGGGAGAAAAGGGGGGAGGAGAGAGAGAGGGGAGGGGTTATGGGAGAAGGGGTGTGGTGAGGAAAAATGAGGGAGGGAGGGAAAAGAGATAAAGAACTTAAGAAATAAAAAAAAGACAGAGAGAAGAGACAGACAGATAGATAGAGAGAAGAGAGAGATAAAAAAATGAGAGAGAAGAGAGAGACAGAAACAGAGCTAAAGAGACAGAGACAAAGAAAGAGAGAGAGACAGAATGAGATACCGAGACAGAGAAACCTAAATAGAGACAGAAACAAACAGAGACCGAGAGAAGAGAGAGAGACCGAGACAGAGACAAATAGAGACCTAACGAGCGAGAGAGAGAGCGAGAGCGCCCCCACCCTCAGATCCCCAAGACGGGCGGCGGGCGCTACCAACCTCCGAGAAGAATCTCACGCGGGCTCTCATGAATGCTGATGAATAGAGAGATAACGTGGCCGCGCTGCCCAGGTAATTTGAACCTCTAAACAATTCATTTTGAACCTTGGAGCTCACCTGTCTCCCCCGTCTCTCCCCTCCCCCCTCCCCTTAAAAAAAAAAATCTTTCCTTGACGCGGTTCGGATGGGCGGAGGTGGGATGTCTTTTAAGGGGTTGCTGCGTTTGTATTTATTTATTTTTTTTTTGGGGGGGGGAGTTAGGGGATAAGATTTTTGCTGTTTTCTTTTTCTATGGATATAGGTTTGTCGTTTTTTTTATTATGCGTTTTGGAGATATTGTGTTATTTTTTTTTTCTTTTTTTTTTTTCTTTTTTTTTTTAGATAACCCCTTTGCTATATTTTACCATATAAGTCCTTGTTATTTTCTTTACATTTGCATAAATATTTTAAAATGCATTTAGTTGTATCCAATTGTCTATCTAACGCATTATAATCCATAAATAATTCTAACCAAGCGACCAAACGCTCCTCCAAACACACACACACACACACACACATTCAAAACACACACGTACACACATTCAAACCAACCACACACGCGCATACACAGCACATCGCACATACCGGACAAAGGTAAAGCCACCGTAATTAACCTTAATGAAGTACAACCATCAACAGCAGCATCTCTTCGGCGCGACCGCAGAGAGATGCCTGAGACGTCCGCAAAGTCCAATCAAGTCGAAGGGAAAAGTACAGCGAGAGAGTCCGAAAGGTGGACCGCAAACCTCGACACAAAAAGGGGGGAGGGGGAAGAGAGAGAGAGAGGGAGAGGGAGGGAAGGAGAGAGAGAAAGAGAGAGAGGGGAGGAGACAAAAAAAACTCGACAGGAAAAAAAAATGGAAAAAGAGAGAGAGAGAGAGAGAGAGAGAGAAAGAAAAAAAAGAAAAGAACGAGAGAGAAAGAAAAGATCGAGAGAGAGAGAGAGAAAGAGAGAAAGAGAAAAACAAGAGAGAACGAGAGAGAGAGAGAGACAAAAAAAAAAAAAAAAAAAAAAAAAAAAAAAAACGAGAGAGAAAAAAAAGGACGAAGAGATGTGCGGTCTCTCCCTCTGATTCTGGCCTGAGTGACGTAAAGAGCCGCCCTTGGACGAAAATTGGCCCAAAATTGACGTGTTCACAGCGGGCGTCTGGGGGGGAAAAACCAACAGACTGTCAGAGTTGAGGGTGGGAGCCAGGTAGGACGAAGGGGCGTGGGGGTGAGGGGGAGGAGGTGGGGTGAGGGAAGGGAGGTGGGGGGTGAGGGAAGGGAGGTGGGGTGAGGGTGAGGGGAGGGAGGTGGGGGGTAGGAGGGTGACAAGGAGGAGGAGATGGTAGTGCGGGTGGTTCTGTTGGAGGTGGGGGAGAGGAGAAGGAGATAGTCGGGCGGGTGCTTCTGTTGGAGAAGGGAGGAAAGGAGGAGGAAATGGAGAAGGAGAAGTGTAGAGAGGAGGGAGAGGGGTAAGTGAGGGAGGAGGACATCGTGATGAGAGTGATTATGTTGGAGAAGGGGTAGCGTTGGAGGAAGAGGAGAATCAAGAAGAAATGGAGAAAGTTCTGTTGACGGAGGAAGGAAAGGAGATGGTTGGAGGTGTCTGAAGAGAGGGGAAGAAATGGATATGAAAACGTTGGAGAAAGAGTTGGAGAAATGACTGTGTTGGAGATTAAGAGGATGCTCGTCCTGCTTGCGTCGACATTTCCGGTGGAGAAAGAAACCGTATTAGATGAAAAGAGCGGGATTAGTGTTGGAGGCAAAAGACGTTGGAGGAAGAGCAGGAGAGATATCTATGTTGGAGAAGAAAAACGAGGCTCGTGTCGTAAGAAAAAACTGACAAAAAAAAAATCCACTTACTGACAAAGAAGACGAAGAAGAAGAAGAAAACAGCGAGAGTAATGTTGGAGAGAAAAAAAAGGAGGAGGTAGAACGGAGACGGCGGTCGCCCGGACGGAGGAGCTGACGGCGATAAGGAGAGGGAGGCGGGGCGGCCACGAGATGGAATGAGGTGTTGATTGGAGGCAGGAGGGACTTGATGACAGGATGGGTAAGCAATGGTGATAGCGATGATTGTCCGTACGTGGGAGGGGAGAGGGATGGGGAGGGGGAGGAGGGAAGAGGGAAGGGGAGGAGGGAGGGGTGGGGGAAGGGGAGGAAGGAGGAGGGAGGGGGAGAGGCAACAGGGAAGGGGAGGAGGGAGGAGGGGGAAGGAAGGTGAGGTGGGAGCGGAAGGGGAAAAGGAGCGAGAAGGAAGAGGAGAGAGATTGAAGAAGAAGAGAAGAGGAGTGAAGAAAGAAGTGGGAAAGAGAAGTAGAGGAGGCGGCTGAATAAATATAAAAAAAAGTCGAGCTAAAAAAAACGCACTTAATTTGAACATCAAAAACAAGATCATCAAGTAAAAAATAAAAATAGATTACAGTAGAATTGATCAAAAATGAATAATGACATTCAGAAAAAAAAGAAACTAATATGGCATGACAAGTAACACAAAGAAAAAAAACGAGGGACCAAAAGAGATAGTTAAACGGACAAAGAAAGGAATAAAAAAAGAAGTGGAAGACAAAGGTGAAAGAAAGGTAGTTGAGGTCATTAAAGTTGTCGGGATTATGGTTAAAGGAAGAATGCTGACCTGATATGTGTGAGTCGTAACAGGTGGCAAGGGTTTGGGTGAGGCTCTACACAGGAAATGTGTTCTTTTATTTTTCGATAGATATATAGATATATATATATATATAGATAGATAGATAGATAGATAGATACACACATATATCTCTTTTTTTTTTTTTTGAAAAAGCTGAACTTGAGGAAATTTGTAAAATTTTTGAGTACTGAAAACCTGAATTTCGTTTTGTGTGTGTGTGTAGAAAATCTGAACTTGATGAAATGTGTAAATCTTTGTATATTGAAGACCTGAACTTGGTAGATCTAAAACTGGTAAAAGAAGAAATTTATGCACACATACCTCCATAGATCAGTGTGTCAGACGGAAAACAAATGAATATAAGTTGAAATAAACAGTAACAACGTCCTCAAAAGGCACTAACATTTCAGTCAATCGAAAAAAAAAAAAAAAATCAAAATCAAAAGTGACACCCGGAAATAGTCATTTCAATTACAGGACGGAGCGAGTACAATGAGGCGGGTAAAAGTAGGTGCAGCAGGAAGTAGATAGCAGATCCAGCAGGCGGTAGACAACAAGATGCAGCGGGAGGTAGAGAGGGACATTCAGCAAAAAGCGTTAAATATGTGCAACAAAAAAGGAGATAGAGGCAGGTTGCAAGAGATGGCTATAAGCATGCAATAAAATATAGACAGGGCTATCCGACAAGACGTTGAGAAAAGGGGCCAACTAGGACTAGATCAACAGTAGCAGACGGACGGAGAAATAAACATTGCAACAAACGATGAAGGAATGCAACATTTCGGAGAAATGTTGTGATA
>NC_091570.1:13834389-13836889 GCF_042767895.1 Penaeus vannamei
ATATTCTCATCATTTTTAATTTCCATCATTCGTATTCATTTGATGTGAATTTCAGACTGGATCTCTATATCATATATATATATATATATATATATATATATATATATATATATATATATATGTATATATATAATATATATATACATATATGTATATATATAAACTTAATATATATAAACATAATATATATATAATATATAATATATATATATCATATATATATATATAATATATATATATATAATATATATATAAACATGTAAGCATATATATATATATAATATGTATACTTCTTAATATATATAATATACATATTTAATAATAATAATAATAATAATAATATATATATATATAATAATATATGTGTGTGAAACTATGTATATGTGTATGTGACATATATATGTATTGTATGTATAGTAATATTTATAAACATATGTTATCTCTATATGTATATATATCTTTCTTCCTTATATCTTATATATATATATATAATATATAATACCTATATGTGTATAATATATAATAATATATGTATATATGTATGTATGTATGTATATGTAATATATATATGTAATATATTATAATATATATATATGATAATAATATGTAATTATAATATATATATTATATAATATATGTATATAATAATATGTTGTATATGTATATGTGTATTAATATTAATATATGTATGTGTGTATATATGTATGTATGTATGTGTATATGTGTAATATCTTATCTGACAGCAATATTATATATAATGACATTATATATATATATGTATATGTGTATATGTATGTATATGTAATATATATAATATATATATATCTTAATACCTATTATATAATAATATTATATCGAATATATGTATATGTATATATGTGTATGTATATGTATGTGTATGTATATATATATATGTGTATGAATAATAAATAAATAAATATAATAAATATATATGTATGTATATATATAATATATATATATCTAATATATATATATTATAATAATAATATAATGATGTATATACAAATTATTATATATCTAATATATGTATATGTATATTATATGAGCATATATGTATATATATGTAATATTAATAATATAATATATATGTATATATATATGTATGTATATATGTATTATAATATTATATAATATATTAAATATGTATATAGTATAAATAAATAAAATATATATTAGTAAATAAAATAAATAAATATGGTACAAACGACATGTATGTGTAATATGTATATGTCATCATGCCATAGCATCCTTAGTAGTAAATAAGTAGTGACCAAACAAATGTATATGTAATATAATATTAATATGTATATGTATAATAATATAATAATATCAATATGTATATGTATCATTTAATACATCATCATATATCTAGCATAATGCATGTAAATATGTCGTAGTAAATATATATCTTATAATAACTCTTATTTATTAATATATGTATATGTGTATGTGTATGGCCCATATGTGTAATGTATATGTATATAACATCAGCCTTCCGTTTCTCCTGTATACCACCTTTTTCTTACCTGCATAAGGCTACTGTGAGACATCATCCAGCGCCATTCCTTCATTACTCAGCCTCCTGTTCACGGATTAATTTCACATGGTAAATTCATTATGCAAAGCGCCTCGATGTTAATATAGCAGCTATGGTTCACTGCGTCACGGTCCATAGCGAAGCGGCTTTTTGCGGTGAATTTGCGTTACTTATAGATTTTTAGCATTCGGAGATTAGGTAGAATGTATCTCGCTTTTTTTTTTTTTTTTTTTTTTTTTTTCTGATGAAATTATGAAGTGGAGGTGATTACGTTTTTCTGTACCATGATGCAAGTATAAGAATTCGTATAATGAAAGTGCAGGTATGGATAATACACTCTCACACAAAAATCACTTTTTAACACGTGTATACTCAGACCCATGCATACGCACAAACGCACGCACGCAAAACCCATACACACGCGAGGAATAAGCCCCATACACATGCACACATCACACAAGTACACAAGCCAAGCACAAATACACACCAAAAAACACTAAAAAATTAAACCATACAATTTTTTTTTAATGATAATAAATAAAAAAATAAATATAGAAAATAAAAAAATAAAACTCATACACACATACACACACCACACAAACACAGAAAGCAAGCACAAACACACACAAAAAAACACAAAAATTCACCCCCCCAAAAAAAACACACAAACCAAGAACAAATACACACACAAAAACACTCAAAAATTCAACCATACCCCCCCCCCCACAAAAAAATAATAATAATAAAAAAAAAACTTTCCCCAACCTCGATCTTTTCCAAGCTCCAGTGCGATTTACATCTCTCGAAAGGACACACATACCGCGCCCCCCGGAGCATAACGCGATCTAGGCCACAGACAGCGACAGAAACACGGCCCGGGTACACTCACAGACGCGACGCCGTGTCCTGGGGGAGACGGAGATAAACCTCGGAGATGGGTAT
>NC_091570.1:13841889-13844389 GCF_042767895.1 Penaeus vannamei
GGTGGTGGGGCCTCGCGTGTACCTGCCATTGTCTCGTAATTACAGGTGGTGCCGGAGAGAGCGAGCCAGCGACGACGATCCCGGCGCCCATCACGTATTTTGTGACGCTCGGGGCGGCCATACCACGCGCCCTCCTTCACGCACGCGGCCCTCTGCTGGGGAGAAAGCCCGGGATGATGTACGAGAGAGAGGGAGGGAGAGGGAGAGGGAGGAAGGGGGTATGGTAGAGAAGGAGAGAGGGAGAGGGAGGAAGGGGGTATGGTAGAGAAGGAGAGAGGGAGAGGGAGGGAGGGATGGAAAGAGGGAGGGATGGAGGGAGGGATGGAAAGAGGGGGAGAGACAGAGGGGGAAGGAAAGGGAGGGGTATGGGAGAGAAGAAAGAGGGAGGGGAGGGTGAGAGATATGAAGAGGGAGGGGGAGAGAGAGGAAAGAAGTAGGGAGGGAGGAAAGGGGAGGGGGTATGGGGAGAGAAGGAGATAGGGAGAGGGACCAAGGGAGGGAGGATTGAAGGGGGTTTAGGAAGGAGGGAGGGGGAGAAAGAGAGAGAGAAAGAGAGAAGGATAGTAGGATAGAAGAAGAAGAGAGAGAGAGAAAAGGATAGAAGGACAGGAGTGAAAAACAGTTGGAGGGAGAGAGCGAGAGAGTACCAACGTTGCACCCGGATCATACTGCAACATTCTTCCCTTAACAAGCCAAGACACGTAATCGCATCTTGCACTCAAAGCCCACCCAAACCCCTCACTTCACCCACCTACCCACCCGTCCACCTATCCACCCCGCCCCCTACCCACTCCCCTTCCCATTCATATTCCTCTAAACATCCCCCCTCCTCTTCCAACTCCACACCACCCCTACCCCCTACCCCTACGTACTCTAATCCCTGCCCCCTTACCCAATCCTCATCCCCACCATGCCTCCCGTACACACCCACACGTGCCCAGGTACCCCCTCCCCCCTCCAGCCCTCCCCGTACTCATATACCCCTCACCCCATCCCTATCCCCACCATACCCCTACTCCCCTCTATCCCTCCGTACCCATGCCCCCCTCCAGCCCCGATACTCCCCCTGCCAGCTCCCCATACCCCCCTCCAGCTCCCCCTATACCCCCTCCCCACCCATTACAGCCCGTACCAATTATACTCCCTCCCTCCCCCTCCCTCACCCCCCCAGCCCCTCTAGCTTTCCAAAACCTCATGGCGAAACGCACAGGTAACAGATATGACGGCCAGCGGGGAATAAAAAACACAAAGACATCTACCGCTTGATTAAGGAAACAAAAGGCTTCCACTAAACGGGGGAAGAAAGGTGGGGAAGGTTGAGGAGGAGGAGGAGGAGGCGGGAGTGAAATGGGGGAGGGGATGGGGGAGGAGGAGGAGGAGGAGGGGGAGGTGGAAAAGGAGGAGGGGATGGGAGAGGAGGAGGAGGAGGTGGTGGTTGAGGAGGAGGAGGAGGAGAAGGAGAAGAAGAAGAGGATGGTGGAAAAGAATAAAAAGGAGGAGGAGGAGGAGGAAAAGAAGGATGAAGAAGAAGAGGGGCAGTAGGAAGAAGGAGAAGAGGTAGGAGAAGAGGGGGGGAGAAGTTGTCCGCCCCCGGCACCCACGCCCCCGCGCCTCGCACCCGAAGAAGACCTCCGAGGATTTTTACATTGTCTTCGTCGACGTCCCCACCCCCCTCCACCCCCTAATCACCCCACCCACCTCTCAATTCTCCTCCCCACACCACATCCTAAGCCTACTCCACCCCACCTCCTCACTCCACTTTCCAAGCCCCCCACCCCACTCCTACTCCACCCTCCAAGCCCCTCCACCCCTCCCCCATCCCCCCCAGGCCGAGACCGAGGCGATAATTCGAAGACAAAAGAAGGCAGCGATCTCCTCAAGTCGCCCGTCTTCGGGAGAACGAGAACCACGACGGCCGCGGCGGCGATCCCTCAACGTCTCGCGGTGGAAAAGGAAAACAGTCAATTAAGAAATTACGGAGCGAGGATTCCTGCGAGTGACCGCCTGAATAGCAAATTACCGGGTAGGCGTCCGGGGGGAGGAGGTGGGAGAAGGGAGGGAGGAGGAAGGGAGAGAGGGGAGGGGGGAAAGGGAGGGAGGGGAGGGGAGATGGGAGGGAGAGAGTGAGGGGAGAGAGGCAGGGGGTAGGGGGTGGGAGAGGGGAGCGTAGAGTAAAGGGAGGTGGGGGTGGAAGGGAGGGTGAGGGGGGGTGATGGGGAAGGCTAAATGGTAGAGGAGGTAGGGGTGGTGAGGGGGGTGATGGGGAAGGCATAAAATGGTAGAGGAGTGGGGTAGGGGGAGGGGGAGGGGGGTGATGGGGAAGGCTAAAATGGAAGGGGATGTGGGGGGAGGGTAGGGGGGCGTAGAGTAAGTGGGGGTGTGGAAGAGGGTGCAGGGGAGGTGGATGGGGAAGGCTAAATGGAAGGGGAACTGCGGGGAGGGGGTAGGGGTGTGAGAGAGGGAGGGGGAAGGAGGGAGAGGGAGGCGGTGATGGGGAAGG
>NC_091570.1:13851889-13859389 GCF_042767895.1 Penaeus vannamei
GGGGGATAAGGGAGAGGGTGAGGGAGAAGAGATAAAGGAAAGAGAGGTGGATAGTAAAAGGGCAGTTTTGATATTTCTTATTTTCTGAATCTAACTATTTTTTAGGAAAATATGTGATAGTGTTGTTTGTTTTTCTCGGTTATATTCATTCTGTTTATGGGGATTCATTAATTTATTTATTCTAGGTGTGAGGATGAGTGAGAGAGAGAGAGAAACAAAGAAAGAGAGATAGATAGATAGAGAGAGAGAGAGAGAGAGAGAGAGACAGAGACAGAGACAGAGACAGAGAGGGGAGGAGAGGGAGAGAGAGAGAAGAAGAAGAAGAAAATAGTGAGAGAGAGAGAGAGAGAGGAAAAAGAAGAAGAAGAAAATAGTGAAAGAGAGAGAGAGAAGGAAAGACAAGAGAACAGAGAAGAGAAAGGAGAAGAAGAAAAGAAAAATAGAAATAAATCCACGTACTGAAAGAGACGGAGACAACAATAGAAAACATCATTTTCTCTCTTTCACTTTGCTCTCTCTCGCTCTGGAAACGTACATGCACGCGGTACATTCATACAGTAGTGTATGTATGTCTGTGCGTATCTGTATACCTACATATCTACCTGCGTGTGTAATATATGTAACGGCATCTATGTGAATTCATAATCCCGTGAAATGAATGAATGAATATCAAGGTAATAAGACTAAGAATATCAAGAGGTTGTGGTTAAGATAAGTAACTTTCCTCAGGAGGTTTGATAACACGAGACAAGCAGGTAAGCGTGAATCTCGAGGAGCTTATCGGAGGGCGGACGGCGGGTGGTATCAGCTGCGTGGGAGAGAGAGAGAGGGAGGGAGGGAGAGAGAGAGAGAGGGAGGGAGAGGGAGGGAGGGGGACGGGAGAGAGGGAGGGAGGGAGGGAGAGAGGGAAAGAGAGAGAGAGAGAGAGAGAGAGAGAGAGAGAAAGAAAGAAAAAGAAAGAAATAGAGAGAGACCAGAGAGACAGAAAGAAAGAAAGAGACCAAAGAACACAGAAAGAAAAAAAAGTGAGACCAAACAAACAGACAACCAACCTCCTTCCCCCCCTCTACCCCCCACCCCCTCAACCCCCCCTCTAACCCCACCCGATCCAGAACTCGGCTGCAAACCTCACGAAAGCCAGATGATGAAAGACGGCCTCGGATCCTTGGCTGATTTAGCACGAGATTCCTTTTGATTAATTAGCCAATTAAGGGAGATTCATCGGTCGTCTTTCGTGACTGTGCGACTGATGGAGAGGAAGAGAGACAGAGAGAGGGAGGGAGGGTGAAGGAGGGAGGGAGGTAGAAGGAGGGAGAGGGAGAGAGGGAGAGAGAGAGAGGGAGAGAGAGAGATAGGGACAGACAGACAGAGACAGACCGAAAGAGAGAAAGAGAGAGACAGGCAGACAGAGCCAAAGAGAGAAAGAGAGAGACAGTCAGAGTCAGAGACAGAGAGACAGATAACTTAAAGAGAGAAAGAGAGAGAGACAGAGACAGACAGAAAGAGAGACAGACAGAGAGACAGAGAGAGAGACAGACAGACAGAAAGAGAGAAGGACAGAAAGACAGACACAGAAAGAGAGAGACAGAGACACACACAAATACAAAAATAGAGAGAGAGAGAAAGAGAAAGAGAGAAAGAAAGAAAGAGAAAAAATAGAGAGAAAGAAAAAGAGAGACAGACAAAAAGAGAAAAATAGAGAGAAAGAGAAAGAGAGACAGACAGAAAGAGAAAAACAGAGAGAGAGAGAAAGAGAAAGAGAGACAGACAGAAAGAGAAAGAGAGACAGCCAAAAAGAGAGAAAGAGAAAGAGAGAGAGAGACCGTACCACTCGAAATATCCAAGCGATGTTGCCAATGGAGACCGTAGCGGGGCGCTGAACTCGACTTCATTTCAAGTTTCGAAATATTAATTTGGCGATGGCTGTTGACTCTGACTTAATCTCTCGGTTATCTTTCACTTATTAATTTATTGCTGCCTCTTTCATGCCTGCTGAGGTATGTTCTTGTTTTATTTTGTTCTATGGGTTTTCTTTGTGTTTTATCGTATTTTTCCTCTTTTCTTCCTGTCTTGTTTAGTTGTTTTTAAATCCGCTTTCTTTCCTTTTTTGTTTCGCTTTTATTTACTGTTTTTTGTTTATCATTTTTGGTCTTTTTCTTGTTCGTTTTTTCCTCTCTTGTTAACGTTTCTTTTTTCTTATATTCTTCTTTCAATTCTCTTTTGTTTACCGTTTTATTTATTCTCTTATATTCTTTTCTTCCTCTCTTGTTTACGATATTTTTTGTTATATTCTTCTTTTCTTTTTCCTTTGCTTACGTTTTATTTTTTTCTATTTTTTCTTATTTTTTTCTTCATATCTTTACGTTTATTAATCTTTTTCTTATTTTCTTATTTTATTCCTATTTTGTTTACATGTTTTCTTAGTCTTCTTTTCTTCCTCTCTTGTTTACTTTTTGTTTGCGATTCTGATTTTGCTAATATTATTTTATTTTTTGTAATTTTTCTTTCAGTTTTAGCATGATCAAAAGTTACTTCCTTCTCTTCTTTTTATCATTTATCCTCTCATAAACATATTCTCTTCATCTCTTTTAATCCTTCTCCTTCCCTCTCGCTCTCTTTTCCTCCTTCCCTTTCTTTTCTCCCCTTCTCTCACCCTTCCTCTCTTTCTCTCCTCTCCCTCCTTCTCTCTACCCTTTCTCTTCCTCCTTCTCCGTCCCTCCTGTTCCCCCTACTTTTCTCTTCCCCTTCCCTTTCTTCTTCTTTCCCTCCTTCTCATCCTTCTCTTTTCGTCCTTCCTTCTCCCTTCTCTTCTGCCTCCCTCTTTCTCCATCCCTTGTCCTCATCCTTCCCTCTATCTCTCTCCACCTTCCTCCCACTTCTCTCTCTTCGTCATCCTCCCTCTTTCATCCTTTTCCTTTCCTTCCTTCCCCCTACCTCTCCCTTCCTTCTCCCTCCCTCCCTCCCTCCTTCCATCTCCTTCCTCTTTCCCGTTTCCTTCCTCTCGTCCCCCCCGCCCTTCTCTACTCCCTTACTTCCTCTCTCGACCTTCTCTCTCTTTCATTCCCTCCCTCCTACTCTCCATCCTTTTCCTTTCCCTTCCTCCTATCCACCACCTCGCCCTTTTCTCCCTCCCTTACACTCCCCCTCCCCCTCCTTCGCACTCCCCGCTTTTCCCTCTCTCTCCCTCCCTCCTTCCCACTCCTCCGCCCTCCTTCTCTCTCCCTCCCTCCCTCCCACTCCCCAACCCTTTCCTCCCTCCCTCCCTCCCATTCCCCCACCCTTCCTCCTTCCCTCCCTCCCTCCCTTTCTCCTTCCCTCCCTCCCTCCTTCCCCCACCCTTCCCCTCCCCCACCCTTCCCCTCCCCCTCCCACTCCCCCACCCTCCCTCCCATCCCTCCTACTCCTCCTTCCCTCCCTCTCCCTCCCATCCTTCCCTACCATCAACACATCACCGACGTCCTGGAACCAGAACAAGCGTCCGTCGGTGGGTTCCTGCGCGCCCCCCGTCGGGCTTTACCGGCGACCAGCGGGAGATCCGACAGCTCCGAGGTTGACAGTCTCGCGACATTAACCAGCTGAACACATGGCGCAAAACGGGCGGATGAAATCTTGAATTCTTGCGTCGATGGGCGTGCGATAACTCCTTGGTCGGAGGAGCTTCTTTATTCTCTGTCCCTTTTTGTTCGTTCTCGGTCTTTCTTTCTTCTTTTTCTCTCTGGATGTTTTTTTTTATCCCAGTTCTCTTTGTTTATCTGTCTGTTTCTGTCTGTCTCTCTCTCTCTCTTTCTCTTTCTCTGTCTCTCTTTCTCTCTATCTGTCTGTCTGCCTCCCTCTTCTACCCTCCCTCCCTCCCTCTTTCTCTATCTGTCTATCTATCCATCTCTCTCTCTCTCTCTCTCTCTCTCTCTCTCTCTCTCTCTCTCTCTCTCTCTCTCTCTCTCTCTCTCTCTCTCTCTTTCTCTCTCTCTCTCTCTCTCTCTCGCTCACTCTCTCTCTCTCTCTCTCTCTCTCTCTCTCCCTCTCCCCCTCCCTCCCTCCCTCCCTCTCTCTCTCTCTTTACCTCTCTCTCCCTCTCCCCCTCCCTCCCTCCCTCTCTTTCTCTCCCTCCCTCTCTCTCTACCTCTACCTCTATCCGTATTTATCGTCTCATCTCCCATCCCCCCAGTTCCTCTTCTCGCCTCCCGTTTTTTTACATCTTTCTCACGATGTCAAGGCTGACGTCCGAGCTCACCTCTCCTCACGCTGACCAGGTCCCCGTCTGCGGTGTCATTTCCTGAGCGGACGGACAGGTGCGGAAATCTGGTGAAAGTCAGCCGGTGAAGTGTCAGCCTCCGTCTACCTGCGGGTGCCAGGGAAGGCCAAAGTAACTGCCACCGCCCGCCGACCCGCGTACCTCCACCTCCATCCAGTAAAGTATAATGGAGAGAGAGAGAGAAAAAAAAAAGAAAGGAAGGAGCATGAAGAGAGGAGAAAAAAAACATTATCAGCGTGGTCCGCGCGGTGCAGGAGCTTCAGCCATCTTCGGAATTTCTCTATCGAGCTCCCAAGAGGGGGATATCAGCGTCTAAATTACGTCTTACATCTCGGGCCCAAATGCCTATCTAGCATCTGGGAGCACCTCGGCGGTCTCATTTCCGAGGACCCCTGCGAGGCTCTCACGGGTGGCGGAGCGGGAGACAAAACCAAGTCGTCGAGCGCAGGGTTCCCAGTGGACCTCCTCCTGCGACGGTCAACCGCAGTCGGGTCCTCCCTCCAGCCCTTAGCCCTCGGCGTGTGTTATAATGAGGAAAACACCTCCTCCTCCTCCTCCTAATCTTCCTCCTCCTCCTCCTCACCCTCGTCCTTATCCTCTCCTTCGTTCCTCCTTCTTTTCTTGTGTTATAATGAGGAAAACACCTCCTCCTCCTCCGCCTCCTAATCTTCCTCCTCCTCCTCACCCTCATCCTTATCCTCTCCTTCGTTCCTCCTTCGCTTGTTCTCCCTCTTTTCTTTCGCTCGATGTCTTACGCTGCGCTATAGATTCGAGCCATTTTTGCTTCGTTGTATTGAGTATCATTTCTTTATTTTTTTTAATTCTACCAAATTTGTTCTACATCTCTTTTTCATCTCACTGGATTTGTTCTGTGCTTTCTTACTTCTCTAGTTCTCTTTATCATTTTATTGTTGATTTTTTTTTATGTTTGTTAATTTTTTCTTAAAATAAACGTAGCAAATGCTCACTAGTCAACGCAATTGCTTAGATTCCTGTCACAGTCATCTTTAGCAAACTACTGTGTAACCTCAGCATGGATTTTCGTTTCTTTACATGCGATTTTTTTCTTCTAGCGGTTGATCCCCCGCAGATAATGAGGACGAAGCCGCTCTGTCATTCCAATAAGCGTTTTCTTCCCTTTGCACGTGGCTCGGATCCCAGCGCGCGCATCCACCTCCGTGTGCGGCGCCGACCACGTCTCCAAGCCCGCTCCCTCGCACGCCCTCCCTCGCGCGCCCTCCCTCGCACGCCCTCCCCCGCACGCCCTCCCCCGCGCGCCCTCCCTCGCACGCCCTCCCCCGCCGCGGAACCTGTTGCGGTCCGGCGACAGACCGCTGTTCATGTCGCTATTATCTTTACTGATTGTTAAGGTTATCAAAGTGCCATCTGTTTCGTAGGATATAGTCTTCCGCTGTTGCTGCGATTAGGGGGAGGAGGGTGCCCGGGGGGGGCGAGAAATGACGAAGGGAGGAGGAGAGGGCTCCATCGCGGTGCATTCCGACACATAATGTGGTTCCCACAGCATCATGCAATCGCTCTGGTGCCAGTTCGCCTCCTCCACCCTACATGCCCTCTGATACAAAACATCCTTGTTTCTCTTTTGTTACTAAGTATCTGTCTCATCTCTCTAGTCATGTCTTCCCCTTTCCCTTTTCATTCACCCGTTATGCTACTTTGAGGATACGAGTCCTTGTTCCACCTTGATCGCCATTGCAGTCGCCGATGTCACCACTCGCCTAGAATTTCACAATCTTCATCTGTATTGCAAGTTCCCATTACCTTTCTTATCTCCCTGCCGGACGCGTCCCTCTCTCTGCTATTAGTATCACCACTCTTATCGCCTCATCACCAGCGGCCTCACCACCACGTTCATCACCACCTCCGCGACCACCTTTACCTCCAGCTCGGTCGCCAGGGCGGGCTGGGAGGCGGCCGTGGGTGGTGGTGGGGCGTCTCCGTGTGTTCCCGGAGCTTGTTAACAGCGGCGGGCAGGCGGGGGCAAGCCGGGCATGGAGAGAGGCGGGCCGGGCCAGGGCACAGGAGGGCGAGCAGGCAGGACCCAGGGAAGGGGGTGAGGGAGGAAGGGGGAAGGGGGGGACCTACTTACGTCGGGCCTCGTCTCACCCCCTCGCCGCACCTGCTGCCACGACACACTTCCACGGGCGTCCGCGCCGAATTACAATGATGGAGCTGCTTACGTGATTGCCCGAGACTCAGGCCTGCTGCCCGGAATTACTCTAACGAAGGAGGAGGCGCAGCCAGGTGGCCGGGCGCGGCGCGGGCGGCGGCGAGGAGGACGCATGAAAGGGCGGCGGCGGCACTTCCCTCGCGCCTCGCTCCGCAGGCTTGACGCCGCCGGTGAGCCGACGCCGCAGAAGCCGGGCATGTGTGGCGTGGCGTCGCGTGTACCTGCAACACCTGCTGCGGCATTTATTAATCCGTTGTCTTCCGTCGACGCAGAATCCTTGCTATTCCGAGAGGACAGCTTCGTTGCGGATTCGCGGCGCGGTCCCAAAAGTGTTGCCTCCCAGGATTACGCAAGCATCCGCAGTCGTGTACAGTTTTACCTTGGCCTGGCCAATACCCTTTCTGCTTTGATGACTTTGTTATTTATCTGGACGCTATATAGTACTTAGAGTATCATTTAAGATGTACTCATCACTACAGATTATTCAAAAGTTCGAACAAATACCGAATAATAAAATGTCCTGTTTTCGTAAAGGATAAACAGAATTTTCATGATTTTGCTGTGGTCTGACATAAACGCAAAATAAATTCCTAGTAAACAGACACATTACCTACCCTCACGGACCCAAAATACATGTTCTGGACCTCAACCAACATGCGATGCTACGACAGCTCTACCTCACCCACCAGAAAGCACCTCCTGTTCCGTGTACAACTGCGCCTCACACCAACATAGCCTCCCACTAAGAGGTAGATTTCACATCCCAACACGTTCTTATATTCAACCTCTATACCATGTACAGACTCGCTATATTTTGCACACTGACACGTACACATCCGTACGTCCCCCACCGTAATATTTAGCCGCGCCTTGTACACTCGTTTAAAAATAAATACAGTTGTAACCGTCTGGGATTCGAAATTTAAAATGGTGTTCTTGGAAAAGGCATTATATTTTTTCGAAGATTATTTAACTGTCAAGAACTGCATAACCCCACCATTTATTTTGGAAACCGCCCTCCAGAGCTGTTCAAAAGCTCATTCTCCCTAATCGGCCCGAC
>NC_091570.1:13864389-13866889 GCF_042767895.1 Penaeus vannamei
CCCATACATTCTGGAAAGTGTATTGGGGGAGGATTGTGACGTAGAAAGTCTTATTCGCTTCCAAATGGAGACTAATATTTTCAACAAAATTTAATTCTGCATAATATTTTTGCTATATTCTTGGTACTTTTAAAGCATGATGTTTATGCTCTGCTTTGCAATACAATATTAATGTTTATTTATCTTTATTCATGAGATACATTTATTGATAGATTTTGAAGTGTTTAAGATATTTTAACACTTAATCCCATAATGTCTTCGCTGCTAATGACTTGAGCTGTTGCAGAAAGATTTACATGATCAATCAATTAATCTTTCCCTGTGGTTAGAGTTTAGTGTTTAGACACATGTTTACTGTGATGGTATAGTTAGTATCATAGTCATCATCATTATTATTACTGTTAACTGCTGTATTATTAGTAATAGTGGCAGTAGTAACAGAAGTGGTGGTAGCGGTAGTATTAGTAGTATTAGTTACATTAGTAGTAGTAGTAGTAGTAGCAGTTTGTAATAGCAATAGTAATAGTAGTAGCAATAGTTGTAGTAGTATCAAAAATAGTAGTAACTGTTGTTATATTAATAGTAGTGTCAGTAGTTGTAGTAGAAGCGATAATAATAGTAGTGGTGGTAATAGTAGTAGTAGTAGCAGTAAAAACGGTAGAAGATATCCTAGTAGTAATGGTGATACTAGCCATCAGCGTCGTAGCCATAGTAAAAGAAGAATTAAAAATAGACGTAGCATCATTAATTGTAGCGTTCTGATTGAAGCAAGTATTATGATCTTTGTAGCATTATTGTCACAATGGTCATAATTAATAATAACGTTAACATCATTAACATAATCATAACTATAATTACTATAATCAGCATTATCGTTACCATTACCCTTATCATCCATTTATTTCAATTTATTTCATTGTTACTGGTTATTAGTGTTACTAGTGGTAAAAATACTTGTAAAGGTGGCATGCATATAAATTTTATTGCTAATATTTCTTTTGCTATTTTGGTATTAGTCA
Organism: Penaeus vannamei; assembly: GCF_042767895.1. Lineage (NCBI taxonomy): Eukaryota > Metazoa > Arthropoda > Malacostraca > Decapoda > Penaeidae > Penaeus > Penaeus vannamei. The sequence continues at coordinate 13,865,409 of NC_091570.1, forward strand.
GGGTGTGATCATTAAATGGTATTATTGTAACAACTATAATGTCAATCTTCTTATTGATATTGTTGTCATTATCACTATATTTACTATTATTACCATTGTTATTATTATCATTATCATCGTCCTCGTCATCATTATTACTATCATTGTCTTTATTATTATTTTACTATTAACATTATCATATTTATTAATGTTATGATGATCATTATTCTTGTCGTTATTATTATTATCATCATACCATCATCATCATCACTAAACCATCATTATTATCATCATACCAACATCATCATCGTCATCGGTATTACATCAACATTACCAATAAAGGTTTTGCACCATTATCCTCATCCTACCTCATCTCACGCACCGCAGTTCAAACATTCTCACTCTCAAGGCTCCAATTTTGGTCACAATTCGTAATCCAGAGAAAATTGTTTTGTAGATCGGATATCCTGTCGATCTTATACTGATAGGAATAAAATACAGAGTTTATCCCTGGTGATGATAAGGTAAAAGAAGAGTAGTAAAAGTGTCCATGATGCCGAATTTAATATTACTATCAAATCCACAAATATATACATACAATAGGATCGCCGAGATACACTTACAAAAAGGAAAGATATCGACGGAATAGAATGAATTCGAAGTGGAGACAGAGAACAGAGCCAAGACGCCGTCCCCATTAGCGGGCTGCGAAGAGTCCCAGGTATGTCATCACGTCCCCATCTAACGACTCAATGAACCAGTAATGGCGGGTCACAGTAAAATATCTCTGAGGGACAAATGAACCTTGAAGAATCAGCTCCTCCCCTACCGAAATTTAGACAAGAAATTACCTGCATTTAACCAGTACTAAAATTAAGAGAACGAAGCGTATCAAATTAAGCACCATTCCGACCCCGACCGCCGGGCCAGGCCAGATCACCGTCAGGCTGGCAAGCACGTACGATCGAATTTTCCCATTAAAAGGCAAGTACAATCACCCTTAGAGGCGTCTGCGGTTTACCACACTCACCGTGCGAGCGAGGGAGAAGATCCGCACAGCAGCTGTTCGACATGACCCTTTGGTACAGGAAATCGGAAAATTATCACCCACCAGGTTTAAATTATACCCTTGATTTGGCAAAGTAAACAACACGGGTCCTAAATGCTGACCCTGGGGGCGCCCGCCCTCGGCACTCCGTCAACACTTCCAAGCCTTCAGTTTACAGGAAGGCGATCGGAGGAACGAGTGAATCGCCGGGTTGGAAGCCTTACTAAATTCCAAGAACAAGTGCTTTGCTGGCGCTGCGGTACGAACACTGCCAAGTCATCATCAACTTTATGAATGGAGAGATGGCAGAACTCAAGAGTTCATCGAGGTTCGGGAATCTTAAATTTTCAAGAATGGTCGGGTTTTACGTATACCATGGGCCTCGGATACCGAAGCATACCATGAAATATAAGTTTAATATTAGGAAAACATTTTATCTATATTTCTCTCTGTG
>NC_091570.1:13876889-13879389 GCF_042767895.1 Penaeus vannamei
GTTATTTTTATATTATCATTAATATTGTTATTATTATTATTATCATTATTATTATTATTATTATTGTCGTTATTATTATCATTAGTAGTAGTAGTAATATTATCATTCTTATTGTTATTATTATCATTATTGTTGTTATCCTTATTATTGTCATCATTATCATCTTTTTGTTATTATTACTATTATTACTATTATTATTAGTATTATTATTAGTATTATTATCATTATTAGTAGTAGTATCATCATCATTATTATTGTTATTATCATTATTGTTGTTATCCTTATTATTGTCATCATTATTATCATTTTGTTATTATTATTATTATTATTATTATTATTATTATTATTATTATTATTATTATTATTATCATTATTATTACTATGCAGCATTACCATTATTATTATCATCATTATTATCATCAACGATAATCAGAAAATATAAAAGTAGTTATCGTCCCTTATTCTTAATTCTAGTTCGTTTTGAACTTCCTGAGCTGATGAGAATTCTAACGAGAAATGTTCATTGTCATTTTATTATTATTAAAAATATTTTGTAAGTTCGTAGTTCTATGGCGCCATTGTGGGTAACAGAGGAAAAAGGGCGCGGGGTTAAACATTTAGAGAAAGAGGACGAGGTTTTAAATCAGGAGCAAAAATAAAGATAAAAGATAATTCAGAACGCCAAATATATATATATATATATATATATATATATATATATATATATATATATATATATATATATATATATATATATATATATATATATATATATGTGTGTGTGTGTGTGTGTGTGTAATAGATGAGATATTTAAGGCACCATATCATTTCGATAATAGAAAATAGATCTATCACAAAAGAAAAAATACAAGGGATCTATCTTGTGACAAAAATCAACAAGTCGAAAACTTTTCTCTTCCTGCCTAACGCTTACAAAAAAACAACAACTCATTAACACATACATGGAAAAAATACGTGACGTTAAACGAGAGAGAAAAAAATAACCCATACGTCATTCACCACTTCCGTTTGCCTGACGACATGACGAGGATAGTGAGGTGATGACGAGGACAGTGAGGTGATGACGGGAGTGTGATGTGATGACGTGACGGGTACACGATAGCGACCACTTGGTGTAGAAATGAGGCAAGGGCGAATGTGGATATTGTGGATATTGGGAAGGATAGCACGTGCATTGTTGATAACGAAGATCGAAATGGCAATTGCAAACCGGATGTGCAAGATGAATAAATGGGATGCATATGAAATAGAGAAATGATATTATAAAGAAACAAACAAGAAAGAATGGGAATAAATAGAGGAAAAAAATAAAAAAGGAAGCTAGAAAAATAAGAAACAGTTAGTTTACGAAGAGCCGGAAGAGGAGAAGGAAAAGAAGAAACGACAAAGAAAGAAAAACAAGGAAACAGGAAAGAATAGGAATAATGATTTATGATTTCTGGACTCTCATATTTATGATTATGCATATGAAATAGATAAATGAGAGGCATATGGAATGAATAAGCGGAATACATATTAAATGAATAGATGGGATATACATGAAAAAGTAAATAATTAAACAAATGAAAAAATATGTGGATAAATAAATGAAGGAATATAAATACAACAATAAAGAATAACAACAAACTAAGTAAATGGATAAATAGATATACATTTCTATTCGGTCGACGGAATGCAGATACATATTGCAGATACGTCTTCGGTAAAAAGCGCTCTGAAGGATAAGAAGGAAAAGGGTAGAAGAAGGAGAAGAGGAAGAAAAAAAGAGGACAAAGAAGATGACGATAAAGAAGTAGGAGAAGAGGGAGAGAGAGAGAGAGAGGAGCAGGAAGGCGATAGATAGATAGATAGAAGGAGAGAGAGCGAGAAAGAGAGAAGATAGTGAGTGACAGAGAGAAAGAGAGAGAGGAGAGTGACTGACAGAGAGAAGAGAGTGAGTGACAGAGACAGAGAGAGAGAGAAGAGAGTGAGTGACAGAGACAGAGAGAGAGAGCAGAGAGTGAGTGACAAATAGAGAAAAAAAAAACGAGAAACGAGAGAACAAGGGTCCTCCGAGAACGGCCGACGGACGGGGTTGAAATGGTTCAGCAAAAAAATTAATTACTATATTATAAAGCGGATTATGTTGATTTATGGAGTCTCTTATACTTATGATTATGCAAAACCTCCGCCCAATTATATCCTCGCTGTCCGTGACGCATGCGCGCTCCTGTTTAATGACATTATTCCTTCCACGGTCAGTTTACGAAGAGCAGGAAGAGGAGGAGGAGGAGGGGGGGGGGGAAGGGAGAAACAAAAGGCAAAGAAAGAATGGGGATAGATAAGGAAAAATTTAAAAAGGGAAGTTGGAAAAATAAGAAACAGTCAGTTTACGAAGAGGAGGAGGAGAAGGGAAAAAATAGAACAAAAGATGAAGAAACAAACAAGAAAGAATGGGAATAGATAGTAAACATAAAAAAAGGAAGTTGGAAAACTAAGA
>NC_091570.1:13935360-13940360 GCF_042767895.1 Penaeus vannamei
CCTCCCCCCTGTCCACCATCCACACCCACGCCCTCAATCCCCGTCCCTCTCCTCCTACCCATCCCCTCTCAAGCTACCCGCTATCTTCCTCCCCCTCTCCCTCATCCTTTCATCCTTGCCGTCCTTCCCATCTCCTTTCATTTTCCTCATCTTCCCCTCTTCCCATCTCCTCTCATCATCTTCCCCTCTTCCCATCTCCTCTCCTCGTCTTCCGATGATGTCCTAGTACCCTAGGACCTCCCTTTATTCCTTTATTCCCTCTTCCTCCTCTTCATGCCCTCCTTTCCTCCCCCGTTCTATCTCCCTTTCCCATCTTATCCCCTTCGGCCTCTTGCCCTCTCGTTTTCCCTAGCCTCGTATTCTTCTCTTCCCTTTTCGTCTCTTCCTATCCTCTTCTCCCAATCCTCCCTTTTTCCTCTTCCTCTTCTTATCTATCCTCCCCTTCCCTTATCCCCGTTTTCCTTGCATCTTCTATCCCCCCATCCTATCAACCTCCCTTACCCCCCTCCTCTATCTCCCCGACCCCCTTCACCTCTCATCCCCCTCCCTCCCTCCTCCCTCCACCCTTTCCTGCCTCCCCCATCCTCCTACCTTCCCCCCCTCCCTTCTAGCATCCTAACCCCTATCCTTCCTCCGCCTCCACCCCAATCCCAACCCCCCAAATCCTCCCTTCACCCCACCTCCAACCCCCATCATCCCCTCATCCCTCTCACCCCCCTCTCACCCTCACCTTCCCCCTCCCCCACACATAACCTCCGCCCAATCCCATCTAACCCCCTTCCTTCCTCCCTCCCTCCCTCCCTACCCTCCTCCCCCACACACACTTCCCGGCCGTGACGTGGGTGGCGCGGGCGGGGTGTGGGCGGGGTGTGGGCGGGGAGTAATGGCAGTGTTGGTTATTACCCCGATGAGCTGACACAACACGCGGGCGAGATCTGCCTTAACTAATTGCTCTTGCGCCTCCCTCGCCGTCGCCGCCTACGCCCATGGCCGCCCACGCCCGTCCACACCCACGCCCGTCCACGCCCACGCCCGTCCACGCCCGGCGAACTAGTTTATCTGGCTTGGTTTTCCATAACCTTGATGGCAATGTTGATCGTTATAGTGATAATAATGATAAAGATGACATATAATGATAATGATGATGATAATAATAGTGATATTGGCATAATCACAATAATCAATAAATAGAGATGAAATAAACACATGATGATGATAACAACAACAATACTAGTACTGCTTATGTAATGATGATAACAATAACATCAATAACAACGAGGACAATATTAAGACAATAATGATAACAATATTGATAATATAACAATAACAAAGGTATTAACATTAATGACATTAGAATAATTATCATGATAATGATAACGATATGATTATCATAACGACAATGATAATGCTAATAGAAATTATAATTATAAAGTTGATATTCTAAAAGTGAAAATAATAATAATGAAAATTACAAGAATAATAATGATGATAATGATAATGATGATAAGATAATAACAAAATTGATCACGATAATAGTATTAATAATAATAACGCTATCAATAATAATGAAGATAATTATATTAGTGATAATGATATTAATTATAATAATTATAATGATAATGATAATAATAATAATGATAATAGTAAAGATGATGATGATTATAAAGCTGATGGTAATAATGATGATAATAATTACTATGCTAATAAAAATAATGATAGTAATGATAATAATTGTTAATAATTAATAATGACAATTATAATAGTTATGATAACAATAACAACTATAAGCACTCAGAAAGTCGCTGATGCAATAAAAATATTAACACTTGAAGAATTACATTAAAATCACCTCTTTCTCAAGTACACTGGTGACATCCGTAAGCATAAGCTCTTTGGCGGATGTAATAAAGGTAATGATAATAGTAATAGTTACCCCTGTATATAGGGTTAACTAATGCAATCATTAAAATATGATGATAATAAGAACAATAAGAACAATGATGATGATGATAATAATCACGATGATAATGATAATGGTAATAATGGTAATGATAATGATAAGAATAAGAATAATAACAATAGTAGTAATAATAATGATAATAATAATAAAAATGATAATGATAATGATAATAATGATGATAATAATAATGATGACCATAGAAATGATGATAATAATAACAACAATATTAGCATCATTAAGAATAATGATGATGGTGATTATGATAATAATAACAATATTAACAATAATAATAATAATAATGATAATGATAAATAGCAATAGCAATGATAATAATTATAATAATAATGATGATAATGATGATGATGATAACAATAATAATATTGAATGTAATATTGATGATAACAATAACAACAACAACAACAATAATAATAATAATGATAATGAAAATAATAATGACGATAATGATGATAATGATGATAATAGTAATAATAATGATAATGATAATAATAATAATAATAATAATGATAATAATAATAATAATGATAATAATAATGATAATAATAATAATAATAATAATAATAAGAAGAAGAAGAAGAAGAAGAAGAAGAAGAAGAAAAAGAATAACAATAATAATAATAATGATTATAATGAAAATAGTTATAAAAATGATAATGATAAAAACAATAATGATGATAAACATCATGATGATAATAACAGTAGTCGTAATGATAATAATAATAATAACAACAACAACAACAACAACAACAACAATAATAATGATAATAATAATAATAATAATAATAATAATAATAATAATAATAATAATAATAATAATAATAATAATAATAATAATAATAATGATAATAATAATAATAATAATAATAATAATAATAATAATAATAACAATAATAATAATAATAATAATAATAATAATAATAATAATAATAATAATAATAATAATAATAATAGTGATAAGAATGATACTAGTAATAATGATAACAAACATGATAACGATGATAATGATCCTTACAATAATTATAATAATGATACCGATAATCATAATGATGATAATGATAATAATGATTATATTGATAAGTATGATAATAATGGTAATGATGATAACAATGATAAATACTAATGATAATGATGATAATATTAATAACAACAACAGCAAGAGGGGTAATGATAATAATAATAGAAATTGTAAAATCAATAATAAATATTAATGATAATGATGATAATATTAATAACAACAACAGCAAGAGGGGTAATGATAATGATAATAGAAATTGTAAAATCAATAATAAATATTAATGATAATGATGATAATATTAATAACAACAACAGCAAGAGGGGTAATGATAATAATAATAGAAATTGTAATAACAATAATGATGATGATGATATAGGTAATAGTGATAATGATAATAATAATAAAAATGATAATAATAACAATAATGATAATAGAAGATTAATAATAATGACAACAGTGATAATAATGATAATAATAACAATGAGAATGATTATAGGAGTAATGATAATAACAATAACTAAAAGAAATCACAGATAATGAAGCAACCAATAAGCAATAAAATGCAATATCGAGTTGCAACATTCTGCTTAAGTTATGGACTCCATTGCAAAAAACTGCAACGATAATAATAATAGTATTATTATTATTGTTATTATTATTATCATTATTATTATCATTATTATTATCATTATTATTATTATTATTATTATTATTATTATTATTATTATTATTATCATTATTATTATCATTATCATTATTATCATTATTATTATTATTATCATTATCATTATTATCATTATTATTATTATTACTATCATTGATATTAATGTTATTATTATCTTTTTATTGACTCTTTGCAAGCACTTTTCAGCAGGAAAATGCGTCGTCGGGAAATCTCTGTTGCTTGGTGATGGCGGGACTAAATTTGCTTGTTTGTTGTTGTTGTTGTTGTTGTTGTGAGTGTTCTTCTTATATTTTCCCTTTTTTTCTTTTGGTTACTATTCTTATTTTGTTTGTCATTATTCTTATTATTATCTTATTCATATTCCTGTTGTTATTCTTATTTTCATTCTTATATTTTCTTTTTAGCATCATTGTCATTATTATTATCATTGTTATAAATATTATTATTACAATAATAATAATAATAATAATTGTTATTATTATCATCATGATTATTGTTATCATTATTATTATTATTATTACTATTATTATCATTATTACTATTTTTATTATTATTATCATTATTATCATTATTATCATTATTATCATTATTATCATTATTATCATTATCATCAACGTCATTATCATTATCATTATTATTATTATTATTATTAATATCATCATCATTATTATTCCTATCATCATTATCATTGCAGCATTATTATTATCATTATTATCCTTATAATTGTCATTATTACTTTTATCATTATTATTGTTATCATTATTATTATTATCATCATTATCATCATTACTATTACAACTACTACTATTACTACAACTATAGTTATTATTACTATCACTGTTATTATCATTATCATTATTGATATTATTATTATCATTATTATTATCGTTATTATTATTATTATTATTATTATTATTATTATCGTTATTATTATAATTATTATTATTATCATTATCATCATCAATAGTGTTATTATCATTACTGTTACTATCATCATCAGTATCATAATCATTATTATCATTATCCTTGTTATTATCATTATTAGCTTTAATAGAAATAATGGTAGTAGCATTGTTAATGTTGCTATTATTATCATCATAATGCTCATTATCATCATCATTATTATCATCATTAAGACCATTATTATCATTCGTATTCTTATTATTTTCTTTCCTGCTCTTCCCATTTTTTTATTCTACTTCTCATCGGCTCTTTTTGCATTTTCTTCATTTTCTACTTCTTTCTAATCTCCTTCTCAGTTTTTACTTCAGTTCGTTTCCTTTTTTACGCTCATTTTCTTCCTCTTCAGCTCTTTTCATTTT
>NC_091570.1:13962860-13965360 GCF_042767895.1 Penaeus vannamei
CGAAGGGTTTATCTGTCGGGTAATCTTTGAAATGGAGGGGAGGAGGCTAATGGTGCAAATACTTCGGCTGGACATGCTTACTGCTGACTAACCTGAAAGTGAGCGGTGGTGGAGGGGGATTTTTTGAGTGTTTGCGGAATTGATACGCGAGGGTTTGGGTTCAAGCGGAAGATACACTAACGGTTTTGTTATTTTTTTCGTTTTGTTATTTGAAAAAAATACCAGATCCCTCGTAAACATCAGTCAGACCAAATGCCTCTATGTTAGCATATAAACAATGCACTTCGATCTTAGTCCTCACGCATAAAGCAGCTAGTCTGGCAAAACTCTAATCAAGAGCGAGACAAAAGGATTAAATCCTCCAAACCCATGATTGAATCCCGGTTACGAACACCCGCGGTGCGCGAGCTTCCCGCGCCGGCCACCAGAGGGGCTCTGCGCACGGACCCATGAAACTGTCGCTGCAGCTTCGGGGATTATACTTAATTGAACCTTACCATAATACCCTGATGCTGTCTTTATCACTATAATTATAACTGGGCTGGTGCTCTGATGCGCCATTCTTTGGGAGATTATTGTAAATGGAATCGTGTGATAAGATCAGTGTTTACATCCACTGTCTGCGGGAGGCTGTGTGTTGAGGCGGAGGAGGGAGAAGGAGAGAGAGCAAGGCAGTCAAGCCTCATCACTTGATCTAGATAAAGCAAATACACCCCAAAACACGCAATGCATCACTCCCTTATTCCCGAAAGAAACATTTTTTAAATGTGTTTATTTCAAATATATCCGCGTGAACAGACACCGCCTGTTCCTAATAAGGGTGACGGGGCTTCGATCGTCTCAAAAAAATGTGGGATCTCATCCTATAAACATTCTTGGGAGGAAATGTAGCTGAAAATTCGAGAAGATCGGTCATTATCCGGCAAATTGTTCTCTCCATGGCGGCTCTACTTATCATCCGCGATTTGTGTCTGGCAATGGACCTTATTTTCTTACGGTTAATCATCAAAAGCTGAGTAATTTGACGGAAGGAAAAAAATCTTCTGTTTGGTTTCTTTTACGATGTTTTCTATTTTTCTTTCTTTCATTCTTTATTATCTTTTTAACCGACGTTCATTTGTTATTCAGTTTGTCAGAACGAAATTTCGATACAAAATCTTGTTCCTGAGCGAGTTACAACAGAAGGAATTCCTGTTTTAAGTCGAAGCAGATAACATGAATGCTATTTAAATAATGAAAATATTTGTGATGATTATTACTATTATCATTATTTTATCAATTATAATTATTATTTTTGTTATTATTGTAACTATTATTATTATTATTATTATTATTATTATTATTATTATTATTATTATTATTATTATTATTATTATTATTATTATTACTATTATTATAATTATCTTTATTAATATTACTATGATTTATTTTTATTATTATGAATATCATCATTATCATCGTTATTATTGATATTATCATTTTGATTATTATCATCATTATCTTCATTAGGATTATCATTATTATTTTAATCATGATTATTATTATCATTATCATTATTATTATTATTGTTGTTGTTATCACTATTATTATCATTATTAATATTATCATTATTATCATCATCATTATCATTATTGTTATTATAATTAGTATGTTTTGTTTTGCTTTTATTATTATTAATATTATTATTATTATTATTATTATTATTATTATTATTATTATTATTATTATTATTATTATTATTATTATTATTATTATTATTATTATTATTATTATTATTATTATTATTATTATTATTATTATTATTATTATTATCATTATCATCATCATTACTAAAATTATCATCATCATTATTATTATCATTATTATCATCATCACTAATATTATTATCATTATTAATATCATTATTATAGTCATCATTATTATTATTGTTATTATTGTTAGTATTATTATTACTATTATGACTGTCATTATTATTATCATTATTATTATTATTGTTGTTGTTGTTGTTGTTGTTGTTGTTGTTGTTGTTGTTATTAGTAGTAGTAGTATTATCATTATTATAATTATGATTATTTTCATTATTATTATTATCATTATCATGATCAATTTTATTATCAGTAATATTTTTATCATTATTATTATTATTATCCATATCATTATTGTTTTTATTATTGTTATTATTATTATTATTATCATTATTATTATCATTACTATTATCATTATTACTATTATCATTATTCTAATCATTCATGTTATTATTATCAGTATTACTATTATTATTATTATTATCATTATCATTATTATCTTTTATTACTATTGTCAATATCATTTTCATTGTTATCATTATCACTACTATCACCAGTATTTGTTATTGTTATTGTTAGCTGTAGTAGTAGTAGTAGTAGTAGTAGTATCATTATCAGTATCAGTATCAGTATCTTCAATATCATTTTCATTTTTATTATAATTATCATTATTATCATCATTCTCATTATTATCA
>NC_091570.1:13985360-13992860 GCF_042767895.1 Penaeus vannamei
GAGCACCTGTGTGGAGGAACCTCACCTGTGGAGAACATCTTCACACACCGCTTTTTGTTTATGTCTATTTTTTTCTCTCTCTCCCTCCCTCCCTCCCTCTCTCTCTCTCTCTCTCTCTCTCTCTCTCTCTCTCTCTCTCTCGTTCTCTTCTCTCTCTCTCTCCCTCTCCTCTCTCATCTCTCCTCTCTCTCTCTCTCTCTCTCTCTTTATCTTCGGCCGAACTGGAGACAGAGATGAATAGTCCGCTTGGCTGTTCTCCCGGGTGATATCCGTGCAGCCAGGAACGCCCTTTGCAGTTGCAAGTTCAGTAAATAATCCCATCTAATACATGTCATCCTGTCTCGCTCATCTTTCATATTAAGTATCTGCACCCTACGGCACCGCCTTTGTACTATTCCGCTGCGCCACAGGGTACACAGCCAATACCACTTTACAATCATCTCAATTTACAGCACAACTACATCATACCGTCTCCACCCCTGCTCTAACATCGTAACCGCACCCTCTGTACTCACTACTAATACCATCTACGTCATCGTGCACAATGCAGTCACTCCTCGAATCGTGAATGCCATTATAAATCGCATTAAAAAACAATTATAAACAACAGATAATACCATTTTCCATTCAGAAACATTGAATTCACGGATCCATATCCAGTGTCACTATGAAAACGTAAATATTCAACCGCCATGCTATTATAACCTATCTCTGTCTGCGTAAAATCTCATTGATATAACTCACGTAAGAGATTTTTAGTAGTAGTAGGAGGAGGAGGAGGAGGAGGAGGAGGAGGAGGAGGAGGAGGAGGAGGAGGACGACGACGACGAAGACGAAGACGAAGACGACGACGACGAGGAGGCGGAGGTCACTTGAGAGGAGGGAGGAGGAGGCGGAGTAATAGTAGTAATAGGAGGAAGAGGAGTTAGAAGATAATGAACAAGAAGAAGAAGAAGAAGAAAAAGAAGGATAGGAAGAAAAAGAAGTAGAAAAGGAAGGATAAGAAGAAGAAATAGATGGATAAGAAAAAAAAGAAGGATAAGAAGAAAAAGAGGATAAAAAAAAGATGGGAAGACAAAGAAGGATAAGAAGAAAAAAAAGGACAAGAAAAAGAAAAAGAAGAAAAAAAGCAGAATAAGCATACACTTCGCTGTCTTACCGAAGCGACCCCGTAGAAATGCAGGTCGCATAATCCAGCCTTGGATAATAAGGGAAATAGAATAATCAACCAAGTCCAGGGCGTAAGTAATGCTTCGCGTAGGTAATGAAGACTCGAATCCTTAATCAAGTGTTCCGTGTTGCTGTGTTCAAGGATGGGGAGAGGATGGAGGAGGGGGGGTGGGGGATGGGGAGAGGATGGAGGAAGGGGGATGGGGGATGGGGAGAGGGTGGAGGAAGGGGGATGGGGAGAGGATGGAGGATATGGAGAGGATGGAGGAAGGAGGATAGGGAGAGGATGGAGGAAGGGGGATGGGGAGAGAATGGGGGATATGGAAAGGATGGAAGGATGGGGAGAGGATGGAGGATGGGGGATAGGGAGAGAATGGAAGGAGGGGGATAGTGAAAGAATGAAATAGGGAGAGGATGGAGGAAGGGGGATGGGGAGAGCATGGAGGAAGGGGGAGGGGGAGGGGGAGGGGGGATGGGGAAGGATGGAGGAAGAGGGATGGGGGATAGGGAGAGAATGGAAGGAGGGGGATGGGGAAGGATGGAGGAAGGGGTATGGGGAGAGGATGAAGGATAGGGGATGGGGAAGGATGGAGGAAGGGGGATAGGGAGAGGAAGGAAGGAAGGGGATGGGGAAAGATGTGCGAGGTTGGAGGAAGGAGGATTGGAAAGGATGTGGAAGGCAGGGTGAAAGATGGGAGATAGGAGAAGGATAGAGGGAGGGGGATAGGGAAGGATGAAACAGGAAGAATGGAGCAAGTAGGGGGAAGCATGCAATAGGATAGATAAGGGATGAGGAAGGATGTAGGAAGAAAGATTGAGGATGTGGGAGGAAGGATGGAGCGGAGAGGATGGGGAAGGATGCAGCAGGATGGATGGAGAATGGAGAAGAATGAGGGAGAGAATAGGGGTTGCGAATGACTCAAGGAGGACGAATAAGAAAGGAGAGGAAAGAAGGACGAGGGAGAGAAAATGGGGGATGGGGACGGAGGAGGGAGGATGGGGGGGGGAGTAGAATCTACATCCTTCCTCACCTTTGACACGGGTCGGAAGGGGAATGCGACCCGCCCCGCCTCCCAGCTGTGTCATCATACAGGATTTTCTTCTTTTTTTCCTTCTTCTTCTTTTCTTTTTCTTTTTTTTCTTCTCCTTCTCCTTCTCCTTTTTCTTTTCCCTTTCCTTTTCCTTCTCCTCCTCCTCCTTCTTCTTCTTCTTCTTCTTTTTCTTCTTCTTCTCCTTCTTCTTCTTCTTCTTCTTCTTCTCCTTCTTCTTCTTCTTCTTCTTCTTTCCTTTTTTCTACCTTTCTTTCTTCGCGAGTAAAGTACCCATAATGCTCTACGGTCCATTTTTTCCTTTTCGTTAATAAATGTTTATTTGTCGTGGTTTGTCCGCCTGGTTTATTTATTTTCGAAATGCATTTGATTATCAATATAATCCCTTGCAATTATAAATTATTTACGATCGGTAATGCTAAAGGCGAATGTCCCGGACTTTTGCAATGATTTTCAACCTTTTATTTTTCTCGTCCTTGTGCATGTGTCATGGGGCTTATAATGATAAAAGATAGAATAAGACTCAAAGAGAAGAGAAACGATTAAAAAAAGCCTGAAGTAAAAGTCTGGATTAAAAGCCTGAAGTAAAAGTCTGGATTAAAAGCCTGATGTAAAAGGCTGGAATAAAAGCCTGAAAAATCCTGGATTCAAAGCCTAAATTAAACAACTGGAATTAAAGCCTGATGTAAAAGGCTGGAATAAAAGTCTGGATTAAATGCCCGAGATGGAAGCCTGGTTTTGAAGACTGAAATAAAAGGCTGGATTCAAAGCCTGAAATAAACAACTGGAATTGAAGCCTGAAATAAAAGGCTGGAATTGAAGGCTGGAATAAAAGTTTGGATTAAAGCATGGAATAAAAGTATGAAATTAAAGCCTAAAACAAAAGCCTCAAATTTAAAAAAAAAAAATGAAACCTAACATAGAAGTCTGGATTAAAAGCTTGAAATAAAAGCCTGGAATAAAGGCCTAAAATTTAAACCTAATATAAAAGCCTAAAATAAAAACCCGAAATAAAAGCCTAAAATAAAGACCCGAAATAAAAGCCTAAAATAAAGACCCGAAATAAAAGCCTAAAATAAAGACCCGAAATAAAAGCCTAAAATAAAGACCCGAAATAAAAGCCTAAAATAAAGACCCGAAATAAAAGCCTAAAATAAAGACCCGAAATAAAAGCCTAAAATAAAGACCCGAAATAAAAGCCCAGAATTAAATCCTGAAATAAGAGCCTGAAATCAAAAGACCATAATAAGGAACCAGAATAAAAGCCCAAAATATGAATCCATTTCAAAATACAATAAGCCCAAAATAAAAGCTGATAATACGAATCCAAAATAAAAGAGCTGATTAAGAACCCAGAGTACAATAAATAAAATAAAATAAGATAAAATTAAATAAATAAATAAATAAATACGTCTAGGAGTATGTCTCAAATAAAACTCTGAAATAAGTGTTTAAAAAACAACCAGAAAATTAATACTAAAAAGTTCTCAAAAATTCAGTTCATATTTTCGATACTTTGAACTTTTTTGAACTGCATTTGTCAAATCAAACCCTGAAATAAAAGTTCTGAAAAAATCACCAAAAAATTAAAACAAAAAATTTCAGTGTATATCCTCGATACATTTTTTTTTTCTTTACTGCATTTGTCTTCGTAATGCAAAAGACAAACATGCTGAGCTCGTCTTCGGTGACATCAATAATACTGAAGGAGTCTTATCAGCATGATAAGTGAGCAAAGCGGCAAATGCTGATGTGTATTGTACAGCTTTTTAGAAACCGGTAACTGATAAATGAAGATTGATAACGGTCAGCAAACAATGGAATCTCAGTTGGACTTGATAGCGTTATAGTTGCATCTTTTCTGTCGTTTCCCTCTTCTTCATCATCATTTTTTACTTTCTTTTTCATTTTCGTTATTATTTTCCCATCATGCATTACATTCAGAACCGCTAAAACAATCTAACAGAGAAAATAGAATCTCGGACTTGATAGCGTTATTGTTATATCTTTTCCGTATTTTCCCTCTTCTTTATCATCTTTTTTACCTTCTTCTTCATTTTCATTATTATTTCCCCATCATGCACTGCATTCAGAACAGCTAAAACAATCTAACAGAGAAAATAGAATCTTAGTTGGACGTGATAACGTTATTGTTGCATCTTTTCCGTCTTTTCCTGTTCTTTATCCTCTTTTTTACTTTCTTCTTCATTTTTATTAGTAATTTCCTTTCATGCATTGCCTTCAGAACCGCTAAAACAGACAATCTAACAGAGAAAACAGCGTTATCTTAAATAAATTAACGGCAGACCATACTCTACGCCGCCCTCCTCCATAACAAGCCAATATCAACAATGCTATTCGTCCGCTTGCAAAAAAAAAAAAAAAGAAAGTGAGTGTTTGCATAATTACACGCAATGGCCGCCTCGGGAACTCGCGCGCTGTTTAACGTAATTTACCTGTCGTAGCGAATGACGTCGGAACATCTGCCGAAATCGGTGTTCGTTCGTGTTTCGTGTGTCTCTGTGATGGCGATGATGGTATGAAGGTCTTCTGAGAGGCGAGCGGAACCAAGAACAGGAGGCAAGATTCGTTGGATCGTTATTCGTGTGGATTCAAATTGAAAATACTATATTTATGATCCATCTTTCTATCTCCATAATAGGAACACACACACACATATACATATACATATTATATATATATATATATATATATATATATATATATATATATATATATATATATATATATATATATATATACATACATTTATAGATGCATATACATATGCATATATGTGTGTATATATATATATATATATATATATATATATATATATATATATATATATATATATATATATATATATATATATATATATATATACATATATATATATATATATATATATATATATATATGAACATCTACATATATATACATGTATATATATATATAATTATCTAATTATAATTATACATATATATATATATATATACATACACACACAAACACACACACACACACACAAATGCGTGTATATGTATATGTGTGTGTGTATATATATATATATATATATATATATATATATATATATATATATATATATATATATGTATGTATGTATGTATGTATGCATATGAATATATATATATATACTTATTTATTCATTTATTTATGTGCGCGCGCGCGCGCGCGCGCGTGTGTGTGTGTGTCTATATGGATAGACAGATTGATTTATATAAATAGATATATAAATAGGTAAGTGGATAAAAAGTAAAACCAATAGATAGTAAGATAGACAGATAACCAGACACACACAAACCATCAACCATAACAATTCACAGAAGCGAGGAAGAGAAAAACGCACTAACTTCGACCGACATCTTCCAAGAGACCTAAAAACCCCAATAAACGAAAAATTGTTAATCGCTAATTGAGAATTTCAAAAGAGTACGTTTCCTCACATCATCGCTCATTGAATTATACCCTTTTGCAATAACCATTATGCAGATTTCTAGTTATTACAGGTCTTTTTTTTCTTGAATATTCCTTATCAACGCCAAAAAGCCCACCCTAACCGCCCTCTTGCGTTTTCGCGCTACTCAAATCGTGTGAATTTTTTTGAAAGAAAATTTGCGGCTTCCGATTGCTAACCTTAAACGCCGATCGAATAATTTGCGAACCCGAAGATCGTGGTCGTGTTTCCGCGGTCAGTAGTCAAGCTGGGTGTATAAACATTACACTGATTTCTTTTCGCTTTAAAGAATAGTTATGCTTTCTTTTGCGTTAAAAATAGAGCTTGCGATGCCTTTACTGACTTGAAGTTCAAAAGCGGCAAATTTTTTCTTTCTGGTTCCTCTAAACGTGCTCCAAGAACGGCCTCTCATCTCACAGAGGAAGAGCAAATCACTATTCGCGCTTTATTTGCAACGAAGCATGATACCCAATGAAAAACGCGCATAAAACCTCCGAAATGAGCAAAGGAACTACCAACGTACCCGAAACCACTGGGGCACATGCTACCAGGCGTTGACTCCGCCCACATTTAACACCCCTCTCGCCGTACAGCCAATCATAGGCCGAGAAGGTGTGCTCTTCACACCTTTGAAACATCATTCGTCGTTGAACTCGGCGGGAGATTACTCCATTGGTGTATTTTCCCACCGGTCGGATAATGGAATACTACGCTGATTACGAGTGAAAATGGACTCCACAGTTTTTCCCCTTAAAAGATAAATCAATAACCGATGAAAAAAATGAATATCTTAAAGAAATTATTATATCGTGAAGACATAATCGCTGAAAATTCCCACGTACCTAAAACTCAGAGTACAATACCATCGACGCAAAAACAGTTCAGTCAAACATTCATACTTCTATAATAAAACCTCCAATTTATTTGTTCTTAAATCTCCAACGAATCTTCTTTGAGCTAACCTAAATTGCGTAATCACTTCTTCACGCACTCAAACTACTCCCAATGACATCCAAAAGAGTAACTAGTCCTTCTTTATCACACAATAGTTCCTCGACCGACACACGCATTGCTGATAATCGTTATGATCATGCTAATTGCAATGACACAACTAGCATTACCACCAAACAAGGATGCCGAGGTCTCTCCTGATGGCCGCCAGGGGGTTCGGCGACGGGGAAAAATATGAAAAATCGTCAAGGAGTTCATTAATTATGTAGTACTTCCTCGAGGCATTCTGAAGGTTGAAGGTGGACCCTGTACCATTTACTATACTTGAGGGCGAAGTCGTGCTTGTTGAATGTTAGGGTTGATTCTGCCAGTCACAATTACCGATATTCCTTTGAATCATATTGTTTTGTAGTGAATAAAACCTGTTTGGAAAAGTAGCGTAATTTACGCAACAGAATTGCACAATATGCTTGTATTTAGACTGACACCATTAATTTATTTGGTGCAGCTGGAGTCAGTGACGATAATCTTCATCAATTCCTGATAAAATACAAGAAAAAAATGGATTAATGATCATCGATAGTGATTAGATGACGGTCGTGCTTTTACTGATAACGAATATCTTAAAAATAATAACAATGATTAGATTAACTACGATAACATTACCGATAAAGGCAACAAGGTGGATGTGAGTAAACTAGATCACACTAATGGACGACATCTCTGTCACATTGCTATCAGATAATTGGAGGCTGGGAATATCTACCAATTTATAATGAAATGAAATAAGATATGAAACACTCATTCACATTCTTCATTTCCCGTGTGAGACCAAAGATAATACAATCTAAG
>NC_091570.1:14002860-14012860 GCF_042767895.1 Penaeus vannamei
GAGATGCTACGGTAAGGTGTGTTTCGAAACATATACCTTTTCACTGCTCACTGTGTAATAGGTACAGGCATATACTCGAGTTAAATCGCCTTTGAAATCAGAAAAGTGATCGTAAAATATCATTTCCTTTTCTACTCAAGACATACTATACGCCTTTGTAACGTCACCATCGTGGTTAGCAGAAACCCTTCGCTTTTTCCAACCATAAACTCATTCCATCATCTCACAATAAAGTCAACCATGCAACCAAAAGAAAACACATAAACCCACATCATGAAACGTGAGAGCAGACAAGCGACTCTTAAGTCACAGAGTGAAACGTACTCACATTGTACCATTCGCAGAGGGGGGAGGGGGAGGGGAGGGGAGTTCGAGGGAGGGGGAGGGGGGGAGGTGTTCTCTTGGGTTCCAGCTGTTGATGGTCACACATAGTGGCCGGGTGATTCACTGGTCATATGTGTTTGCTCTTTTTTCCTAAGATCTCTGATAAATGATCTGATATAAAAAAGGTGGAGGTTTTTGTAACAGGATTATCAAAAAGGGTATTTAATAAGCCCGGTATGATTAGGCTAGAGTTAAATAAGTTGTTTTTAGTTGGCTACGGTTTCTCACTATATCTAAGACCCTGAGACACTGTAAGCCGCTAATGGAACCATCTTCTATCACCTTCTATCAGATCCTCGCCCGTTTCCAGATAATAAGCTTAGCGCCCACCAGCCCGAACACTGGACATGCACTCCATTTTAGGTTAAAGAAAAGGTGTAGATTGCCAAGTCATATGGAATGAGCTTCGATTCCCTTGATTTCCCGTTGTATGTGTTTGAAATACATTATCGCGAAATATTGTATTCGCCAAAGAAAGGTTTTAGACTGCTTACCTGCATTATATCCGGTTGAAAAAGAAATTTTCATATTCTGCTATAATTCCGTTCAATTCAGTCGTAGGTTTAACGCGAGTCTGCCTAAACGGAGACAGAATATTAGCTAGGAACCAAGCTGTCAATTGTGGTAAGTTTTCGCATCATTTTCTATCCTCGCCCCTGTGCTGCAGTATTTACCGGTTACGTTATGGTGATTTGTCGAGTCTGGATCGGTCGCGGTCAGATTTTCCAGGTAAGTAAACTGTTAGTTTTGTGTTCAAGGGAAGTTTTTGCATTATTCATGGCGTTTTTTATGCGATTCATCACTGGGCTCCCACGTAAACTGCGACTGCCTGCAACAGTCTCCTCGTCACAACCCTGATTTACGCGTCATCTGCCAGGCCACAAATGCGGTCCCTACAACACTCACGTGAAATTAAGCCATTTGTTATAACACATTACGTCGAGATTGCCGAAGAAAATTTGCATAAGCTCCCATTATTCATTTCTGGCCACAGGACCTTAATTAGTTATGCATATTGGAGTCATGTTTCTCAATCAACTTCTTTTTGTGTGATTTATGAAGTGAGTTCGTCTTGACTATGTTTACGTCGGTTGAAATGTTGTAATTCTTGTTGCACAATTTTAGGATGTATATTAGTATATTTCTAATTATATAGTTTATCAGCATCTCTTTTGTAATCGTTTACTTCAGTTTCTTGCTCGTAACATTTCTATATTCATCTAGATGCACTTTGTGATCATTCTTCTTTTTGCCTATTTTCCTATTATACTTTTCTCTATGACTTGCTTTCATTCTTTCTTTTTTACTGTTTATTATTATTCACATTCTTCCTCTTTTTGTGATTATCACCTCCCAAATTTAGTGATTTATCTAAAAATCTATAGACCTAAGGATTTTCAATAATAGTTTAGTATAACTTCAGTAATGAGTCATAATCGTAGAAATATTCACATATATTTAAAGTTGGAATTTAGAAGAAGAAGAAGAAGGAGGAGAAGAAGAAGAAGAAGAAGAAAAAATCCAATTAATTTCCCGTAAATAGATCTTTAAAGGAATAAATAATTTCACGTAAATAAAGCATTACATAAATATATCATTTCACGTAAGAAAAGTATTAAATAAATAAATCATTTCAATTATATAGAGCATTGAATAAATACATCATCTGTATCCCTATTCTCGTACACAGGAAATAAAAATTTTCTTTTCTCCATTTGCCGGAGGGGAAAACAATCAGTGATCATTAACCAGACTAAAGGGTAAAAAAGATACAGATATAGATATTATAGGAAGCAGGTAGATGCGGTTGTGAGAGAAAAACGCCATTTTTACTTTGACGAGACCCGGATGAAGACATTAGTCCTGCGTTTTGTTTATTTGGAAAGTCCCGTTTTCTTTCTCGTTTTCTATTTCTGTCTGTCCTCTCTTTGCCCGTTTCTTTCTTGTTCTTTACTGTTTTTTATTAATTTCTCTCTCTCTCTCTCTCTCTCTCTCTCTCTCTCTCTCTCTCTCTCTCTCTCTCTCTCTCTCTCTCTCTCTCTCTCTCTCTCTCTCTCTCTCTATTCCTCCCCTCAGGCTAATCTAAATAAGGCCCCCCTACTCTCTCACAGCTGATATCTCACTCTCGTTTTTACGCCAGCCCACGCGAGCGGAAGGGGGAAAATCATTAGTTTTTTCCTCTCTTTTTTGTGTGTCCAAGTCCCGTGTTATCAGCTGTGTGATAGACCTTGTGGAGATCATTATTAATAACGACTATGACAGGGTCACGTGTTCTAGGGGATGCCGGGAAGATGCGATAAAGGCTATTAGCAGATGTAATTTTCTCGTCTTATCTTGATAATGAATAAAATCCGTCTTTTTTTTACATTGATACAATATACATAGTGAACTCGTATTCGTCCTTTTTATATATAAATTACGTGTATATATAGTATATATATATATATATATATATATATATATAGATATATATATATATATATATATATATATATATATATATAGATATATATATATATATATACATATTTAATGGTATTCATATGTGTGTGTGTGTGTGTGTGCATGTGTGTTTGCGTATATGTGTGTGTGCGTATGCATGTGTGCGTATACATGTATGTATATATACGGATCATCAAAAGCATGAACGCACCCCCCCTCCCCCCAACGCTGGCCATGAGCACGCGCAGAGAGCCTGACAAACGCCTGTCAATTCAAATCCCAGAAGGTGGAAGCGTGAAGGAGGATCAGAATCTATTGTCAGCGTGACAATCTCTTTCTGGTCTTCAGCCTAACTATATAGGAAAATAATTGAATTGATTGGAATATGTGAATTAAAATAAGATGCGGTAATGGGTTATTAAGACTGCCATGTGCAGAAGTTAATGGAAAGAATACTGCAAAGTCGAATGTCTGGATGAAGGCCTAACTAATAAAAGTAGAATTTATTTATGAATAGATAATGATAATTCCATGAACCTTGAGGATATCTACAGTAGTATCAATCTCCTAAGTCTAACAGAAATAAAAAGAGACGAGGAAAAAAATATTAGATCACTTAGGATTCTTGCGAAGGAATATGAATAAAATCCACGAAAAAAAGAATATAAGGGACAAAGAAGAGCACTTAATTTGAGTCAAATCATCCAATAAAAAATCTTTATAATCACGTATAGAAACATATTTGTTGTCTGCTTAACCGTCTCGCTATTTGAAATTTGTGTACGTTGCGTCGGCGATGTCAGAAGCTGGCGTATAAATAAGAGTATTAAGTGAATATGACTTTAAAAACACTTATAAAAAGATGTAAATGAAAAAAATACTATTAATAACATGAAAATAAAAGCATCATCCATGAAACGATAAAATAATTCAAAACAAAGCAAAAAAGTGAAAAAGGGTGTTTTTCAGGATACTTTGCAAGGGAGAAAATTAACGACTTTAAAACAATCAACATTACCAGAATTTCCTCAAATGAACGAGCGATATAAATATCTAACCAATAAAAAGTTCCAGAATTTATAAGAAACCCAATTAATGAATAGAGAACTAAGCTAAATTAATTTAAATATGAACAAGAAATGCACAAAATAGACAGACGACAGACAGCGCCCAGTCCACCGGCAGAGCGACCACAGCGGGCGAGCGGCGAGGGCGTGTGACACAGCCTCCGAGACCATCTTGTTTTATTATCATATTATTATTATAATGATAATTGTAATTGTTGTTGGTGGTGTTATTGATGATGATAGTATCATTGTTACTAGTATTGATATCATTACTGTTGTTATTATCATTATTATTGATGTTATCAGTAGTATTGGCATTACCATCATTATCATTATTATTATCATTATTATTAACATTATTAATATCATTAGTAGTATTATCATTATTATTATCATTAGTAGTATTATCATTGGTATTATTACTGTTAATGGTATTATTTTTATTATTTTCATTATTAGGAGTGATATTATTATTATTAATATAATTATTATCATTAATATTATCATTGTTATCATTATTGTTATTATTATTATTACTATTATTATAGTCATTATTATTATTACTATTATTATTATCATTATTATTACCATTATTATTATCATTATTATTACTATTATTATTATCATTATTATTACTATTATTATTATTATTACCATTAATGTTGTTGTTGTTATAATCATAATTATCACTATGATTATCATCATTATCATTATTATTATTACTATTATCATTACTGCCATTTTAATTATTATCATTATATCACCTTTATTATCAGTTATTATTTCATATTCATTGTTATCATTATCATCATAATCATTATCATTACCACTGTCTCTATCACTATCATTATCATTATCTTCATGATTAACATTATGATATGATGATAGTGATGGATATCATTATAGTTATTATCGTTATTATTATTGTCATTACCATTATTATTATCATCGATATTGTTGATGTTATTACTGTTGTTCTTGATACTATCAATATCATCCTCATTATTATGCATGTTGTAATTTTCATCTCATTATTTCACTAACATTAGTGTTGCTAATGTTATTTTTTTGCTTCTGTTATTACTGTTGCTCTGCAGTTCGTGTCATACTAATAATAATTATCATTATCAATTATGTTATTATAATGAAAAAAATTATTCATTATCAACACTCCGAGCATCAACATTACTATAATCACCACACGCGATCTGCCATGAATCCAGACGCAAAGAGAAGACATTAGGACGTAGAGAAGTGAGCGAGTGAAGCGAAAGAGCCGAGGGGAGCCGAGAGGAGCCGAGAAGAGCCGAGGGAAGCCAGCCCATGTGTCTCGGTTCTGCCATTATTACGGTTAAGAGGGCGAAGGGGGTAATGGATGCCCGGGAACAGGTGAGTAATGGCCGGCCAGGTACACATGTTCGCGGCCGCCTCACGACTTGTCCTGATGGCCCTGTTTTCACCAGCTGTGGATTTATTCCCACGTGAGGGCTCCACTCGGCCGCCAGGTGGTGGCGCTGCGAGTGTCGGGGCTTCGGGAAAAGAATACGAAACAGCCTCGGAGGTGATCGTCGGCGAAGGAATGCCTCTGCGTGATGACTTCTTTAAGGAGGAGGCGAGGCGAGGCGGCCTTCTCACTCCCCTCCCGGAGGCCCGGCGAACAGGATGTGTGTCTGAGTGACCACCTCTCGCTGCTGGTCAGGATAGGTCTCCGTGGCGGCCACCTGGTGAGGGCGGCGGGGCCCCAGGTGATGATTTGCTGGTGACCGCCGTCCTCCCCCGCCGTGGTGTTGGTGGTCCCCTTCGGTGGAATCGTTATAATACCCGAGAGGAGCGGGTTGACCCCTGGCGGGACACCCCGGGGTGGTCGGGGCATGGCCGCAGGGGAGGAGGGAGGGCGGTTAACAGGCTTGTTTGCGGTGCGGACGGAGCAGGTGCGTCAGCTTGTATACACTTGCGGTTCTTCTTGACGAGTTTATGATCGGCGCAGCAAGAGGGACTCCAGTCTGCATTGTTCTGATCATCTGGAATTATTTCAGCGACGTCTGCTGTCCCTTTCCAGTCTTCTTTATTTTCATAAATTGCCTCATTCATCTCTTTCATCAATATTCCTTGTCGCCGTTACACTGAGCTACGTTACAACCAAGTTCCGCTCACTCATTCAACGGTCGCCCCTTCGATCCCGTCAAGCTGCCATATCTCAGATTTAAAAAAAAACAGGATATTCTTTGGCTGACTACAAAATTATCTCTTGCATCAATCACACTAACCATGACTTATAGTTTACTGCTTCTTCCGCATTGCGTTGTTGTCAGTCATCCACTTCCTGCGTCTTCTCAACATTCTGTCTGCCATCCACTTCCCTTGCGATGACCCACATACGCCAGTTCGATGCCGTGGTAGAAACTTGCAACTGTACCCCCATTAACTACCTCGGTTATCATGCATTAATATTCATTTAAACAGGGAATCATTTCCGAATAGTTTTCATGATTACGCTTCTTTCTTTCTTTCTTATTCCCATAAACTGTTTTCTATCATACTCTCCTTCGTATCCATTTTCACATAATTATTCCTGAATATTTTTCTTAATTACGTCTTTCTTTCTTTCTTTCTAATTCCCATAAACTGTCTCCTATTACATTTTCCTTCATTGTCCCACAATTATTCCCGAACAGTTTTCATAATTACGTCATTTTCCTTTCTTATATCCATAAACTGTCCTATCACATTTTCCTTCGTCTCGATCGTCCGCGAATCCTCATCAGGTCTTCATTTCCATCCCATCGTGGATTGCCATTCTCTGTCTATCTCTCCCTGTTCTCCTGCTGTGATTTTACAACTTAATTCCATCTCTACTAACTCCATCTCATTTCCATCTGGCGAGCGGTTGCCACTGCCTCCCCTCTTGCCTTTTGGACCTCGAAGTAGGCAGTTGCATCGCGTGGTTTAGAAGCAAGATTCTACTCCTTTGTCGGATTTTTCATTAATATATTTTTGTCATGTGTGTGTGTTTGTTTGTTTGTGTGTACGTGTTTGCGTGTGTGTGTGTTTGCGTGTGTGTGTGTTGTGTTTGTTTGTTTGTGTGTACGTGTTTGCGTGTGTGTGTGTGTGTATGTTTGATTTGTGTGTGTGTGTGTGTGTGTGTGTGTGTGTGTGTGTGTATGTGTGTGTGTGTTTAAATAAACAGGTGCATCAGTAGACAATGATTGTTCCTTTATATATAGTTTCCGATTATCTCTTACTTTCTTACGGAAAGTAAGAGATAATCGTAATTATCTTTCAGCTTTTCTTAACTCCACAAAGGTTATCCTCTCTCCGCCTATCCTTCACTTCCTTTCTCTTCTGTTTTCCGCCTATTAAATCTACCCCTTCTTCCATTTGGAGTTATTTTCCTTCTTTTTCCATCTTCATTATCTATTTTTAAAAGCGATTTTTTGCCTTCGACCATTCCACCCTTTTATCTATTTTTATCATCTCCTCGCTTCCCACTTCTGCCTGGCTCTTTTTCCTTTTTATCTATTTTCTTTCTCCTTTTTATCCTTTTTCCTTCGCCTCCTTTTCCTATTCCTTTCACTTCCCCTTCTCGTTAGTTTCTCTCATTCCTCTTTTTGTTCAACCTTCGTCTCCATTCGTAAAATCTCACAAACTCACAAAATTTTCGGATTCACTTTTCTCTCTCCATCTCGTTGCCTTTTTATCCATCTATTTTTTCTTGCTCCTCCTCCTTTTCCATTCTTATAACTTCTCCTGTTGCCTCCTTTGCCTCCTCCCTTCTTTTTTTACCTCCTTCCCCTTCCCCTCTTTCTTTTTCTTCTTCTTCTTCTCCTCCTTCTCCTTCTTCTCCTTTTCCTCCTCCTCCTCCGCCTCCCTCCTCTCCTTTACCTCCTTCCCCTTCACCTCTTTCTCCTCCTCCACCTCTTTCTCCCCCTCCCCCTCCCCCTGGTGGCGTCCCTCCTGGACCGGCGGGCGGACCACCAGCGTGCCTTGTTAGCGCTGTCCCCCGGGGCGAGGGGTAGACTCGCCTCCACCCATGCCAACGCTCGGCCATCCTACGCGCTCATTTACCCTTCGAAACCTGCCATTCTTCTGCAAACTCCCCTTCATGTTGCATTCCTCGGCAAGGGCCTCTCCCCGCTGACACCCCTGTCTCGATAGGACCTCGAAGGAGACAAGGAAGAGGGCGCAAAGGACGGTAATTACGTGTCCACGGCGGGGCCCAGCGCTGTTGGCACCACTGAGCAGCGTTCAGCAAATCATCGTCTGAATGATGACTCTTTGATGATTCGTTTCTGGGAGTTATTTCCTCTGGGCAAGGCAAGGCACAAGGGAATTCAGCCTGGACGGGAACCGCGGTAGTATTTACTTTATGTTTATTATTACATGATACATGCACGTTCCTCGCCCCTACAAGCTCGCTGACTCGGAGGCGGGAGAGCTTTGCCTCGCCGCCACCAGGAGGCCAGACTTGGGATCCGGTCATGACACAGATATTATTCAGATATTCGTTCTCTCTTTACTCGTCCAGCAAACTATTTCCTGTTTCCCTGCGATTAGCGTATGATAAACATCTCTGTATGGTATCGTTCTTTATCTGTTTTTTGTTGCACATGTGAATCGATAAGATACGAGAAATTTCACACAAAAAAAAACGACGCAGACTTCTCAGGCTCAAAGTTTTCAAATACCTCTGTCTTCCTAGTTAAAGAAAGGCCAGTAATCGGGCAGATATAAAACTGAAAATAAAAAATACTTGGCTTCCTGCTCGGCCCTCTCTCAGTCCGGCACAAAGCCGTAAAACCATAATTTACATTCCTATAAACGGAACTGTGCGCGGAGACTCTCATTACTGATGCTAGTCCTCCTATTACCCGCGAACATCAGTATTACTATCACTGCCAACAATATCTTGATGCAAACAGCAGCTGCCTTAGGAAACTCATTTACTAATGGCTGTCATTAGCCAGTTACGCGGCTGATAGCATCTAGATTATATCCCCTAAACAAATACACGGAATAAAGCACCTGCAGAACATGACGCCACGAAATTCTCCCTGGCGGAATTCTGGCCGATGAAATGCAGCGTCTGGCCCCATAAGGATATCCTTGGCTGGGCAGACTATGCGGCCATAAACACGTCTGCCTCTGCTATTTTCACAACCATTCCGAGATGCTCACACTTGCACAAACACTTATCACTAGTCAACCATCTGTTATCCTGATATACTCACACGTACGTCAACGCTTTTCACCAACCGACCAACTGTTCTTGTGGGACGCCCGCAGATTCTCTAAACAATATGGCAGCCTTCAAGCCCTCGCTCGCCGCCTGGGATGTTAAAAGCACCGTCATATTTATGATATATTAACATAAGTCATCAGTTGTTTAACGTTCCGCCAAGCGCACTGAACTTTTACTCCACTGCATACGTTTTCAAGAAGTCTGAGCCTTCTTATGTACTTTTTCTCTATTTTACGTCAGTGTTTTAAGAGAAAAAACTGCCTGAGATTTTTTGTACGCCCGGTAAAGAAAAAAATGAGTACGTGGTATAGTGATTCGCATACAGTGCATTCCAGAGGACCTCAGCTTTTAATAGAATGTTAAAAATATAATAGACACTATCCTCAATTATGCAAAGAATTAATCGTAAGGATAATCTTTGGATATCTATACTCATACAAGTACCATACCAAATCATATTGCTCAGCGTATGGATAAAGAACCAGACCAAATCTCATGAAAATTAAGAAAAAAAATAAAATCCATTTGAAGAACGCACTTCCAACCAGTATAGCCAGCAAACAGCTTTCGCCAGACCTGTAATCAAAGTTTTTTTTTTTTTTTTTTTTTTTTGATGTCCAGCAACTGCCAGAACCTTTATGAAATCAAACAGACCGGGAGCCTTTTACGTAATGCATTGTGAACCTCGTGTGGTTAGAACTTGGTAAAATCTTATGGAGTTGTTTGTTTGTTTGTGTATGTGTTGTGTGTGTGTGTGTGTGTGTGTGTGTGTGTGTGTGTTGTGTGTGTGTGCGTGTGTGTGTGTGTGTTGTGTGTGTGTGCGTGTGCGTGTGCGTGTGTGTGTGTTTGTATGTGTGTGTGTTTGGTA
>NC_091570.1:14050360-14052860 GCF_042767895.1 Penaeus vannamei
ATTGTCCAGACCACACGCTTATCATTTCGGCAGTTTTGATAATCATGATAACATTTTCTGATCAATTTATGAAGTCTTTTATTGTGGAATACTATCATAACTTCTCTTAATAACATTCAGCCGCTTTGCGATTTGTGTTCATTTTCTATATCTAAAAAATACTCCGGAACTATTTACTTCCCATAATTTTTGTTGAGAGCAATTATATGTACCTTCTATCAGTTTCTAGATTTTCTTTCCTTGTCTTTCCATGCTAACTTGAATATTGACCCTTGTTTTGATTTCTTTTTGTGTGATATAATCCTTGATATGATCCTTTTATCCCGTGCCTCTGACCTTTTCTACATGCTTCAATTCTGTATTTTCTTTATTTCCTCAAGCTCATTTTTCGACATATTCATTTGATATTCACTTTATTCGCCATAGTTTTCTTTAAAAACCGTCTACATAATTTGGTCTTCAATGGTACTTTTAGCAAGCTAGTAATTTATTCTACTTCATCTTTTTTCATCATGGTCATTTTCATTTAATAATTGGACTATTAGAGTTTGTCAGGATTTCAGTCTGAATTTTCATTTACTAAGTCACTTGTTTGGCTTAAGTCTGATGAGGAAAAAGTCCTTCTAATCCTGATTTCTATTCTTTTTGTAAGTCTATATTTCTTTTCCATTAATATATCTGTCTACTAGTACTTGAACAGTATTAATTCTAAGGATCAGAGAGGTGTCCCTTTGCCATGTGCTTTTCAAAATAGTTGTTTCTTTGCAGAGAACATGTACAAAAGATAAAGAGACTCGAGTCTTTTAGGCATTAGTATAAATAACAGCTAAAACTAAGCTTGGATTATTAGGCTGAGCTTGCAATTTATTTAAGGAATGTAAATGTAATAAAATAGAAATGTTGAAAACATTTGACAATCCATGGATCAACCAAAACTATGAACTGAAAAGAAAAAGAATTTAATGGTTTCTGAATTCCTGTCTATCACAGGTCTCATCAAGGTGTATTTTGTTAACAGGTATTGTTCAACAGCATGTATATACAATATAAGCATTAGAAACTCAAACACTAATATGTTAATCTGGAAACATCTTTAACTTGCTATTGGAATTGGTACTAGCTCGATCAATCCCTGGAATGTGAAATGAGTCAATGAAAATGATCTTTCAGTTTAAGGCATACGCAAGTGTTCTGTCCATGTTCTTATGAACTATTGCATAATAAATTATTTGACTCATTTTACAAGGTATCTTCATCTATAGCAAGCCATTAAAAATAACAAATTATGATTTGAACAGACAGCCTAAATACACAATTTTTAAAATAAAAAACATCATTACATTCAAGCCATCAAAAATTAAATTAAAATATGATTTGAACAGATAGGAAACTTTGAAATTCAGGCTAACTAAAAAATGCTTACATTTATCAAATATAATATAATCCATTAAGGCAAAAGTAAGAAGCAAGTTTCAATATCATTTTCTTTATTTACACTTATCAATGAAGTATCACATACAAAATGTATAAACCTTTGACAGCCAAACAAAATGCTGCGTGGGATGTCAACCTCTCTGGGTGTGTGTTACCTTTCTTGACTCTGCTTCGCTTTCAATATATCTGATAGCTGTAACATAGATGCATTCAACCAATCATACAAAAATACTAAAATATTGAGATGCATTTGAATGTTTCCAAGTTGTGTTTTCTTTTCTTTTCCTATTTTGTTTGTTTACACTGATATAGTATCTAACCTTGTGTCACACAGCATCAATCTTCTCACAGACAGCACTTGACAGATTTTAAAGAAAAGCAACAGCATGAAGTAAGGCTTTTTAAAAATGTGTATCATATGATCGTTTGATGCACTGATTTAATGGGAGCTGGTTTGAAGTATACCCAAATATCCAGCTTGTTTGATTTTGTGAATGATTAAAAGTTAAATAAAATTCATATGGTGATTTTTTAACTTAACTTGAAGAATTGATATCTCATTTGTATTCATTTCTTTTAAATAAAAATTTAGCTTTTTTTAACAGGTACTATGATAAAATATTGACCAAATTTTCTACATAAATTTTTCAATTGGGAAAACAGTCTGAAACTCTGAAATTAGTACAAGACCAGTAAACAGAACTGGGCATTCTAAAAGTTTCTTCAAGTCTATCCATTACAATATGATGAAGCTTTTATGATATGAATAATTAGAAATCCAATTTTCTGGGACCCTAAAAATCTAATACTGTACACAAGATTTGAGACTTTTGATGAGGAAAGCCTTCTGATGATGATTAAAAGAGAAAACATCTTTGAATAATGAATATCTGCCTACAGAAAGAAAATTTGTGAAGACTATTATCAAAATTACATCTACAGATTGAAGCCAATTAGGATAACATTTTTTTTTAAGTAGCAAGTAAAGAGACCAACAACACTCCAATTGCTGGTCTTCCATAGCCCAGGCACTGCAGATAGCCCACGATGTCTCACTTTAACTCGC
>NC_091570.1:14085360-14090360 GCF_042767895.1 Penaeus vannamei
AATGATAGTTTCTGTAGTAATGAAATGGTAAAGATTCAAATATGAAAAAGATACAAAAATGAACTTTGAATATCCAACTTTTTGTTTGCTTCTTTTTCAATTTTTTCATTTCATGAGCTTCAGTTGATCCCTTGTCACAGAGTTTTTAACCTCTCAAAAATGTGCAGACAACTACACATCAGATTTTTAAAATTCTTTTTCGCTTTTTATATGAATTTTTGAAAATAAAGAGTTAAAAAAAAAATCTTTTTTTTCTTTTTTTACATTTCTTTTCTATGGAAACTAAATCAAATTTTCCAAAAAGCTAACAGAGTTGTCATAGGAATTCATTGATGTTAATTCACATTTTTTTTCTGACATAATTCATAATCCTCTTGGACAAAGGATCACCCGCGCACATGAAAAAAAAAAAAATTTAAATGCCCCCTACATAGGCACCCCCATAAATTCAATATTCAATAGTGGTTTCATAAATTCCTTATCAGTGTTTAAAAAAATGAAAAGTTTGCCTTACATTCTGTATTTACTATTCTATTGTAAATAGCTTTATATTAGGTATAAAACCATTAAAAAAAAAAAAAAAAATCTAGAAAAACAGGTAAAATTCCTGTATTGTATTAATTTATACAAGTAATATATGCATTAATGAATTCAAAAGTATTTTCCTTACATGATGCACTCATACCTTAGTTTTAGGGACCATTCTCAAATAAATATCAGAAGCAACAGACAAAATCTAGAGCAGCCAAATCAATCTGTAAGTCCCCCACATTGCAAACACAGTTGTGACAACAATGGACTCAAGCCACTGCTTTGCAAACTAACAACTAGTTAATGGGGCAAATTAGTTATACCTGTGGTTACATGAGTAACTACATGTTATTTATTGCTCCATGATTTTTCCCCAATTTAGTATTCAAAATTTTCTATTGTCATGCCATCTGGAGGAAGAGAGGAAAAGCAGAAAAGTGTGAATTTAACAATAACACAAACTGTAATTGTTGATATTACCTGCTACAGACTTATTGTCTATAACTATTGACAAACAATATCAGACAATAGTTAAAAATAAACAAAGGCCTTGTCCACATGAATGTACTTTGCTCAGTAAAATTTGCCTCTCTGCGGAATAAGGCTGTCATAAACATTAATAATGGTGTCCAAATGACATTAGTTGGAGAGTCTAAGCCTGCCAGTAACAAACAGGACTGAGTGGTGTAAGACGACATGGACCGTAATTCCACCTTGGCTTGACATTTCTCAAAATATAGAAACCAACTGATTGATGGTGGGACATGAGAACTGACAGCTCATGAGTACTGCCATACAGTGTCAGTTTGTGCATCTGGCAGCAAATTCATAACACACCAATCACCAAACTTTGACAAGCAAGAGGCAAGTCATCGATATTCGCTGAACATTAGGGGAAACCTATACGAAGATTTGCTTGCTGTTCTTCCATTTCTGACGTCACACCAAGCAAACCTCGCCTGTGTGGACAGGGCCTAATGGTATGTTCTATATGAATACATAGGATTGACTGACTCTTTAAAATCATATGCCGTGCCAACAGCTTGGATATATAGGTGGTCATCTGCCTCCTAAGGAGTACTCGTATAGCTGGCTAGGCCCTACCATGATCAATACTTAATACAGGGAATCTCCATTATCTGTCATTTCCCTCTTTCATCACTGATATATTGTGGTTACATTGTTATTTCAGTCTCACTCATAACAAACATGAAATACATGACGATCCTGCTTCCTTCACAAGAAATCTGCCGAGATATAAAAGGTGATCCTCCTCTTTCATCTACTCATGCAAAGTCCAAATCTTGTTCTTGTCGCGTCACCCACACACCAATGGTCACACCTCCAAACTCATATATTGTGAGTAATAATTACCTAATGTTTCATCATTTCTGATATTGGCATTTTTCTTTCATATTAACTATTCCTTAACCCACTTATGACAGGTGTCACACAAATGAGACATCCGTAAAAATAAACATTACCGGGCATCCCACAGGTGCGATGTGTGGGCAGGTTCCTGGACTTGCACACAAGGCAATTTTGAAGCCACCCAGAAAGCAAGTTACGGCTTGAAAATGTACCGTCGCTAGTGGGTTAAGACATATAGGTATTACTCATTTAAGTAATATGTTGAGAAAATACCTACAGACTTCATGCATCAGCAAATCACACCACACCTATTTATAATATATACACCATTTTAAAATATAGAATGAAATGTATTTGTCAAATCATTATTCTCTTGCATTTGCTGGTCCATGTTAACATTTAATGACAGGGATCCTCTATAATAATATTTAACTTCTAATTCCAGTAATACATCTCGTAGTTTCCTTTTTATAACTTCATAATAGGGTTTTTCATGAACCACTGATTGCATTAATACTGGCATATGTGATCAAAGATAAGTCCTAGTCAGATTTATTATTTCTGCAGAGATATGGGCAGCAAGTTCACTTGCAGAGCTGAATCACATTTGATAATCAGTAATAAAATTTGACTCTATATTCTATATTCTACACCTGATAATGATAATCACCTAAGAGATCTACAAATGGTAAATACAATGACCATCATCACGGTAACAGAAAGTGGATGTTAACAGCTTTTCCTCTTTTCAAATATTTAGGGCAAATTTTTCCTTTATGTCAACAAGAATTTTACATGCCAGATTCAGAATGCCTCAAGTTGCTTAATGTGGTTTGTAAAAAATGTGGCGTTTGTTCATTTTCTGCACAATCATTCTGTTTCCTTCCCTCAATCCCAAAGGCCTGGCGGATGAGAATATATAATATAATACGAAAATGCACACTATGTAATTTAGTTGCAATATGTTTACTCACGTGGCACACTGTGAACATGGCAATCACAGTTGCCCAAGTCCCTTAAAGTGCTGTGGTTATAAGGTCAACAAATCCAACATGTATATTTTGGTAAGGCTTGTTCTAGTTTCTGATCTGATAATAAACCACAAGGCTGTATCATCAACATGCATCCCATATCGTCAATATATATCCGATACATAAATTAATATAATTGTATATACTATATACATGTTTTAATGATACGATATCTAGCTCTGAACTCTCTCAAATGGTTCTGCTGTAGTAAGCAACCTGAAAGTCTTTGCTTCTTACTGGCCTACTTATTTAAGGGTAGTTTTCACTGGTCATCCTTTACTGACATATTAAATGTCAAGGCACAAATTATTATAATTGAAAGATGGTTCTTTTCTAAACAAGTGTACATTTCTATAACTTTATTACACAATCTGTCAAGGAAATGTCATAAATAAAACGTGTCAATTTATCAATTCCTGACACTGACAATCATGAAGGTCACTTTATTCATGTACCAATTTTAATAACTTTCTCAACTTAAATTTGCTACAACTCGTCTGTGCCATACAAATTCAGGGTAATAGAATCATTAATCTCTCAATACCAAAACTGAAATCGTACTGAAATACTTTTCCTCAACAGAATAACACAAAAATTTAATATTCCAAAATAAAAGAAAGGTAAATCTAATGTAATTTTCCTATTCATTTATTTCTTGTCTCCATTTGCACAAACAAATAAATATCAAATGAGAGAACCAATTTGCAAATGCATATCTACCAACGTCTATTTAGGAAATTTACAGTTAAACTAGCACATATACAAGAGAAATAGGAAAATATTACAAAAATGTACCCTCATCCCCATTAACTACCGCAGTCTCTCACACTTGTTGCCACACCCACGCTGACAAAGGCCAACTCCTTACATACAAGCTGGCTCAGTAAAACCTGAACAGTAACCACGTATTTAATCAAAGAGTTAAAAAAAAAAGTCCATGCTCTACCTCGCCTTTACAAATGATCTGTCAGCCTTTGTTGGGGTATTAATAAGCACACCTGCTACAGTAATCACTTTACTCTGGAACACCAATGGGCTGGACGTAAGATTTTAGGCCTTCAATCATAAATCAGAAGTTACAAAAGCTTTTGTTACCATAATTAGGAGAAAAGTCTTGTTTTGACAGCCACTTTGGATCATTGTTGTGTTTAACCATTTCTTTTTTTTTAATATGTGTATGAGAACATTTACAACTGTACAAAAAGGAAGTAGTGAAGTAGATACATAAATGATGCAGTGTCCACTGACATAAAACCGAAATTTCTTCTGTCGTCTCTGTAACAACCAGCTGACACTCTTCCTTGCTAGAACCTTATCTCACCAATGATTCCTCAAACTTCAAACACATCGAATTCTTTACAAACCGAGGGTTTTCTTCTCAAAACACAGAAAATAAGGTCGGGTTTCATCCGCCACCGAGACACCCGGGTTATCACACTCTCTTCACTCAACCAAAGGCTCGCTCACCTGAACCACGTAGAGCAGGCCTTACAGATTACAAGGACACATGAAATGGGTCATAATGGAACACGACTCGTACAACAACACAGGTGAAGACCCCAGACAGACCCCAGACAGAGACCCCAGTCCCATGATTACCTGGTGCCTCCCCCGGCCCCACTCGTCTCTGGGCTCTCTTCTGGTGAACTCATCAACTTCCGCTGCTCGACTGTATCTTAAAAAATAGAGCCTGGATGAGTCTTAATTAAAGCTAAATAATCCCGGCGCGAGTTAATGATTCTTGCTTTCCTAAACTACATAGTCGCCATGTCTCTTTCAACTCAGCTGGGAAAATTCGCGAGTAAGAAAATTTGGCGAAAATGCACTACGAGGGATGGATCTATGGTTATTTGTTATTTTTAGGGAGGTAAAAATTCCGTGTTTAGGTTCTACTTCATTTTCTTATATATGCGATGGCTCATGTTCCAGTAATTCGACAAAACATTTTGAAGTTTTAAATGTTCGCGATATTACTTCGGCAGGAATGGACTGAATCAATGGTTCTTTCCCATTATCAACATAATAACTTAGATTGTTTTTGGTGTCACTTATAATCTACATTATTTC
>NC_091570.1:14095360-14097860 GCF_042767895.1 Penaeus vannamei
CACTCAACGCGCACCTGAGATAAGAATCCCTCCAAAAAGTGGGGGAAAGCCTCTCAGTTATCCCGGAAACTAAGATGCTGACTAATTTCCACGCAGATCACCGACCTTAGTAATAAAATTCAAAACTGAAAGGCTTAAAATTATCCTTTTTACGTTTAAGAAAGAAAAGAGAAAAAATATTTTTCCGTACTTATCCCGAAATCAATGATGCTAAATAGTCTGCCGTGGATAAGCAGTTTTCTAATAATAATATGGACTAAGGGAATCAACAATTGTTCCTGTACGTTGAGAAAAAACACGAAGAAAATATTTTTCATGTTCCCTATATGTAACATGAACCCACTACTACAGGAACATCATCGCGTTGGGTGAATGGACCGCCTCGCACTCCTCACCAACACCTTCCCTGTTTTGAGTACTGAGCTAAGGCTGCGTGACCGTGAGTGTCTTGATATACGCGTGTAGGGATTTATATGTGTTTGACGTGTTGATAGAGATGGTGAAGATATGGGATATAACAGAAAAAACACCGATAAAGCTTTCTCCCTCAAAAGCAAACAGAGGTACTCTCTCCGTGTGAGTTGTACTTGCAGTCTTTCCCTGCAAGTAAGACTATTTAATCCATCTAATCTATCCGTACTTGATTACTGATGATATGCAACAATTCTCAATCTATTAGCTTTGAATACATATACGTATATATACTGTATGTAACAACTCGCCCATTTTATTGCATCGTCGACCCAAAAGTGGTAGAGCTTTGCCGTAGAGTTAGTAATGGAATGAATAAATTTGCTGTAGATTCCTTGGAACGAGGATGTTAACATTGATCTGTTGCTGTTTTAAAATTTAGTGAGAGCTTTTCCATAGATTTCTAGGCAGGGATTAACTACCAAAGTCAAAGGGATGTATGATAGATATAAACAATACTAAAGGACTATATATTTTACCAAACTTGAGAGACATTTTTAAACCAGGTAAAAGCTTGTGAGTAAAAGGGATCTTCCTGTGTTAAATAGATTCTGTTTATGAATACTGAGTGCAGGATTTTTGTCAAAAAGTATGCTTATATTCCCATTAGCATGAAAGAGTATAGAACAAGTCTTCAAATAGTGTCTGCAGATTACCCTCAAAATATCCGTTCTTGCCTTTTTATTAATATGCCATATCAGACTCAGGATGTAGTGAATTCAAGTTAATTTTATATTCCTTGATAGAGATCTGTCACTGAGTCCTCTACTTAAGTTCATATTTTAGCCAGTGAGGGACAACTCTTTCATCTCGAATCAGATCAGAGAAATGCTGTTATTTTTTATTATTACTTTTTATGTAGATCTTGAATCAAAACAGTATGCAGAAATTTAAAGTAAGCCAATAAAACACTTCCAGCTCCTTGAGCAATTGTGGGCACTGTGCCTCCCAAAAACCTCCTCCATATGCATTTGGCAAAATAGTGCATGTAGACTGCCCTGATGAATTGCTGTCAAATGAGGAACCATTCTAAGCTCTATCTTACTAAACATGTGGGAGAGGATTTTGGCTTTTCCAGTATCCCTGAAGGTGTAGAGATCTGGTTAATCATGGGTTTTATGAATGTTGAGGGCCTAGGTTCAAGAATTACCTCACTTTTTTAGCATTAACTCTATGTGATCTAGTTTTCACTTGTTGATAATTAATATGTGAATTTGACATCTAGACCTGTAGTTGTTTTTATTATACACATTTGATTATTGGTTAATATCAATCAGTAATGTGCCTAACAATTTTTTTATATTCTTTATGTGTATAGTTAATCATACACTACCTATATGATACTGCACAGATTATGCTTCTAT
Source organism: Penaeus vannamei (assembly GCF_042767895.1). Classification (NCBI taxonomy): domain Eukaryota; kingdom Metazoa; phylum Arthropoda; class Malacostraca; order Decapoda; family Penaeidae; genus Penaeus; species Penaeus vannamei. The sequence continues at coordinate 14,097,196 of NC_091570.1, forward strand.
TTGCAAGGAATTTAGAAGTTGTTACTGCTAATTTTTCATCAACACTACTATTTGTTACAGTACCTTGAAGGCTCCCTATACCATGTTGCTGAGATTTGATATGATGCTCACAGCTTGAACAAAGGGCATTTTATCTTAAAATTCATATACCTTTCAAATCATGCTATGGACCTATAAGACAGTTAAACATCCATTTAGCTTAGTTCTTTCATAGTTTGTACTAGTAGTTATATATATATATATATTTTTTTTTTTATTAATGTAATCATAAGTTAATGATTGTATTTAGTTTTTTCTTTTATTCATTTGTGTGTGTGTGTGTGTGTGTGTGTGTGTGTGTGTGTGTGTGTGTGTGTGTGTGTGTGTGTGTGTGTGTGTGTGTGTGTGTATGTATGTATGTGTGTGTATGTGTGTGTGTGTGAGTGTGTGTGTCTCCATATGTGTGCAGCTGTCTATGTTTGTGTATGTGTGTCTGTATGTTTGCACTCATGTTTACGTGGGTAAGTGTGTGGGTGTACGCGTACAAAGTTTATAAAACTTTTAAGAAGTTGTTACTGTTCATTATGTGTATTTTTTTTCTTGTATTCTGCTTGTGAATGAAAGTGCATAGCTCTGTTTCTCTGTTTTTCTATAACAGGAGTTCATTGGGAAATGGTTGTATCTCA
>NC_091570.1:14107860-14112860 GCF_042767895.1 Penaeus vannamei
ATATATGTAACTGAATTTGAATACTGTTATAACATCACATATTTTAGTTCTATTTTCAGATACTCATGAGATTTCTTTTTCAGTTGTTGATTTGATTAAAAAGTATATGTGTGTATGTGTAGTTCAATTATTTCTGTGTGTACAGTTATGGAAGGTGTTGTAATAGTATTGATTAATATATCTGAAGACTAACCTTTTAGTGTTGTTTTAGGGTCTACTCATGGTGCACCGGTCAGCATTCCACAATTTTCTGCATGTTTTTGGCCGCTACTGGATCCTGCACCTCCTCATCCCCTTCCCACGTCGTCGCACTATCACAGATCCAAGGAGCTTTCTCAAAATTGTCTGAGACTTTGGAAATTGCACTCTGTGTTTGGTGTTAGTTTGTGATAAAGGATGCAAAGTATTATTTGTTCTTGAGCATTTTTGTAAATATATGTACATTTACACAATATGTCTGCAGAGAACACTCGCAGAGTGTATTTCTCACATGGAAATATAACCAAGCAGACAAACACAACAACACATACACATAGACAAACAAACACTTATGCATTTATGGATTCACACACATGCACATGCACATCAATATAAATACATCAACTTATATATGCAGTTATACAATGTTTAGATATTTATTAAAGGTATACTAACTATTGTTTGTAGGCAGTTATGATCTTAATTTTTTGCAGTGATATATTTATGATTAAATGGATAATTGTAACTGATAACTATTCCATTTTGTCAAACCAGCTTTGATTCATAACAGTTCTCTATTGTTGGATAAAAATGCAGATTGTGCTTGCAATAATAAGCTTGATTGACAATGTGGTCTATGAAATGTATTTTTCATGATGTTATTTTATGTTGTAAATTGTAGATCATTGTTTAGATACTATAGTAAGCAGTAACCTACTTTGATAATCTGTAAATTGTAATATTTGTAATGATTATGTTCTTTTATGCACATGTGCACAGTATGAAGAAAACAAAATATGATAGTGTTGTGTATATCAATTTCATACATATCATTTGAATTTCAAAGATGTATATACATTTATGATGAATAACATGACACAGGTTGTCAAAATATTTTGGATTAAGGATAGACGTAAGATTTCTAAGACACAGAGATACAGAGATGCACACAGATAGAAACATTGATACTGTTACACACACACAGATTTGCAATCACACACACACACATGCATGCACAAACACAGGCACACTCACACTCACTCACTCACTCACTCACTCACGCACTCACTCACTCACTCACTCACTCACTCACTCACTCACTCACTCACTCACTCACTCACTCACTCACTCACTCACTCACTCACTCACTCACTCACTCACAAACACACACACACACACACACACAACAAACACATGTGCACCCCCACATATACAGATATGCTCCCCTCACACACACGTGCACAATCCCACACACCTCACAAAAAATTGTTTTGCAAATTCATTGTACTTTTCTTTCTATGGTAATTGATTATTATATGGGGATTATCAGGAAAATTAAGCTTACTTAACTACCAGAATCCAGTTCCTAATATGAAAATAATGCTTGTTGAAATATGTCTTACAGATTTATATAAGACATTTGAGACTTGTTTTATACTTTCTAGTCATATATTGTGATTTGTCCAAGATGAACAGTATATCAAAAGTTCAATATTATAGGTTGAGAATCCCATATCTGAAATATTGAAAAGCAATAGTCACACAGAAAAGTGACAACTATTATGCAATAATGATGAGCCATTTGCTCTGTGAGTGGTTTGTTGGAAGAACCAGAAGATTTTGACCCAATCAGAGCCAAATTGATGGCTGATGCAAGTTATCTTCACAGCACTCCTTAAGCCTGCAGTACAAAGATTCCTGTCCAAGATTTTTTTTCTAATAATGATAATTTATTTGTCTCACTGTAATTATGTTTATTCATCCTGGCATTTACCCAAGGTAATGAATTAGGTTTAACCGAGAAATGATAAAAAAGTCCTAAATTATTTCAGATTTAGGATTCTTACCCTGTGTTAGATTTTCTCAGTGGTTTCTCTTATTTTTACCTATTTACTGTAGTTAATGAAGATATGTATACATATGAAAAATATGTATATATGTTTGCACGTCTACATAATGAAAGAAATTTGTATTTTGTGTGCCAGATTAAAATTGATTTTGTATTTTCAGAAATTGATCATAGGCTTGTACATAAGGGAAAGTTTTGTATTGCATGATTACCCCTTTTCTTTTTGATATTGTACTATTTACTCCACATGAAATATGAATAATATAAAAAGCTCACTCATGTGAATCTGAAACGTAAGATGATTAGGTGAACGTGTATGTTGATTTGTGGTGTAAAGTGCGGTGAAAGCTATATTGTGCTGTTAATTAATTCCTGAGTGAGAAAATAAAATTTAGATAAATAACATTTGCAATATTACAACCAAATGATCAATTAGATTGGTTATATTAATTTTGCTGTTTATATTCATATTAGGGTTATAATCTTTCGTGGGACTAAACTACACCTATTATCTGCTTCTTTGGTTCATCTTCACACCAATCCAAAGAATAAAGGAAAAGATAAATAAAAATTATAACCCCAGGTAATTGCAGAGCTGTTGCTAATGCCAAAGCATATAATGTAAATAATCAAGTTCACTAGCTTAGGTGGCCTATGGTATTTTATTCAGGAATTCAAGTTTTATATGAATGATGGAGATAGAGCAGGTTTACAGTTATGTTATATATCATGGGTAATTGCTATTTATGCATTACCTACAGAATATGTATGTATATATATGTATATACACACACACATGCTCACACACACACACACCAACACACACACACATGTATATATATAAGTATATATATATGTATGTTTATATATATATATATATATATATATATATATATATATATATATATATATATATATATATATATATATATATATATATATATATATATATATATATATATATATTTAAATTAGTTTTTTATGTGCCCATACATATGCCAAAAAAAGGTCTACAGTTTATTTGAAAGTAGTTGTTGCTTTCGTACCATTTGATTTAGAATTGTGTTTTTGATTCCCATGCATACTTTGTATATGTATAAGTATATCTTTTCTTCCTATTATTTGCTCTGTTATTTGAAAGGAGTCTGTCAGTCAGTACAATTTTTAAGCTAATTTGGAATCATATGCACATACAAATACACAAATAGATTGCTATAATGAGCTTGTAATGTTTATATTTATAAGTATATAGTCCACATGAGAGATTAGACAATCTGCATATCATGCTAGGAAATTGTGATTTTAGAAGGCATGAACTTTAAGTGAAATGATGCAATCACATTTATTGAATTTTACTAGATTTCATTATGCAGCCTTGAAAATCTGATATATATGTAACATGTGGAGTCTATGGTTAAATAAGGTTTATAGACAAAATTAAAAATCTAAGGACTTTTTATAAGTATTGTCTCAAGACTAATATTCATTCCACACCAATTGAATTATATAGAAACTAGTGAACTATAAAAATCTTATGATCACAATAACAGACTTTAATTCCATTTTTCAAAATGAAATTGGCGGTCCCCATGTAAGGGTGATGTATGTTGCAGATTTATAAATTTTAAGCTGAAAAGGAATTTACTAATCTTTTATCTGCTTTGAAACAAGGGGAAGGCCTTTCCTTTTTAATTTTAAATATTTTATTCCAAATTACTCAAATGCAATAAATGATATTTGGAAAATATGTTACTTACCTCATTCTTGCACAGGGCCCAGCAAATATTCCTGTATGATATTGCACTATTACACTAAAAAAAAATGCATAATATTTCTAAAACTGTTTTTGCTACTAAATTTTATTACACATATATATCACTGCTTACTGCATGAGGATTTTCTCATAAGCATGTGATCATATATTTGCACATAAGCACCATTTTTACAGAGGATTTCTATCTGCACTCAAATATATGCACAAATTTTTTACATGTTTCATATGTAAGGTCTTATATGGGTAAAAGTACCTCCTTTGATTTTTATCAATTAGTCTGTGTATTGCTGATTGTTAAATAGACAGATTAAGAGAAATGTATACAAAGGACATAATATGCCTTCCTACTAAGTCAGGGGTCGGCAACAGGGTTGACATTGACCCCAAAGGTTCAGTGTAGGAAGGATATTGTTACAACATATTGTAAGATACAAAAAGGCATGGCATATTTATTTTGAGGCATAACAGTAATTCTATTGTATTGTATAGAATTTGAGACCTGATATTCATTTACATTATAGGTTCACTGTGGACCCATAATCAAAATAAAGCATCCTATTATAAAATTCAGAATTTTTGCCTGCTGCTGATAGTGTGGGATAGAGTGCTTGTTTTTACAAGTTTATTTTGGTTTGTTTATTCTTACCACAGCAGTTATTGGGTTGAATATAAGAAGCAGTTGTTTAAATAGAAATTATCACTGATTGAGATGTAATAAAAGAAAACTTTTTAAATTTTATTTAAAGAGAGGTTAATGGAAGATTATAGAGTCCTTGAAGGAGTCAGCATGCGAAAGCAGTTGCCGACCCTTGCCTTGAGTTTTGTATAAATATATATATATATATATACAGACAAAGTACAATTGATATTAGGTATTTTAGCAACGTGGTGTAGTTTTGTTTTGTGAGTTCCCTTTGTGAGTTTGTCATTAAGTGGCATTAGTTTATTCTCAACACAAAGAAAAAATGCTCAAGAATTTTCTTTTCCTGATTAGTGATTCATGTAACGGTGCAAGTTAGGGCTGTCATATGTTAAGTTCTAGTCTTGAAGTATATGTCAGTGTAATATGATTACTGGTATGCTTTTGTGCTTCATTCATAGTATGAGAGAATTGTAATATTGTTTGCATAGTGTGTGAATTAGACATCATGAAGTCTCTCTGTGCACTATGTAGGGAAA
>NC_091570.1:14124715-14129715 GCF_042767895.1 Penaeus vannamei
TGTGGGAGAGGGAGATGGATGAGTGAGAGGGAGAGGGATGAGAGAGAGGAAGAGGGAGAGGGATGAGAGAGAGGAAGAGGGAGAGGGATGAGAGAGAGGAAGAGGGAGAGGGATGAGAGAGAGGAAGAGGGAGAGGGATGAGAGAGAGGAAGAGGGAGAGGGATGAGAGAGAGGAAGAGGGATGAGAGAGAGGGAGATGAATGAGAGAGAGGGAGAGGGATGAGAGAGAGGAAGAGGGAGAGGGATGAGAGAGAGGAAGAGGGAGATGGATGAGAGAGGGGGAGATGGATGAGAGAGAGGGAGATGGATGAGAGAGAGGGAGATGGATGAGAAAGAGGGAGATGGATGAGAGAGAGGGAGAGGGATGAGAGAGAGGGAGAGGGATGAGAGAGAGGATGAGAGAGAGGAAGAGGGAGAGGGATGAGAGAGAGGAAGAGGGAGAGGGATGAGAGAGGAAGAGGGAGGGGGATGAGAGAGAGGAAGAGGGAGAAGGATGAAAGAGAGGAAGAGGGAGAGGGATGAGAGAGAGGAAGAGGGAGAGGGATGAGGGAGAGAAAGAGGGAGAGGGATGAGAGAGAGGAAGAGGGAGATGGATGAGAGAGAGGGAGATGGATGAGAGAGAGGGAGATGGATGAGAGAGAGGGAGATGGATGAGAGAGAAGGAGAGGGATGAGAGAGAGGGAGAGGGATGAGAGAGAGGGAGAGGGAGAAGAGAGAAAGGGAGAGAGAGAGAGAGAGAGAAAGGGAGAGAGAGAGAGAGAGAGAGAGAGAGAGAGAGAGAGAGAGAGAGAGAGAGAGAGAGAGAGAGAGAGAGAAAGGAAAAGAGATTGAGAGAGAAGCGAACGGCAAAGACAAAAAAAGAGTAAGAAACTGAAATAGATCACAATCCTTCCAGTTTACGTCGCGGGCTGCAAGAACTTGGACGAAGGCAAAAGAGAAGAAGCCATAGCCTCCTTCTGTCAGTACACGGACTTGATCACTCAGTACCTCGCCCCGCCCTTCCGAGAGCTCCATCTGGCGGTGCAGTCACTCCGACTCCTGGTGGCGGCCAGAGGAACTATCCACACCATCAGTCCCGTAAATAAATAAATAAGTTAAATTTACACCCACGCTCTAATCTCTAACGCATCAACAGATGTACAACAGGTGAATCATTATTTTTTTTTTCTAAATATATTTTTTTCTTCTTTTATTCTGTCGATATCGTGATAGTGATGTGTATATATATAATGTTCCTATTGCCTGTAGAGGCAGGTGCACCAGTGAAAGAAATGTCCAACTGCTTATGTTCTTTACACTTATGTTGATCATTTCGTAAAATAAATTATAGTTATTGATAAGCTGCATGTTATTTGCTCTTTCCTCACTGTGTATTGGTACGTAGAAGAATGAAAGCTTTCGCGACAGGAATATATATCTGGTGCGCCGAATACTTGCAATCATTTCAAGTCTTTGGGCCAATCATCGGCATTGCCGGGCGTACGAAAACCAATCGTCTTAGCGTCGTACCGCTTGAAGAAATCCAGGTGTCACACATGGAGTGTCTCGAGGCACTTTTTTTATTTTATTATTATTTACATGTATAAGAAATAATATGATTATATGATAATTAAGATTTGAATGGCATAAACCTGATGTCCTATCACATGCTAGAATCATGGGTTATAATTTCTTAAAAATAACTATTTTATTGCATTTGCGTATATTGTTAATGCACTCGTGATGTTGACCATTGATAATACAGTAATGGTAATGATAATAAAGGATAATGATAATAACAATAACTGATAATAGCAATGGCAGTGACAACAACAGTTATCATAACGAAAATAGTTTTTATGTTTTCACTATTCCTGCCTCATTTCATTAGTAGAGACAGATAGGAATGTTTTTATACCTGATGGATTTGAAGATGCAAACTAATTCAATAAAGAAAATACTTTATTATTTTTATTACTATGATTATAAAGGTAACAATAATAGTAATAATTATTATAATGATAATGGTAATAGCTAATATCATAGCATTATATATAGCAGTGGTATTGTTACTAGTTTTTGAAATTATCATGATTATTATAATTACTATTATTAATGTGTTTAGCATTATTATCTAACATATGGAAAGCAAAAGGAAGCGGTAATATTTCAGTATTTGTGGAGCTTTATTTGAAGGACCATTTGCTGCCTATCAAAATGTACACAATTCACCTGTATTGCTCTGGCTGTGGCTCTGTACTTCGACAGTATTCATCCATCTATCTGTCTTTAAACAGATCTCAAAAACACGTGTAGCATGTTTATCATCATCGCAGATACTTGTTTCTTATTAAAAACTGTCTCTTACGAGTTTGATGATAAATATGACACGTAAAGAAACTCAGACGATTATTTATCACCCATTTGTTACTTCTACCTAAGATGTCAAGTTGTATTACGTGTTATTGACTTTTTAAAATAAACATATATTTCTATAGATTTTCATATATTCGCATGCGATTGATTGTAAAATTTAGCGAAGAATAATTCCATTTTATTGTTGTTATTATTATTACTATTATTATAATTGTAGCATTATTGTTATTAGTTAAGAAATGTAAGATAGCAAACGAAATAGTTTGAGAACATTATTATTGATACTATACAGTTCCTCTTTTTTTGTAAAAAAAAAAAATGCACTTAATTGGTTTGCCGAAACAAGGCAACAGTTTTGACATCATCCATGCCTATTAGTCCTTGCCAGTGAACCTCCGTCTCAGCTGAGGTTCCCTACAATGATTAAAACAATGATAAAAGATGATGTTGATTGTGATAAATACAACAATGCTGATAATAGTACTGAAGATAATAATAGAATCAATGATGATAACAATAATGATGAAAAAGTTGACGATAAACGAAGCAGAGGTTTTTAATTGTTTTCTAAATGTTTTTCCAACGTATTACTATAACAGCGGCTACAGTTGATTTCGCGAAGGTGTATTTTGTATACAGGGAAGACAAGACCAGACAATTAAATGACCTAGATATATTGGAAATGCCGCAAAAAAAAAAAAAAAAAAAAAAAAAAAAATCATCTAGCATATTGCAAAATCTACAGAATCCACATATGTTTTAATTATAACATTAGATTACTTTCACCTGACCCCTTTGTGATCCCAAAAGCCGCCCAACACATTAACCACTGATTGACAGCATACACTTTTGACACTATTGTCGTTTTATTGAGGTTATATAACAATTATGGCGATAATAGTAGTAATACACTACTTTTTTATAATCCTCATTTTCAGTACAGAAGATGAACACAAAGCTATACACAAAGAGGTGTCCTATACGAGAAAAAATAAACTGTCAGTTCTGTGAAAACGGCACATGGAAATAAAACATATTATTTATTAGAGATCAGTTATGACACTTCCTCCCTTGATTCAAGTTCACGAAGGCCTTAGCTATATTTGTTTTTTTCTTAAACAGGGTTTCGCATGCTCTGATGACGAATAAAAATGTGATATTTGTTGTATATTTCCAGGGGCGACGATGTCGGAGCGGCGGACATAATATAGAAAATTACCCTCATAATATAACCCACAATGAAAATAACCATGGTTATTCAAATGACTTTCCTTTGCAGGGGGCCGCGCCCCCTGCGACCCCCCCTGGGGGGCTGCCGCCCCCAACCCCCGCCGAGGAAACAAAATATCCCCCACGTATTCACGGCAGGATAGAGCGCACACGAACTAGATGCGGAGCCGATAACCTACCATAACCTAGGATTTTTAAGGTACTAACCTGATTAATAGATGCTGATAGTAGGGAGGGTGCTCCTGAACCTTTTCTTCTTCACGTCCAGGCGTGCTGGCTGCCCGCACCTGCCGCAGGCTCTCTCCCGACGGAGGAGGCCGTGGCGGAAGCACATTTCCAGCATTTGTTCCTGGCTGGTTGCTACCTCGCGCAGGAAATCGGTCTCGGAGTAGGAGCTCTACACTCGGTCATCGCGGCGGCTTTGGCGGAGTACTGAACGGTTATTTCGAAAATCGTGGTTCCAGAGGACGGGAAACTCGACCTTGATAGTTTTCTTCTATAGCATTTTCTGAGGGTATACAATCCACGATTTCCATTAGCCGCAGAGACCATGCGCCTCCAGCGCCGCGACAAAATGACAAAAAGTCGTTAGGAGCGACAGGAAATCGGACGGATTAGTAGAGGATGACGTGTGCGAGGGAAATCAAATGAGCCAATTAGATTAGTTCGTGAACGTGACGTGAATATAAGCACTCAATGGAACCAATCAGATATGGAATAGATCATCACGTGACAATAGGAGTTGGGCCTAGGAGAGGGCAGTTGAAATTCAAATCAGTCCCATGATGGGTAGACAGTGTGTAGGTTGTGAGAACAATCATTTCGATTTCACTGCGAAATATCAACAAAATAACGAAGCAAGCTTACTAAATCTACAGCACGATGTACTGCCAATGGAAGTATAATGCCCGCAATGTTAGACATCGTGTCATTACAGAAATAACAAGACACCAGTGGGTTTGTGGTACATGGAAAAGGATTAAAAAACAAAACGAAGAAATCATTGTATTAATGTTAGCGATCGCAATTCCCGCCAACAACGACCGAGAATACCCCGACGATCCCAATGCCCCGCAGCCTGGCCCGTCTGGAGTTGATGTTTCAGGTAAGATGAGGTTAAAACTGCTCCTGGGTCTGGGCTCTCTCCTGCCGAAACCAACGAGGTGAAGATTTTGCAGGGGGTGGGGGGGCGGCAGCCTCCCCTGAAAGGGGGTATAAGGGGGTGAAGCTCCCTATATCTACTGAAAGGGTGTCAGATTTCTCCGGGCTCTATCCCGCCGGAACAACAGATAAAGATTTGGTAGACCAGGTGTGGGGAAGGGGGGCGGCAGCCCCCCTGAAAGGGGATTTAAGAGGGCGGAGCCCCCTATACACCCGGTAATGTGTTAATATACTATGCTTAATAGTATTCTACC
>NC_091570.1:14144715-14147215 GCF_042767895.1 Penaeus vannamei
TCTCTCTCTCTCTCTCTCTCTCTCTCTCTCTCTCTCTCTCTCTCTCTCTCTCTCTCTGACCCGTAAACCTGATCTGACCTATCTTCGTTTCCCATTGGCTTTCCTCACCTGCCCATCATGTAGCCTATTGCCTCTCCCTTTTCCCACTTCCTTATTTCAGGCCTGAAGCTGAAAAATCAAGAAGGATTTCGAAAGTGTCTCACCTTTCAGTAAACCTAACTGAATATATATATATATATATATATATATATATATATATATATATATATATGTGTGTGTGTGTGTGTGTGTGTGTGTGTGTGTGTGTGTGTGTGTGTGTGTGTGTGTGTGTGTGTGTTTTGCCGTGGTATCAACTCGGTAGCGTATTTTGCCATTCATATATGCATTCGAATATTGTATGCTGGGGACACTTGATACTAAAAAGAAATACCTAGACCTGACCAAATTCAAGCTTACATCCTAAAAAAAAAAGAAACTGAAAAATAACCCTATACTTGTTCCCATCCGGCAGTTGTTGGACAAACCCAGGAAAAAAAAGGTTGTGTGAAGATAACTTATGAGATGGGAACGAGTATTGGGCTAATTTTTTGGAGGATGTATGCTTGACTTGGTTATTTATTTTTAATACAAAGTGCCCCCAGCAACTAAAGAATTTTGTGTATTAAAGAATCGACGGATAAGAGTAAGGATAAGGATAAGGGGTACTTAATTTCTTGAGTTATATTCGTATTTCAAGCGTGAAGACAGAGTATCGGAGGTGCTGTATGTGTATAGTATGCAATTATTTATTTATGTGTAGCATTATATTCTATCCCTTAATTTGAGGTCATGTCTAACTGGCATAGACAACCAGATTACTGACAATGTATTTTGAAATTATGTGTGAATTATGTTTTGTTGACGTTTTTATATGAATCGTAGTTGGCTGTATGCGGTCATCCATTCTTTCTTAATATCTAGTGCTCACATATATTGTCAGAATTGATTCCTACTGTTCTTCAATACTTTGACATATATTTCGGAGAGTTTTTGAAACTAATTCCTATCCGCGTATTCTCAATACCCTTTGAAATATGTATGATAGAAACAGAGATAACGTGAGTACTGGCAAGGGTTAAAAGATATGATCATTTATCATTTACACTATAACTAACAGCTTTAAATACAAGCGTTTTTACGATAATGCTAAACTACACTATTATGATTAGCATGTTCCTAATTTTTAAAAAGTCACCCCTATCCTCTTAATTCTTCATATAACCCAATAATTCAGCAGACATTGCACCGGAAAATGACAATTACCCGATATCGCCTTCCTTGCTCAGCTGATATCAGGACAGGAACACGATTACACCAACGACCGGCCAAATGTGATAACGATGTCGTCAGCCGGCAGCCATTGCCAAGTGCGGCATTTAATCAGAACACGGGAAGCTATCGTCGAGGCCACCTACGTATATATTTTCTCTCGCTCGCCATCTCATCATTTCGTAACAGTGTTTAGTTATAATTGCCACACCTGTCGGTATGTGTGGTTATCTGGCTAATACCAGTCCACGATTAAATCCTTTATTAAAACGTATTTTGTGTTCATCTGTCACTGTCCACACATATGTAATTTATCTTTATCCCAATTTTTTCTCCATTGTTCTTATGTACCTGACGTGGATAACTAGCCTGTTTCATTGTGTTCTCACCTACCCCTTTATTCCATTCTTCCTTAATCCTCAACTGTCTCAACTCACGGATATCTCAACTCTCTCTATTCCTCTCTCATATATTTCAACATAGCCTGGTCTTCTCTTCTTCTCCGTGTTTTGATATCTTCATTATCTATTTTCCACTTCCGTTTCCTTTACTGCATTGTAATTTGCTCTCTATATACTTGTGCATATGGGTAAATGAACCGTCTCTTACCCCACTTTTATCTTTTTATTAATTTTGTCTACATTCTTGGATATCTTAACTGTCTCTATTCTCATTCTATTTATTCTATTCTATCTTATTCCTCACCTTTCTGCGCATCTGAATATGATGATTATTTCCCTTTATCACCTTTATTCCAACCTGCCTTCCTTCCCTCATACCTTCTCTCCACCGACTTTTGTGTATATATAAAACTGTCTCCATGAGTATACCACTTTCATCTCCCTCATTTCAATCCACCCTTGTACGGATATCTCAGTTATCTTCATTTCACTTCTATCTCCTTCTTTCTATGTTACATCGCTCCTCAATTGCTATATGTCTTCAGTTATCTTCATTTCACTTCTATCTCCTTCTTTCTATGTTACATCGCTCCTCAATTGCTATATGTCTTCAGTTATCTTCATTTCACTTCTATCTCCTTCTTTCTATGTTACATCGCTCCTCAGTTGCCATATGTCTGCATTCCCCTTTCCTTTCCGCCCTTTTAGACTGTCTGGTTCCACAGTTGCCTTCATTGATGGATCTCTCGGCTGTCTCCATTCTTCTTCAATTTCTTCCCTACACATTACGT
>NC_091570.1:14157215-14159715 GCF_042767895.1 Penaeus vannamei
AAGCCCTTTCTACTCAACATGTAGCGAATTCTGGTATGAGCTGAAGCAAATCTTGTGCTCAACCGGACCTCTAAGAATGCGTTCGGAACCTTGCAGCCAGCAAATATGATCTCATTTCCAGCATAAATATCAATAACTTAATGCTGATGCATCAAGTAACCGATCATCTAAAGTAAATGCCAGTTCAAACCATAATTCTCCATAGATCTCACTTAGTGTAAGCTCCAAACTCACAATCACAGAATTCATACCAGTACATTCACATTTATGCTGGGATGAAGTGATTTTCCTATAATCCAGTTCTTGTAATAGAAAACGTTATTTAGGCTTATTACTCGTGTCATATTATATATCTTGGAAAAGATGTCCAGGTTCGAAATACGTGATTTAGGCTTAAATTGTTATTTGTGTCATTCCATATCTCTTGAAAAAGGTGTCCAGGTTTGAAATACGTGATTCAGTCTTAAATTGTTATTGTTATTCACACCTCTTGGACAAAGTGTCCAGGGTTGTCTCTATAGGGACTAGTTTGCAGATGTACATAATGATGGCACCGGTGCGTGTAAGTTGCAGGTGTTTCTCTGATTTACAGTCTGATACGGAGAGCTGTTTTTTGATGAAGTTGCTTCTTTCCTCGCATGTGTAATCTTACAAAACTGGATTGATATTCAATTATGCGATAAAGAAAAAGGACGTGTTCTGCTATTATTCTTTCGTTGGTGATGAAGCTGAAGACAAAAGCAGACAATTGATGGAGTCCAAGTGTTTTTCGTTCGCAGTTTCTGTTCCGGACAAAAATCGAGAGACAAAAAGACAAACGGATCGGCGGAAATGGAGACGAAAACAAAGATGAAGATGAGGCAATAAGTGATAAGAAAGACCGACAGGCGAAGTAGGTGAGAACAGACAGACAGATGGAGTCTGGGACGAAAACAGACATGGAAATGGAAACGAAACCAAACCGAAATATGGTGCTGGAGACGAAAACGGACAGAAATATAGGAACAGGTAGAGCAAAAGACAAACACAGAGACAGACAAATAGACGGAGCCAAAGACAAAAGAGTCCGTTAGATGGAGACCGAGCCCAAAACAGACAGATTTAAGGGATTAAATATGACCGATGGGGTAAGAGACAAAAGCAGACAAACAAGAAGAGAGGAAATGGAAATCGACAGAAAAGGAAACGTAAAGGAGACAAACTGAAAGAAGGACGTGAGCAGACCGACAGATGGAAACGGAGACGAAAACAGACTGACACATGGAAACGGAGACGAAAAAAGACTGACTTGGAAACAGAGACACAAACAGACACATGGAAACGGAGACGAAAACAGACCGACGCATGGAAACGGTGACGAAAACACTGACACATGAGAACGGAGACGAAAACAGACTGACACATGGAAACTAAGACGAAAACAGACCGACACATGGAAACGCAGACGAAAACAGACTGACAGATGGAAATGGAGACGAAAACAGACTGACACATGGAAACGGAAACGAAAACAGACCGACACATGGAAATGGAGACGAAAACACTGACACATGAAAACGGAGACGAAAACAGACTGACAGATGGAAATAGAGACGAAAACAGACACACATGGAAACGGAGACGAAAACACCGACAGATGGAAACGGAGACGAAAACAGACTGACAGATGGAAACGGAGACGAAAACACTGACACATGGAAACGGAGACGAAAACAGACCGACACATGGAAACGGAGACGAAAACAGACCGACACATGGAAATGGAGACGAAAACAGACCAACACATGGAAACGGATACGTAAACAGACTGACAGATGGAAATGGAAACGAAAACAGACCGACACATGGAAACGGATACGAAAACAGACTGACAGAAACGAAGATGAAAACAGACTGACACATGGAAACGGAGACGAAAACAGACTGACACATGGAAACGGAGACGAAAATAGACTGACACATGGAAACGGAGACGAAAACAAACTGGCACTTGGAAACGGAGACGAAAATAGACTGACACATGGAAACAGACGAAAACAGACACATGGAAACGGAGACGAAAACAGACCGACACATGGAAACGGAGATGAAAACAGACTGACACATGGAAACGGAGACGAAAACAGACAGACACATGGAAACGGAGACGAAAACAGACCGACACATGGAAACGGAGACGAAAACAGACCGACACATGGAAACGGAGACGAAAACAGACCGACACATGGAAACGGAGACGAAAACAGACTGACAAATGGAAACGGAGACGAAAACAGACCGACGCATGGAAACGGAGACGAAAACAGACCGACACATGGAAACGGAGACAAAAACAGACCGACACATGGAAACGGAGACGAGAACAGACCGACACATGGAAACGGAGACGAAAATAGACTGACACATGGAAACAGACGAAAACAGACACACATGGAAACGGAGACGAAAACAGACCGACACATGGAAACGGAGACGAAAACAGACCGACACATGGAAACAG
>NC_091570.1:14172215-14174715 GCF_042767895.1 Penaeus vannamei
GGTACATGGTGATTTCTCACGCCTAACACGGTAGTTGCCAATGTCACGTGTGTACTGTATGTGTATCATCTATTGAGATAACGATTATGGACTTTCCTGACCCTTGTTGGGTGTTTGTTATAAAGTCGTATTATCACGTATGCAAGTATTTGCATTTTGAATGAAACTTGGATAGCAAGTGCGAACCTGGGTGCCATTCATATAGGGTGTTTATTGTGACAATCTCGCTGGTGTACTGAATGTTACAGCAATGTATTTGTTAACGCAATTAATAACTGGATGCTGATATATGACAAGAGAGCCAAGAAAACTAACAAAGAATTGCATATGTGATAGAGCGAGTTTGTAATACCCGGTTGCTATCATACGAGGCTGTCCAAGTGCTTACGTAAATACCTGTTCTGTGAATTTATTTACTCCTATGATATTTTTCGGTTTCATTTATACATACATATGTATACACATACATACGTATACACATACATACACGGATATATATAGATATATATAGAGAGAGATATATTTATAATATATATGCTATATATATAACATACATACACTAATAAATGTATATATGAGTATGTATGTATATATATATATATATATATATATATATATATATATATATATATATATATATATATATATATGTGTGTGTGTGTGTGTGTGTGTGTGTGTGTGTGTGTGTGTGTGTGTGTGTGTGTGTGTGTGTATGTGTGTGTGTGTGTGTGTGTGTGTGTGTGTGTGTGTGTGTGTGTGTGCACATTAATTAACCCCTAGGACCCGGGTGCGCATTATGTTCAGTAAATTTGCACCCAACAGGAAGCAGCCAAGACAATGTAGTTCGTAAATAACACACAGCTCGGGGGTAAGTTGTTTGATGTATGAGAGAGAGAGGGAGAGAAAATGTCATTGTTTTCATCGCACTGTGTAAGTGAGGCCATACACGTTCTCAGGAGTTTTCACTACTACTACTACTACTATGGATAATAATAACAATAATAATAATAATAATAATTATTATTATTATTATTAATATTATTATTATAATCAATATCATCATTGTTAGAATCAGTATCGTTATTATTATCATTGTCATTGTTATATTTTATTATTATCATAACTGTTCTTGTTATTATCACTGTTATTATCATTATCATTATTATCATTATCATTATTATTAGTAGTAGTAGCAGTACTACCATCATTATCAGTATTACAGTTATTATTACCATTATCATTGTTATTATTATTATCATCATCATTATTATTATTACTATCATTATTATTATTATCATGATTATTATCACGCACAAAAATGCGTTTATTATGTTTCGTTATTTTAAACTTTCATCTATCTAAGCATCGATATATTTACGCTAATGTACTACAATCATGAGATAGAGTACAAGGACATGAACTAATCGATGTTATGGACGAGATTTTGAATTAAAAAAAAAAAAATTAATAAACGTAAATCTTTGAGCGCGCATTCCTTCGTATACTGTTATTGCTTTTATCATTATTATCCTTACTATTATTATCATAGTCATAGATCTTATCATTATTATCTATATCATTATTATTATTATTAATCATATTATACTAATAATAATTATTATCATTCCTCATATTTTTTTATAATAATAATCCTCATTATCATTATAACAATCATAATAATCATAATAATAATTGTTATGACACTACTACTACTACTACTAATGATAATAATAAAGATAATAATAATAATTATTATTATTATTATCATAATCATTATCATTATTAACAATATTCTTACCATTATTATTTCTATCATCATCGTCATTAGTATTACCATTGTTAGAATCAGTATCGTTATTATTATAATTATCATTGTCATTATTATTTTGTTTTATTATTATCATAACTGTTCTTGTTATTATCATTGTTATTATCATTATCATTATTATTATTAGTAGTAGTATCATCATCATCATCAGTATTACAATTATTATTATCATTATTATTGTTATTATTATGTTCATTATCGTTATTATTATTATTATCATTAGTAGTAGTATTATCATTATTGTCATTGCCTTTATCCTTATTATTATAATCACCAATATTATCATTATCATTATTATTATCATTATTATTGTTGTTATTCTTTTATCATTATTATAATTATCAGTATCATTGTTACTCATGTTATTATCATTATCATTATTATCTTTGTTATTGTTATCATCATTATCATTATTATCATTATCATTGTAATCATATTATTCATATCATTATTTTATTATTATTATTATTATCATTATTATTATAATTTTTAATATTATCATTATTATTATTATTATTATTATTATTATTATTATTATTATTATTATTATTATTATTATTATTATTATTATTATCATCATCATCATTATCATTATTATTATCATCATTATCATCATGACTATGATTATTATTGTAGTAATAATAATTATCATAATTACTGTTATCATCATCA
>NC_091570.1:14187215-14192195 GCF_042767895.1 Penaeus vannamei
TTCCAAGTAAATACTGTTGTGTTTTTAGTAAAGAAAGTTATCTGGAGATAAATATATATCCCAGCTCCCAAATTTCAAGAATTACAAGTGTCTCCTTGTGCAACAATTCCAGTCTCGATTTCTTTTACGAAATACAATATGGAAAATCCCAAACGTCCTTCCTTTTCTTCCACTATGAAAACATGACAGCTTAGCGAAGGAAACGACTGCCTTTATCTAATCCTACGCGAATGGGTCGAGAGAGTGACTTCAGGGTTAGAGTACGCGCTGGCTGATTGCCCTGGTCGTTACGGCGTTAATTACCCTCACAGGACCGTGAATTTGGCCTTTAACATCACTCAGACGGTCGCAGTCGCCAAGCCTTTTAAGTAAGCTATATAGTGGCTTTCGGTTCGGATAATATATTTAGACGGATTCATACGAAATACAGCTATATTTATGTAGTAAAATGGTAGATGGATAATTAGTAAGATGGGTAGATAAATGACTGACAGAGAGATTCATAGATAGATACAGACTGATAAAGAGATGGATAGATACATTTCCGCCCCTCAGCTACAGGAGGGAGATGGAGTTCTGCTCGACCCGCGTCACCTCCGCCCGGCTGAAGCAGGACAGCGCCCTTCTCCCGTACGTGAAGCGACTGAAGGCGAGGACGAAGGCGCTGCTCAACGGGCGCACCATCACTATCGTCTTGAAGCACGTAAGTTGTTTACTTACGGTGCTGTCACAGTAGCACTTTTTCCATCAACTGTTTTACACTTTTCGGAAATTTTGTTCATTTTTTGAGCGAATTGTCGATTTTCCAGTCAGACGATAATGATCGTTTCCGTCTGACAACCTTTCCGTCAGCTTTTTCAGCCATGCATACTCAAATCAAGAGCTATATTAGAGAATGTTTGCATTTATGTAAGATAAAATTGTTGAAAAATTGACGGAAAAAGTGCTAGTGTGACAGCACCTTTTTTCATGGTTTATAAGGGATTCAGCTATACGTGTTTGCTTACAGTTACAACACATATTCCACGTGCGTGAAATATGTTTATGATTGTATATGTATGTATTTATTTACATATGCATGTATATATGGAGAGAGAGAGAGAGAGAGAGAGAGAGAGAGAGAGAGAGAGAGAGAGAGAGAGAGAGAGAGAGAGAGAGAGAGAGAGAGAAAGAGAGAGAGGGAGAGAGAGAGAGAGCGAGAACAGAGAAAGGAGAGAGCGAAAACAGACAGAGAGGCAACAACAGAGAAAAACAGAGACCCAAAAACCCATAACAAACAAAAAACGAAAAACATACAATCAAACACACAGACCGACAAGTACCCACCAAAAAATTACCCAGATAATCAACATTCCCATAACAAAAACCTCCATCGCCAGCGCCCCCCCTACGTACTCCTGGGCCTCGAGGGCAGAAAGGTCATGAACGCTGCAGGAATCCTCATCGAACTCCTCCACAGCCTCGTCGCCACGTACAACTTCTCGTCAGTAAATCTACTCGCAATAAACCTTATACACTTGAGTCTAAACTATCGCACGTGAAAGTTTTACCCATGAAGTTAATGATACAATTGGTGGTTTTGGACCTCCATGTTGGATCGGTAAGTAGTTTGGTTTGTTTTCAGGTACACGCTTAAGCTCCCGGATGACGGCCAATGGGGCTCCATCAAGGACGACGGTTCGTGGACAGGGATGGTCGGGGAAGTTTTCAGGAACGTAAGGACAAAATATTTAGTGAAATTTAAAGAAACGCCATATACCATGCGAAATGAAGAACTATATACACACACACACAAAAAAAAAAAAATTGTTTATGCATTATGGTATATAAAGTCTGAAGAAAATGCGCTATTTATGTTTCGAGAATTGTCATAGAAGGTAACAGTGCTTACAAAAAACAGTAAATGATAATGATAATAATCATAATGATAAGTGATACAATCATTAACAATATTAAAACGGCTGATAATGATAAAAAATATGAGATAGAATCATCAACATCAGCAACATAATGATGATAATGTTAATGACAATGATAATCATCGTATTGAAAATAATCCTATTACTTTAATTAATAATGATACGACTACTACTAATGATAATACTGATAATGATGATAACAATAATAATGATGATGATAAAAATAATAATAGTAATAATAATAATAATAATAATAATAATAATGATAATAATAATAACAATAATGATTATAATAATAACAATAATAGTAATGATAATAATAATGATAAAATGATAATGATGATAATAATGTTGATAATAAAACAAAATAAATGATATTGATAACGATAATAACAACGGCAATAATATAAACAATGCCAAAAATAATGAAAATAATAACAATAAAAATGCCAACTGCTTATAGAAACATATTAATAATAATAATTATAATAATATCAATGACAAAAACGATCATAATATTAATAAGCTCTTAACCCTCTCACTCAGCAACAAGATATGGCTTTAGGTCCGACGTCCATCACCGAAGAGCGGGAAAAGGCGATCGACTTCACTCAGCCATTTGACTTCGAACCCTGGGACATCATGATTCCCGCCTCCATCGAGAACGTTGATTTGGTGGCTTACCTCATGCCCTTCAGCGGCTTGGTTAGGGATGGCTTCGGGGCTTGATTTGATTGCTTGATTGTTTAAATTGGTTGGATGGTTGTTTTAATTGGTTGGATGGTTGTTTGAATTGGGTGGATGGTTTTAATTGATCCGGATGGTTGTTTAAATTGGTTGGATGGTTGTTTTAATTGGTTGGATGGTTGTTTTAATTGGTTGGATGGTTTTAATTGATCCGGATGGTTGTTTAAATTGGTTGGATGGTTGTTTTAATTGGATGGATGGTTTTAATTGATCCGGATGGTTGTTTAAATTGGTTGGATGGTTGTTTTAATTGGTTGGATGGTTGTTTTAATTGAATGGATGGTTTTAATTGATCCGGATGGTTGTTTAAATTGGTTGGATGGTTGTTTTAATTGGATGGATGGTTTTAATTGATCCGGATGGTTGTTTAAATTGGTTGGATGGTTGTTTTAATTGGTTGGATGGTTGTTTTAATTGAATGGATGGTTTTAATTGATCCGGATGGTTGTTTAAATTGGTTGGATGGTTGTTTTAATTGGTTGGATGGTTGTTTTAATTGGATGGATGGTTTTAATTGATCCGGATGGTTGTTTAAATTGGTTGGATGGTTGTTTTAATTGGTTGGATGGTTGTTTTAATTGAATGGATGGTTTTAATTGATCCGGATGGTTGTTTAAATTGGTTGGATGGTTGTTTAAATTGGTTGGATGGTTTTAATTGATCCGGATGGTTGTTTAAATTGGTTGGATGGTTGTTTTAATTGGATGGATGGTTTTAATTGATCCGGATGGTTGTTTAAATTGGTTGGATGGTTGTTTAAATTGGTTGGATGGTTGTTTTAATTGGATGGATGGTTTTAATTGATCCGGATGGTTGTTTAAATTGGTTGGATGGTTGTTTTAATTGGTTGGATGGTTGTTTTAATTGGTTGGATGGTTTTAATTGATCCGGATGGTTGTTTAAATTGGTTGGATGGTTGTTTTAATTGGATGGATGGTTTTAATTGATCCGGATGGTTGTTTAAATTGGTTGGATGGTTGTTTTAATTGGTTGGATGGTTGTTTTAATTGGTTGGATGGTTTTAATTGATCCGGATGGTTGTTTAAATTGGTTGGATGGTTGTTTTAATTGGTTGGATGGTTTTAATTGATCCGGATGGTTGTTTAAATTGGTTGGATGGTTGTTTTAATTGGATGGATGGTTTTAATTGATCCGGATGGTTGTTTAAATTGGTTGGATGGTTGTTTTAATTGGATGGATGGTTGTTTTAATTGGATGGATGGTTTTAATTGATCCGGATGGTTGTTTAAATTGGTTGGATGGTTGTTTTAATTGGATGGATGGTTGTTTTAATTGGATGGATGGTTTTAATTGATCCGGATGGTTGTTTAAATTGGTTGGATGGTTGTTTTAATTGGATGGATGGTTGTTTTAATTGGATGGATGGTTTTAATTGATCCGGATGGTTGTTTAAATTGGTTGGATGGTTGTTTAAATTGGTTGGATGGTTGTTTTAATTGGATGGATGGTTTTAATTGATCCGGATGGTTGTTTAAATTGGTTGGATGGTTGTTTTAATTGGATGGATGGTTTTAATTGATCCGGATGGTTGTTTAAATTGGTTGGATGGTTGTTTTAATTGGATGGATGGTTTTAATTGATCCGGATGGTTGTTTAAATTGGTTGGATGGTTGTTTTAATTGGTTGGATGGTTGTTTTAATTGAATGGATGGTTTTAATTGATCCGGATGGTTGTTTAAATTGGTTGGATGGTTGTTTTAATTGGATGGAGGGTTTTAATTGATCCGGATGGTTGTTTAAATTGGTTGGATGGTTGTTTTAATTGGATGGATGGTTGTTTTAATTGGATGGATGGTTTTAATTGATCCGGATGGTTGTTTAAATTGGTTGGATGGTTGTTTTAATTGGTTGGATGGTTGTTTTAATTGGATGGATGGTTTTAATTGATCCGGATGGTTGTTTAAATTGGTTGGATGGTTGTTTTAATTGGTTGGATGGTTGTTTTAATTGGATGGATGGTTTTAATTGATCCGGATGGTTGTTTAAATTGGTTGGATGGTTGTTTTAATTGGATGGATGGTTTTAATTGATCCGGATGGTTGTTTAAATTGGTTGGATGGTTGTTTTAATTGGATGGATGGTTGTTTTAATTGGATGGATGGTTTTAATTGATCCGGATGGTTGTTTAAATTGGTTGGATGGTTGTTTTAATTGGATGGATGGTTTTAATTGATCCGGATGGTTGTTTAAATTGGTTGGATGGTTGTTTTAATTGGATGGATGGTTGTTTTAATTGGATGGATGGTTTTAATTGATCCGGATGGTTGTTTAAATTGGTTGGATGGTTGTTTTA
>NC_091570.1:14192695-14197695 GCF_042767895.1 Penaeus vannamei
CCTTCATTATAGGTGCCATTGCCCCCCCCCCCCCCTAAAGTGACAGGGGCCTCACTCGGATTCAATGGGTTAATATATTTATGTATGATAGATAGATGGATAGATGGATATTTATAGACATATAGAGATATGCCATATATAAATTTAGATATTTTTTTCCCCTATTTTTCTTTATTCCTTTCTTTTTTCATAAAGTTTCTTTATATGTATTTAGCCTGATGCCCCAGGAGATAGCATGTATGTGCATGCCATGCCCACTGTGCTTTTTTTTTTACTCATAGAGGGTTCCACAAGTACTAAATCACAAATGAGCCAGTTATTAGTACTAAGTATCTCATCTGTTTACCCTTTTCCACAATTTTTGGATTATATATTTTTATCTTATATTAATATTAATAATGTCAGTAACATAGAAATTGCAGTGTTTTTAATAACAGCATCAATATTGATAAAAAAAAAAAATTGTCCTGAAAACTCAAGGACATATAAAATCAGGTGAGGTCACAAGGATTACTAATTGACTCCCAGGTAGTTGAGCATTTGTGTAACCATCTGTGTGTAGTGACATTTCACAAAAGGATTCTACAGCAAACACTACATTTTCCTGGTGACATGAGGCTAATAGTTGCAGTTATTTTTTCCCAGGTTATGCAGAGTTTGAAAGACAACTTCTGATTTGTCTTCAATTTCAGGGAGGTGGTGCTGGGAGATGTCCAGGGAAGTCAGCCTCGGGTGCGGCGCTTCAGTGCCTCCTTTGGACCTGTTTCTCCTTTGGTATGTATGAATGTTTTTTGTAAGGTCATGTAAGTTTGTTGAAGCTAATCCTCTTCCATTTGTTGTCTTATCTTCATCTCATTTTGGTGGTAAAGCTTGTGGCTATATTATAGGTTCAGTATTGTAATTAGCTGAGCAGTGGAAATGATATGAAAATGATATATGATCTATATATCATTAAAGAATAAAAATTTGTTTGTTTCTGAGTGTTTGTAGTTATGCCCCGTAACATTTTGGTGTGACTATATCTTTGGCATAGAATGGGGACCACTTCTCTTCTTTCCATTGCTGTTGGTTTGTTCTCTGATGTTGATTTGTTCTCTGCTGTTATTGAAGTTTTATATGCTGTGTTTCATGTAGTAGCTTGATGGGTACTTTTCATGGTAAGGAATGTTTCGGTGGTGACATTTCTGCAATAGTATAATTATATATATTTTTAAGGGCTGTATTTCATGAGGTAGTTTGATTATATACTTTGAATTTCTTAATTTTTTTGATAATAACCTTTGCCACTTTTTTAGATACCAGAATCTATCTCAAGGTTCATTGATTGATATTGTCAGTAATATAAGTAAATCATTATGTAAGATTTCTTTTTATAATGACTTGGATTTCACACTTCTTGACTGGTGGATTATCATCAAGGCCTTGTGTCAGTGTTATAATTAAATCCTAGTATGATATTGAAATGCAGAAAAGAATGAAAATGAATATCTTCACAATGCAAGAGATGTATTTGACCAGTTATGATTATATCTTCATGAGAAATATGTGATGTATTTCTGATTTAAGAAATATTCCCTTTTCAACAGTAAAAGAACAAAGTTGGAAATACATCTTGTATTTCCAATGAAGATAGAATTGAAACTAATCAAATTCATCTCTTGCACTGTGAATGTATTCATTCTTATATATAAGTATATATACATTTATCACAATAAACACTTTTAACATTCATCATTATACTGAAACTATAGTCTATTCCACAAGGTTCTGTGCTTCCCAACAGTTTTCTTACAGCTGGTAACATCGTATAACTCTTAACTCAAACTATAGATTGTATGCTGACAAGGGATTTAATACCTGCATTTCTGTTGTAACTTTTCCTACACAATTTGTCCTTACACCACTATGCTCTTGAAAGTTGTTATTGTAAAATTTCCTTTCTGAAAGTTGCAGGGAGGCTACTTCAAATGATATGCAAAATAATAACTTCTCAACCTTAATTGTAGGTTTTAAATATCAAAGATATATATGGAAGTTTATTAGAAGACAAACTATAAGAAAAAATATATGAAACATTTTTAGGATTTATATGATAAATGTGCAGTGAATATAAAGGAATTTACAAAATATGGAGTAACCATTTTGGGAGCCAGGCAGATGATGCCAAGTGTGCAGAGTGGTATTTTGAAATTTAGCCTTGCCCACTTACTTCCTGGTTATAATATTGGTATAAGGGAAAATCACGTGGTGCATATAATTACAGTTTAAGGGAACTGTTCCGAGGGTGTAAACATTTTTGGGTTAGATTGAGTTAGCTAGCGTATTGTATCGGTACATGAATGAGGAAACTACCAAACGACTAGTAAAGCCCAGCTATGGTTAGTTCACAGGCAGCCCACGTGAGACCCGCCAACACATTAGAAGGTATGCTCGATCATGTGCCTAGGTACACCTAGATGGACTTTTGCTTGTTGCAATCGTGCATATGGTATTTGATAATGACAGTGTGCATAGATATAAGTTTGTGAATGTTCAAAGAACACTTTTATACCAATATCAGAAAAAAATTATATCAGTGATTTATGACAAAATATTTTGTGAAATGTATCTAAAAAAAATGTAAGTTTGTGCACTTTTACACATGAAATATGCTTCCATCGAGACTCCGTGGTAATATGTTGTAGTTTACGAAGTGATCTGTATGTATGCTGAGTATGAAGCACTAATGTTTGAAAATAGCCGTATAAATAAGGATTAAATTATTATTATTATTATTATTATTATTATTTATTTATTTTTTTAGGGCACCTAAAAGTCGGATTTTTGAACTTTGGAGATATAAGCGAGATATCGATTATTTCATGTTGAAGATGTTATTATACAGTAATACCCATTCTGAAATAAAAACTATATGGAATTCTGAGCTTGTTTGTATGCACAGTCTTTGTCTAGAGTTGAAACAGCTATCGCATCCTTTTCATGCTTTTCTGATGAAAATATTACGTTACCTTAGGTCTTGGGTACCATAAATACACAAATGACCAACCACACCTAGGCGTCTGCATGATTTTATGCACTTCTTAGCAGAGATAATGGGAGCAAATGACTAAACACCAAGTCTACACTCGTTTCTCGTTGCAAACTGTTACTATTGAGGATTGTCCAAGAAAACAGTTTGATAGGGATAACTGATATATTTTAATCCTGTATGTATAAAAGTTGATATAGGCCTACTAAATTAGGATGATTAAATTAAATTTTTAAACTTTATGTGCGTGTGTTTAAATACATGATCTTCCTCAAAAATTAAAAACATGCAGTGCTTTAGATTAGTTCTCTGTATGGTCAAATGCATTTATTATATTTTTCAGACAGAAATATCAATTTTTATATCCAACAAACAAAATGAGACATACCTTTACAGAATAGCGTCCCTGTTGAAAATGATAATTCCGATTCACTTGGTAATCATCGCATTGCAAAGTATACAAAATAAGCTTCTTTTTTTTATGTATAACATCATTAGATTTAGCAAAAAATAACAGGGATAACAAAGTGGCAAGTGTCTAAAATATAGAACACCATCTACATTCTTTGTTTACACTACCTTTGGTACATTGTAACTCGTAATTTTTGTACGATTCAAACGCAGTTTGTTGCTTTCACTAGAGTATTGGAACGCTGAGGCCATGTAAATAGGCAATTTTTGAATTTTGGAATAAATCGGGAAATATAATTACATAAAACTAAAAAAAAAAATCAATTTTTCAACTTTTGGGGGGTGCCCCCCTTCATGGGTGGATGAAGTTAAAATTATATATGAGGTAAAGCACAATTTTATACTCTATAAGATGCACAAACAATCAGTGAGTTATCTCCAACCGATATTTTTTTTATAATTAAACAAGTAGAAAAAGTATGATTTTCCACAACAGTTCCATTATATAAGATTTTAAAAAGTATGAAATTTTCTGGATGTTGAACAATTTTTGTGTAATGATAGCTTAGTGGTAAGACATGAAGTGAGCTATAAGAAACTGCTGAACAATAACTAGTACCTAGCCTGTGCACAGAGAGTGGCGTTAGACCTACAGAGATATCCAAAAGAACAATAGATGTGAACCTGTCTATCTTTTATATAGATATAGTACATTTAGTGACCAGTAACCTTATTTAACCCAATAAGGCTGGTATATTTTGAAGCCAAAAAAAAAAAAAAAAAAAAAAAAAAAAAAAGATTACGAGTGGCAACAAAATCGGCGGGTGGAGCTTCCTCGGAGTCTGTCCGCCCGCCAGCTGCAGCCCGCTGCTGTGTCGGAGCGCGAGCCCCAATATAGCGTAACACTGGCGAGACGCCCGGCAATGTTTATTTTTTCAGGTGTCTCATATGTGGGACACCCGTCGTGAATGGGTTAAATAACATACAAGGGTTGTTCCAAAAGTAATGTTTCCTATTTTTTTACTCGAAATCTGAAGAACTATGAAAATGGGAGTGGCACTATTAAAACAAGTAGATATTTTTGCTCCAGAATTATTTGTCCACATAGTCACCACTATTCTCAATGCACTTTCGCCAGCGATGACCAAGGGCCTTGATGCCTCGCTTGTAAAAGTGTGTACCTGCTGAGGCGACCCATTTCCTCACATCATCAATAACAGTATTGCTGTCAGGAAAATGCTGCATGTGTAATCTGTCCTTCATAAACCCAAACAAGGGGAAGTCTGACGGTGTCAGATTGGGGCTATGCAGTGGGTGAGGCAGCACCTTCCAGCTGAATTCTGTCATATATTCTGTGGTCTTCAAACTTGTGTGTGGCCTGGCATTATTGTGTTGCAAACACAATGTTTCCCCCTTCTCTAGCCTCATACTGGCAATCTGGGCCCTCAGCTTGGTCAAAGTTTCTATGTAACAGTCAGAGTTGAAAGTTTTCCCTGGTTCTAAGAAATCCAAGAGAATGACTCCCTTTCTCTCCCAGAAGATGGTGCACATCACTTTGCAA
>NC_091570.1:14207695-14300195 GCF_042767895.1 Penaeus vannamei
CCACTCAACTCCTCTCCAAAATCTCTTGAGGACATCCAAAACTATGTAAACATAACCCAAAAGAATGCTCCCCTCCTTCATGTACCCTCTAAAATCTCTACTCCCATTCCTTCTACATTCAAATTGACTGCCAACATCTATCCCTCCTTCCTCCTAACTCTCTCCCCAACACACCCCATCATTCCATTCTCCATGTACCCCCTCCCCCCTCCCCTTTTTTCCCCATTATACCTTCCACTTCCTCCTGGATATTCACTTAAATCCCTTTTGTCACAATAGTGTCCTTCCCCTGGTTCCTTGTATCATTCCCCAGGTTCTTTCTCATACTTCACTGACACCCATCTCCACTCTAATTACCTGTTGATTACTTTATAAGAGTTCATTCTTAAGTTCCGCACATTCTGTTGTCCTATCCCCATACCTGTGCTCTTCCTCACTTGTCGTCTGTTCCCCAATGCTCCAACCTGTTAGACATCCTCACGGAATCCCCCACATTTTCCCTTGAAAACTTGTTCTCCTTCAGACACATATAGACCCTCCAATTAATCTAGTTGCCCTTCACCCTTAAGCCCTCTTTTACTAATCCCTGCTTTATCTCATTTGCTCTCCCTCTATACCCTTTTCACTTCCATGCTGTATAACCATTGACATCTAACCCATTTTGTTCAAATACCTCATTTCTACCCTTTTCACCAGAATTCTTTACCAGAGTGCTCTATGATCTTCATTGTCAAGCACATTTATTTGCTTTAAACTATTAACCCTTACCAAACCGCTGTGCTGCCAGACAGACATAGAAGCCATTTTAGAACATTTGGGATACAAACAGTCATAGGAAGGTCTCATGTTGGCCTTGACCTGGATAGCTGATTTATATATTTGCTACATTTGATTTTCTGGTATATTTTGGTATTTTGGTATTGTTAGAGTGGGGATAGGGATGGGGGGGCTCATGGTTGATTATCAAGGGCTTATTACTGTTTGTGACTTTGTTTAGGTAGTGGTGCAGAAGATACATTCCTACATTCTCTCTCTCTCTCTCTCTCTCTCTCTCTCTCTCTCTCTCTCTCTCTCTCTCTCTCTCTCTCTCTCTCTCTCTCTCTCTCTCTCTCTCTCTCTCTCTCTCTCTCTCTCTCTCTCTCTCTCTCTTTTTTGTGTGTGTGTGTGGGGGGGGATGCCATGTGTAATCTTTCTATTTATTTTCTTGTATTTATTTATTTTTATTTTTTTTTCTCAACAGACTGAAGATGTTGCCCGGCCAAAGTCTCACAGTGTGAGTGGTGGAAGTATACCTGGCACTATGGCCAGCTCCATTAATGTACCCAGCAGTAGTGTGGCTTCAAGTGTATCAAGTTCTATTACTGGAACTACAGGCATGCCCATTGTGCGTAGAGATTATACAGACCCTCTACACCTAACCATAGTCCCAACAGTGGCTCCCCTCACTGGATGTGGTGCTTCCCCTACGAGGGGTGTTGGACGTCAGTGCTTCTCCCCTTCCCTTCAGCAACATGTCCGCAACACCTCCTTCTGCCCCTCTCCATCTCCTACTAAAAAGACTTTTGCTACAAGACGTAGCCTAAGTCCCATTGCATTACGGCCATCACCCCTTGGAGCAGGTCTCAAGCGCAAGTGGGAAATGGATGAACGTTGCGAACCCTTCCTAACGCCTAGCAAGCGTGCCTCCACATGCACCCCTGATCGCTGCATAGGGGGATTACTTATTACTCAGCCTCACAGGTTAGTGACTTTTATTATGTTTTTGGATTCTAACCCTTTTGGCATTAACCTTTTCCCTCCTATTTAATCAGAATTTTTGGTCAAAGTAGATGTAAATAACCCTATAGAATCATGGATCCATATCAGGGTAGCAGTAGGGGTAATAGTGGTAATATTTCATGATCTGTTAAGTATTTTGTTTAAAATTAGCTGCTGTAGAGCTAGAATATCAAAATTGTCCTTCATAAATATAGAATCGAATTTATTTCAATTTGTAAGAGAGGTTTTCAGTAAAACTCATTTTGAATTTTTTTTTCTTCTGATTTTTATATATTTTTGCAATTGTATTTTTAAATGATGTATGCGAGGATAATATGATATTCATGGAAAATAGTAATAATTATGTGCTCTTGTTTCTACTTCTGCTGTTTTATAGTGATGAATGCTATGTATAATGCATGAAAGTGTAGTTGATTTTAATATTTAAAATCTTTTTGTGCTTAGGGATTGTATTTCATCTAAATATATAATCTGAATATTGATTCTTTTCAGTGTTGGCAGTCTAGAGAGTACACCAAGCCCTGCAGGTCCAGGGTCACTTGGGAGTGTTGGTACTCCAGAATCTGTATGTTCCTCTGGATCCCCTGGTCTTTCCACAGCACCATATTCACCAGCATCCTTGGCTGAAACCCCTGCCCCAACTCCTGATCCTCCCCCTCACTTATTCAAGCCAGTTTCCCCAGCATTAACAACAGATCAAACAGCCTCATTTTCCAACCAAGATCATTCTGACCGCTTTGGAGCACAGGATCATGGGAATCGCTTTGGAAGTCGAGATCATAATGAACGATTTGGTAGTCAAGAACACAGTGAACGCTTTGGAGGAAGAGAGGTGCGGGATCGTTTCAGCGGCCAAGAGCATAACGAACACTTTGGTGGCCAAGAACATACGAGTCGTATTGGTAGTCGAGAGCACAGGGACCAGTTTGGCAATCAGGAGCATGGAGACCAGTTTGATGGACAAGTAAAAGGAGCTGACACTAGTGATGGTAGCAGCAGTGATGCTATGATTACTGAGGATGTACCTACTACTGACCTCAAAAGTTACCAGGATATGGACCTGAGTGAATCATTAACACAACCTCCTCTCAACATCTGACATCACCTTTGACTGTCACACATTAGGCTCACTTGGCAAACCACTACAGGTAGTAGGAAAACAGCCAGTGTAGCTTTAGTGTGAACAGTAGCACAGTATCATCATTACCATGTATCATCTAGTGTTATTTGTGGACAGGTATAGATATCTATGTGATATGTAGACTTCCTCTCCAGTACTAACCTGCAAAGCTGTGATGTCATTGTTTGATGTGGCAGGTGCACTTCTCTTTGCAAACCCTATTGAGTGTGATTAATGTTAAAAAATTTGAGGACAGAATCTTGACTTCTCTGGAAGCTATGCTAGAACCATGCATTTAAGTGCACATCTAATAATTCCCCTTCTGAGTGAGGAATTTTGGTCAGTTGAAGCTTTATGTCACATATATTGAACCTTGAATTACTCTTTCTCTTCCCTAGACAACTCCCTTCATTTATTTGTGATATTTATCATCATCATCTTACTCCTGGGCTAAACTTGACATATCTGTATCCATATTGTATGCATAAGTGTTGTCTATCTTGCTATACTGTAACATGAATGGATTATCTTGTGTTGACTAGTCGCATTGTATCAAACAATACTATAAGCTTGGGGACTGATATTAGAACTATTTAGTAATGACAAGTAGAACATCTGACTTGGGGGAAAGTGTATCCTACAGTATTCTGCATTCTCCGAAGAGGATACCTTTATTTTAGTTAGCTCTTCAACAATTTTGTGCCACATTTAAACAAAGTTTAAATAGATTGTTATGCTGAGAATTTGTTGAATCTTAACATTTCATAATATTTCTGACTACATAAGTCAATATTATGCCTGTAAGAACATTTTCAGTGACCCTTAGTATGTCTGAACCTGGATCTGTGATTCATGGAATATGTCATAAAACAAAATAGATCTATCATCTTTGTTTTATTCCTTGATAAAAAGAAAGCTTTACAGATATTTCTGGCCATACATTAGACAGAGAATAATAATAATAATAATGAAGAAAAGTACCAATGCATGAAAATACAAGAAACTGCAAAGGCTCAGGGAAACTATGAATAATATCCATATTTTTATTTATTATACAGAGTAAACACAGGGCAGATTTGTACAGTACCACAATCAGGTTTAAAAGGAGCAAAAAGTTGTCTAAAACTAGTACTCTCTGTCATTACTAAATATCATTACACAATAATACATTATACAAAAATGGTGAAGTTTCTTACATTGATTACGAATAATGAACACAAACAAAATATCATCTTACTGGACGTTACGATACACATTTATTCACCATTGTGCTTGACTGAAGGAATCAATAATTTAATCTCTCTTGTGCTCGGATTCACAACACGACACAAATTATCCATTGTGCTAAAAGGAAGACTTGACATCTCTATTGTCTGGTTTCTTTCCTGCACTGTGAATTGTAACCTATCAAGCATTCCTTGAGTAGGGTAAATACCTTAATTACTTCAATACTCTTTACTCTGAGAGGGTGTAGCTGCTTTTATTCCAAAATGGCTGCCATTTCATCTCCAAGAGCATAAGGACCACAATTAGCTGCACAAGATTTAACACTGCTGCACTATGTTGTCTACAGGCTTGTGCCAAGTATGGTACATACCGCTACATTTGTGGGCCAAATGTATCTGGCCAAGTACAAGCTTTAAAGCTGGGAATTGAATAAGTATCTGTCAAAAACATTGGCTTAGATCCTACACTTAATCCCCAATGCAGCAATATCAATATGCACAATGGCACAAAAGACAACAATTGTAGATCTTTGGTTCAGTTTAAATGATTCCAGGCTGCCACTTTACCTCTCAGATCAAAATAAAAAAAAGGAAAAAAAAATGAAAAGAAAAAATACAGGAAACATTATGCACGTTTAAAACTAAGATAGTGGCATTAAGCATAGCACAGAGTGGAGACTTGCAGACTGGACAAATACTGATATCTTTGGTTCTGACAATCCCCATGTGGTCAGCTTCTCTATGGACAAGTCACAATCCAGGATCTAGGACAGGTTATATCTTCATATGCCTCAAAATCAAATATTTAAAAACCCGGAAAAATGTTGTGAAAGTCCCTATTGCACCTAATGACTAATTGATATTGTGCCAATCGGGGGAAATGCATGATTGCAACTTCCTTGTCCTGAAGTGTCAAGTTGACCCAAAGGTAAGCAAAACAATGGTTCACAGCAGAAAGAAACCAAGACACTGCAACACAAATTGGATGATTGACAAACTGCACAATAAAGAGGGAGAAGTGTGCAAGAAGACATTGCAGGTGGCTAATGTGGCTGTAGGCGAGTCTGTCAGTCGGGCGTATCGGTCAAGCCGGTAGATACCTGAGGGTTTGTGCGAACACCACTACACCTTACACCCACACTGCCACACTGCAATACACAGCAGAAGCCATCAGTTACAAAACATGAGAAAAGACACTCGTCACTGATACTTCGGACACTGATGACACAATAATATCATAATGAATACACTTGTCATTAAGATGAGCATTAATGAAAACGGCTCACATATTTATACAGACTGATCACATAGCTACTGGGAAATGCACAGAGTGAATATCCACAAAGACACATCACTTTGGGCATATGGAGAAAATGATTGTGCTGTCCATCACTAAAACACTTTGATTTTCAACAGTTTGGTGCAAACTTACAAATATTGTACAGGGAAAGGAGAATTAACCTACAAAAATGTACTGACCTAAAAAAAAAAGAAAAAAAGAGGTATATTGGAGAACCCACACACTTTCATAAAAGCAAACCCAAGCATGGTAATCATGTCTTTAGTCCCATGCTGTCATTTTGTAAATAAGAATGTGATTGTCTTGGCTACAACTGATGAGATAATTTCCAACTTAACAAGTTACAATAGCAATGACGATGATGTGATAATAATTAATAAAAATAATAATAATAATAAAATGTCTTGACAGAATCATACCCTTTGTGACTTAGGACCTACATGTGACCTTATATGTGGGGTTCTGCATCATACAAAAATCTATATAACACCAAAAACATTCTTAATACAATGCCTTTAGGATGAATGATGTTCTGACATTGCACCTTGTATAAAATAACTTTACGTTCAGAAATAGCAAGTGCAAACAGTGCACTCAGACATGAAAAATTAAAAACTCTTAGTGGAAGTAATAAAGGAAATGAGATTCTATAGCTAATATCAATAGGGCTATCAGAAGTTGAGATTCATAACTGGTTATCAAGTATATCTTAAGAGTGTAAACATACACTGTACAAGTATAGGTTATATGAGTCACACTTGTCAAATGTTTCGTTGAATACATTAAAAATGCACTATATCATTTCATAATTGCTGTATGAAATGGGCCATGCCTACTCTCAACATAACAAATTATGGTACTCCACTGACTCAGAAATGGCCTACATGGGTTGGAACTGAGGTTTCCAAATTGTTCAGAAATTCACTACAAGACCCTTCATACAAAATGGTAGAGGGAAAATGGTAACAACAGCACAGAGTCCATGTGTTGGTCAGGTTGGTGTGGTTGGCAACACACCACCTTCCAGCCCCAGCCATCTGTTGTTGTGCAAACTGGATGCCACTCAACTACAGTCACCTTTCAAACAACAACAGTTCCGGTCTGGCACACAACACACTCGCACAACCACCAACATTCTGCCACCAGTCCTTAGGCTTAGGAAGCAACTGCTGATGGATCCATGGCATGGGGGCATCCAGGTAACTGTGCCTCATTTACCATAAGCTGTCATTTTGGATGAGCCCCAAGTAGCAAGCAGTAATGAGCTGCCACAGGGGATACTTGGTCCTCGTGTGTCGCACTGACAGCCAGACTCTGCCAGCCAAGCAATGTGATAACACTCTAAGGGACTTTCCTACAAGAGATGGTCAAGGGCTGGGAGCAGAGTCCTTTTTTTATATATAATTATACAGTCACACAGACCAACATAGTCTCTAATGAGCAATTGATAACAGCATTGTCATGTTATTTGATGAATGCACATGTGAAGTCCTCAGTATGGTGCAAATCGATTGTAGCTGCCTCTGTAGACCGCCTGAAACAAATAAAATATCATTAGCATAAGCGAAGTGAGAGGCAGAGAATTAATAAATATAAAATTGTTTATGTCAGTCTAAGACTGATACTATATTGTGTTACTTGCTTGATTGCTATTTCAGTCCTTTTACTTATAAACATATTCAAGTCTAAAAGAAAACTTAAAATACAAAATTGGCTATACTTACTCCGTAGCCTGCCACTGGTCCAATTCCGGATGCAGCCGCGATGTATGGGTCCGGGTAGGGCCTGTCAGCATAGGCACTGTAATAGATCGATCTTTGAACGGGAAAAAAGAGGGAAAAGTTTCCATTAGTAAGCGGGTCCTGGAGTACATATTACAAATCTAACTACCCAACTACAGAGAATTGCAGGCACATTCAAAAACTCAGGCAAAATGGCTCTCCCCAAAACCATGCTCAATGAGATATTAGACACACCTTTTAAATGCTTTTAGTCTTCCATCACCAGCTTAATGTATTTAGCTTCCAAGATTACTTTTTGCTACATATAAAAACAGATTAAAGAAATCTAGAATATATTTATTGCTCCCCCTGGCTTTCTTTTGACTACAGTAATGCTGAAGCTCTTATTCAGAACCATCAATATACTCTCTAAGGATACTTCATCATGGCTGCGTCAATTCTAGGCTTGTAATATCGTTAAAATTACTATAAAAACTGAAATTTGGTTCCAGAGTTAAGTACATGAATACTTACTGGTAGTAAACTAGATCATTTTCCTTACTAAAGCAGCTGAGAATATTCAGTGAATAAACCCA
Organism: Penaeus vannamei; assembly: GCF_042767895.1. NCBI lineage: Eukaryota > Metazoa > Arthropoda > Malacostraca > Decapoda > Penaeidae > Penaeus > Penaeus vannamei. The sequence continues at coordinate 14,215,438 of NC_091570.1, forward strand.
CCAGACATATACTAGAAACAAAGGATTAAATACCTTTGTTTTCATCAAATATACTTTCTTTTCAGTCCTCCTTGTGGTAGGCAATGAGTACATGATTCTCAACCCATTAAATATACCAAGGAAAGTTGTCGATGATTTTCTGAATGACCTGAGTTTTTGGTATGACTGTTAAATGTGCTATCATCATGCAGCATGCAATAAATACCAAAAGCTACTAAACCAAAACATGAGACAAGTTATATAACATTGTAGTAAGAAAACATGCACAAAAACATTTTAGATCCTACAGTGTAACTCAACAGTATGCAGAAAAGATGGTGAACATAAATTATTAAACAGCTAAATCTATAGTACAACTCCATTCCACAGGGGCTAGTGAGATGGCAAAGTTAAAAAAAAATAATAAATAAAAAATTAAATTGATTCAGGAAAAAAAATCAAATTCAGTGAAAAAATATATATATAATAATAATAATAATAATAATGATAAAAAAAAATCCATCTGTCATGCCCCGGTGACAAGTTCAGCTCACACTCCCATGCACACACAATCAATCAAGAAGGCATAATCCCCCTAGAGATTAAGGAGTGCTGCAATATTGTTTTGATAAACAGTTCAAGCTAGCTGTCAAGCACACCATGTGGTTTATCACACTTGGTGTAGGTGATTACAGGGTGAAAGATTTCCCATGGATAACACCCAGCAATAATGTCCCAACACTGCTACCTACTGATTTAGGCCACTCCAACTGTCAAACATTACACCTCTATCAAAACCTCAAGAGGCAAATAAGTGAAGAAAAGTACAATAAAAGAAGACAAAGGTGCAGTCATTACAGGATCATGTAGGCCTGTTTACAAGTGAAACTTGCGGACCACACTCGACAAGGCCGCAAACCACTGTTAAAACTATGTACACTGCCCAGGAACACCGCTTACTTCAAAAATATTTCAAAGCATGCATTCAACAAGTTTCATCTTACCAAAATTTTTGTCATCTATATTTTTGAAACAATCGTAGAGTCTCCAATTTTTACCTGAAGAAAACTATTTTTCATTTCATTTACAAAAATCAACGAATTCAAGATTACTCTCCCTAACAAGCATAGCATAAGTATATGTATACTCATACATGAAAATATCAATGTATGAATATATACATGCATATGCAAATATTTATATTCATACACAAATATATATATACATATCTGTGAACATCATTCCAGAAATAATCATAAAATCTGTGTGCACTTTGGGCAGTTATCAGAATGAAAAACAGCTGTCATATCATACTAATTAAAAAATGAAGTTTACTGACACATCAATACCCACTTATCACTTAAGAGTTCTAAAATCAATTGATTGCTGCCAGCTATGTGTACTGTCAATTGTATCGTTCCTTTGTGATTTTTTTTTTTTTTTTTTGCATATAGAGGGCTCCACAAGTGCTTAGCCACCAAGAAGCCAATTAGTAGGCCTATGTAACCACCTGTTTTTATCTAATGCTATTAATATTGATGATGTTATTACTATTATTGGCATACTTATTATAATATTATCAATAATATCAATAGCATTAAATAAATGAATCTTTCCAAAAGTAAGAGAAAGTATAAATAGGTAAGAGAGGTAGGACTTGTAATTACTCCTTGGTGATTAAGAACTTGTGGAGGTAGCTTTATGTTGACAAACAACCAAACATAGCTGCCATGGTATATATTTTTTCCATTGTAGCATGGGTTAAAATGTACGACTGTATGGGTGTGGATGTGTGTCCATGTGTGTTAGAGTAAGTTTGACTGTTAGTGTATGAGTGTACATATGTGATAGTGAGTACAGATGTGTACATACACTTTTTTTTTTATATATCCTTTCTTGTGCTTGCTCCACTTTCTTCTTGCACCAATAAGTTCTACATTGCTGTTGTTTTTTGTTTATATAGATAGATATATATATTAAGGTGTATAAATATAAATAAATCTATGCATATAAACTATAAATAATTATTTTGTTTGGAAGAATTAAGAACATCATTTTCACTCCTTTCATCCACTCACAAGACAGCTGAGTATCCAATTTATGTAAATCATAGCATATTTAATAAACTACAAATCTAATACCTTGGATACTTAGCTGCCTCAATTAACAGCAGAAGAGAGATGTCACCTACAGTAATTATGCAGTGAAATCAACTGTATTTAAATCCAGGAACCTTTACATTAAATATAACAAGAGACACGGTGAGCATCTCTCAGAAGGTGAAGTAAGCTACAGTATTCTCATGAGAGTTACTGTGGCAAACTGCACCATTAGGAGTCATGGAAAGTAACTCACCCAGCGGCAATGGTAGGGTAAGCTGCTACGGCTGCAGGTTGGGCGGCTGCCGCAGCCACTCCATAAGCCCGTGCCGCGGCAGCTGTGTAGGCATTTGCTGCTGCTGCATACCCTGCCTGTTGGGCCGTTGAGACAGAAAGTGTTGGTGTTTTAAGGAGCTGGGCGGCGGAGGCCCCCACGGCGGGGTGGTTGACCGCACCAACGGCAGCAGCAGGCTGGCCCACCGCTGCAGCTGCGGCTGCAGCTGCTTGCTGTAATGAAAGGGGGTGGCTCCTTATTCATGCACAACACACAGCCAGCGCAAGCAACATAATGCAACACTACGCCACCGCCAGCAAGGACAGCCTTCACATCAAGACGCAACTTAAAATATCTTCACTACAACTGCAGTGCAACACAATTCATTTTCAATATAACAGCTGAAATCTCTAAATGTTTTGACTGATCATTTACTGCTCCTTATGTAATTCAATATGACAGTGAAATTTGAAAATGGAATAAAATAAATCTTATAGTGACATTCAATAGAACTAATAAACAGAATTATATACTCTCCCCATTCATAATATGAGCATAAAATCAACATGAAGAAATTTCTTGAAGAGCCTCTTGCAACAAGCAGAGTAAATCTGGTTCAAGCCATCTATTACAATTCAAATATTAATTCCTTCTTTTCCTATTCATGCTCTTAGACTAGAGAACCTGTGTTGCACTGTTAGTTTCAAGAAAGAAATCCTTTAATAATTCATCAAGAAATAAAAATACAAAAAAAGTATCTTACAGATAAAATAAGATGAAAGAATAATGATGAAACAAGAATAAAACTAATCTGTGGCGGGGCAACGTTTTAAATTTCATGAAATAACTGAAATTGGGATGCATGTACGAAAACATCAAGATGATAGCTTTGTAAAATTAAAAAGATGATGAATAAACAAATGGATAAACAAAAAATAAATAAGAGCATTACAATATACCATAACAGTAAAGTACACAAATAATGAAAAATTATATATAAATCAAAGGAATAGACAAAGTTGCAGAGAATCTTTAAGCACCCAACAGATTGTCACTTTGATGAAGAGAAAAAAGAATGTTAGACCCTTAGTTTTACTTTCAGAAAAGTGTGTCTTTTTCATTAATTAATGCTTTGCAAGATACAACTTCTGTGGTACATCCATGCTTAAGAATTCTTTTGAGCTAAAATACACAAGTATGAGTAATAAGTATGGTAAATAAATGTACATAAGACAGGGAAGAATAAAGGACACTATAAACAAGCACAAGATAATAATAGAACACCGTAATGTGCAATCTGTAAAACTGAAAAGTTAATCTGTATAGTACATTAATAATAATATTGTGACAACAATTGATAATTATGCACAAATGAACGTTACCTTAACCTGTGATGAATGCTCACCATCATGTTTACATGTACTCTCCTGCTGAACACTTTTGTCCTGAAAGCTACTCAAAAAAAAAAAGAAAAGAAAAGAAAAGAAAAAAGGAAAACACCAAAATGCTCACATGCACTAAGTTCAAAGCCATTAGGTTGATCTAAAAGGAAGTATCAATCTAACATATAGAAAAACATTGAAGGTTACCAGGCAAAATCTTTATGCCTGTGGACAAAAATCCGGACTTTTAATCCATAGCATCCTGTGTACCAAGCAGGAAGTTGAGGCTCTGAGTGGAAGTCCGGATTCGTGAAAGGGCAAGGTTTTCTACACACAAACAAGGGCTTGCACAAGACAGAAGAATAAAGAAGAAATTTATGCAAGGTGAGGAGAGCTGGGCTCATGCATTAGGCTGTGTGGTGGTCAGCTTAACTGGGCTGTGAGGTAAGCAGGCAGCACATGCTTTTGGCCACTCCCTTTCACTGATCTACCATAAAATGCTTGTGCAACACAATGGAAGGAAAAGCAGATCCATCTCAGTCATCTTGTATGGATAGTTTTTTTCCATTATAATCTCCACTTTATTTTGTTTTATTTTGGGGGCTTTTTTTAGCTGGATTGCCTTTCCCATTTTCCAAATATATAGGGGCAATAAAAGGAACTACAATCTAAGTCATTCCATTAAAGACTTGTAAATGTTTAACACAACCAAACACAAGTGCTACACTCCTCATCCCATTCCACAAATATGAAAGAGGTGATATATGTATCTTTTTTACTTTTACTTTTGCACAAACACTTAAAAGATTTACGTACATTCACTATTCAGTCTGAACAAACATTCAAGGGAAGTTTGGTAATGGGATGTGCCATTTGAGTGTGGCTTCTTTTTATAACAATACAAAGTAACCACTAAAACTTTAAATCATCTAGGTAAATGGCCAATGGATCCTTTACAGTGTGGCATTGGAAAAAAACAAAAAAGATTTGAAAAGGGGTAATAAAAATTAGAAATAAGGCCGGAGAAAAATCCATCAGGTCAAATTTGGTGTGAGGGTACTTAGCTTACAAGATAGGATTCAAGGTAGCCCCAAAAAATCTAATGGTGGAAAACACTTAGTGATTTGCAGTGAGTAGGATCTTATGGTACATTCCCTTGAGTTAGGTAAAATTAAGAGAGAAATCGTAGCACTTCCCTTGTCACCTCAAAGCTATCATATTAGCTTACCTTACTTACAACTACACTACACTAAAGTATGTTTCTAACTCAGTATAATGTAGAGGATCATAAGTGAAGATGTAAGGCCAAGTAGTGCTCGTAAAAGGTGTCTAGGGTAGTGGGTCTACTGAGAACACAAATCAACCACAGCATGGTACTTACTGGATTCACCTGGAGAGGAGTTGCAGTTGCCGCTTGCGCTGCTAGGAAGGGGTCATAATATACACCGCTGCAAGGAAACCAAATATTTGAGTATCATTACGGTACTATTTTAATCAATTCCAGGCAAAAAATAAAATAAAACTAAAAAACCCTCAATAATTTCTGTCTGCCTTTCACTTTTTTTCTATAACTACAAATGGAGTTATCATAGCAGAGGGAATTAGAGCAAGTCAAATAATCTTAATAAACCTGACCAGAAAGGGTTTATATAGTTAAAAGATAGTAAATGCATTTATTAACTATTACTGCCTGGGATTGAAATGCCTAAGTATAAAGAATGAGATTAATAAAAGTAGCTATGATTTTAACTGCATGTGCAGGAAATGCTGTGATAGCCAGACACATAATTGTGTCTTCATACTGACCATCCTTTCTCCCTTATGTGACTTGGCAGCTCTCCTGGCAACACACAGCATGGGATGTGCTGTGGGGTCTTCATGGAACTTCTCATCTACCAACCATTCATGACGTCTTGGTTGTAATGGCTACTCACAAAAACTGGCTTTGGCCAATCCAGTTAATTAAAACATTACAGTCTAGATTAAAGTACAAAACCAATGGTCCCTGGGAAAACCATCACTTACCAGACATTACTCTCAGTGCTAAATCCGGATCATTCCCAGACCTAATTATTAACACCTCAACGTTAACCTGCAAGGCTACTACAAAGTAACCTTCAGGTTAAGTTACTGTGGTTTATAACTAGGTCAAACTCTCAGAGATAATTTCCCCAATCCTTATCTTTAACCTTTAAGCTAAAGTAAGGAGCTGTGTAAAATTATTCTGGCAGAAGTCATCTAGTGGCACAGTGGGGCAGTCATAGTCTGAGAGTCCATGTCTCAGTCATGAGTTTAGTTAACTATCTACCACCCGGGGTTAATCAGTGACCGATTAGTTGTCTAAGAAGCTCTTAATCCTCAAATGTTGCTTTAAATGATAGAATTAATCCCTATTAATCTTAATGCAGAATACACAGAAAGGGCACAGGAAAGTTAAACAATTAAAACACATTCAAACTTATTTCCAAAATCCCCAAGCATAAACCGTGCTAAATGCGTGTGCAGGATAAATCCAGAGCATAGCACACATTCAAGTCAACAACACAGAAAAAATCATCTACGACTATGATGGTCTGTACGCAACATACTAATAGCGGCTCTCCATAGTAAAGGAGTCCATATTGCTGAAACTATCTTGGCAGGAAAATTTCATGACAGTCAGTTACCATTAACACAAGCCAAAACCTGATAAAACGAGAGAGAAGCTACTCGAAAATAAGAAAGTGGTATGGCAACTGGTAAAGTTAACAGACTGCTCACAAACTATTCTCCAGAACAAGTCCTGGCTTCAGCGCGATGTACCCTTACTATAGCCGTAAGTAATAATACACAGCATGAGGTCCAAAAATAAACCTAGCAGAGTCAATGTCACTCCCAACAACAGGTGAGAGGTTAAATACATTCCCAAGGTGTCAGTAGCATTATGTAATGATCTAAACAAAGAGTTATGTCCAAAAGTGTGAGGTGCCAGTGTTGGGTAGCAAGGAGTAGGCTATGGATCCTTTTTAAGGATGGATTCTCTTCTCTAATTTTGTCTCCCTCCTGAACAGTTCTTAGATCTCCTCTATGTAACCTTCAACTGCACACTAAATATTATAGTCTATATATATATATCTTATATACAAGTACTATAAATCTGGAAAACCTTTAGTAACATAGCATCATATACTCAAGTATGATTAATTCTATAACCTAAATCTCAGATAATAAAAATATAAAATAAAAATCATAATAATAATAAAAATGACAACACTATTAATAGTAATAGTAATTGTAGTAGTAATAGTATTATTAATATTAATAATAATAATAATAATAATAATAATAAAAATAATAATAATAATAATAATAATAATAATAACAATAACAATATCAATAACCATCATTACCACTAGCATAATAATGAAGATAACAACACTAATAATTATAACAATAATAATAAGAATACCCTGAACACACTCAGCATTTAAAACAGAAAAATATAAATAAATAATCATGCTAAATGTTTTTATTTCTGTAATAACACTAACTCCAATACATGTAAAGGGTCTATAATATCAAACTGCAGCAGTAGGAGGGAGTCAGAAGTGAAGAGTCCAGCTCCTAGGTCCCTGGCTTACTTGAGCAACCCAAAGGCACACCCTACTCACACTGCTACACAGCCAGCTGGCCTGTCTCTTACTGTCACAACCCTACTTCTGTTATGGCACTAGTCTGTCTCCTTTGCCACACAGCTTTTGGGATATAACAACAATTACAGAACCAGCTAGTTATACACCAGAAACACATTAAGACATCTCCTCACATCATATACATCTCTGGACTAACTTAACACCAGCACTTCTACCTTTATGCCCCCTGTAGGTCACAAAGGTATAGTGTGAGAAGATGACCTGTATTGTTTCTAGCAACTAATACTTGAAGAGGAGGAGAGTATGAGAGACAGAGTCAGGTTGGGGCTACACAACACCCCCTCAGACAACACGCAGTCACATGCATCTTGGCTTAGTCCCACAGATCCAAAAGAAATTGACAGACTAATATGCTGGTCTTATTTTGCTTTAAACTTAAAAAGCTAATGGAATGTCAACAAACTTAAGCTCCTTTTATCTTCAAAGTCTTTACATATTCAGTCAAACAATTCCTGGCTGGTGATTGGCGGGCTCTGCAGTGCTACAACTTTGACCCTATATCTGTGGTTACCAACAGGGCAAAAGGAAGCCAAGAGGAGCTGACAAGTCATCTGCTCTACAAGACTATTAACAGGGACTGATGCATCCACAGCAGGCAGGGCCAAAGTATGACTCTGCTACACCATGTAGAGGCCAATGCTGCTGCTGCTGCTGCTGTGTCTGCTGCTGCGTGGTGTCTTCAGGAGTGTGATGCAGCTGCTGTTCTCGTCTGGTACTGAAACTTACGGTGTGTAGCCATGCAGAGCTGTGGCGGCAGCTGTTAGTGGGGTGGGATGACGTGCAAGGGCAGTGGCCGGATACGTCCGGGCCCTGCCACGCTGGATCGCAACACCTCGGAGGGCCGCCGCTGGAGGCATGCAAAATGATCAACATTCATTACAGGCACAACTCACTTCAGACGGCAGGCACAGGACAAAGGCCTCTCCCGGTTCCAGAGGCCCGAGGCTCACCATTGATAGGCTAAGTTGGCAGACTGTTCCCTGTGCCCACACACTACACCATACCATTTTAATTCAATTCCCATGTGACCTTTATACACAAAATAATAAGTTGCTTATCCTTTTGGTTTTTCGTCACAAAAGAATAACAATAGTAATAGTTCATACCATAGGCAGTAAGTAATATAATATCTTATTTCTCCAAATGTTTCCTATTCTTATTGGATACCACATTATGTAACTTGTTGGTGTTTAGTGAAAGCTGATGGTGTTGGTGTTGTGTAGTGGGCCTGAGAAGTGGTGGTGATAAGGTACTGACAACTGCTGGTGGTCCCGGGCATCTGGGGGAGGAGGAGGCCTGCTGCCGCTGCCCAGACTTCCTCCAGGGCCAAACACTAGCCAAGCCTTGAATCACAATCCGACATACGGTGCAGGCTGCTACGGGGGTTGAGTGCACTCTTCAATATGTAGTAGCTAAGATCCATGGGGGTTGCAACACAAAACAGTCCATAGAGTGGAGTCAGTAGGGGGACACCATCAGCGCGACAGCCACGGCGATGGTGGCCGCAGTGTGGGGCCCAACCCACGCAGAGGGAAGCAGTCCAACCCAGACAGATGAAAGCGTCATCTTTGTCATAATCTACCCTAAGCACAGGAGGACAAGTGCTCCAGATGTAAACCACTATATCAGTGGGTACTTTTCACCATAGCACTACAACTAAGCATGCTCCATGTCCCATAAAACACACATAATCTTCACGTGAATCTTTATTTGATCAGTCCCGTCTTGTTCTTAAAGGTTACTTTTTGTAGTCATTTAAAACATTTTCTGTATATCTATCACGATAAAGCAAGATTAAATAATTAGGAGAGTAAATGAGCTGATTTTTTTCACTTTGCCAGTCCATCCACTCCTGTGTAGTAGGAAGGTTGAACTGTGGCTCAAGAGGCAGCTACACTTGTGGTACATGCGAAACCAGGCACCACAAGTATCACATCTCTACTCAGGCACAGTCAACTAGCTCTACCATCACCAGGAGGAGAGCTGCTAAAGCCCAGGTAAGGATCCATGGAAAAAGGGGGGTACTCGTATTACTTACTTTTACGATGCAGCTCTTTCTTATCCAAGATACCTATGCCCTATAAAAACTGAGCAAGCAATTTAGATGACAAACCTGTATTTAAATATTAAGAGTGCTGTTAATCATAGAAAGTGTTAACCAAAATAACCCATTCAAGCATGAAAACATAAGAGCTGGGTAGTGACCTGGAGGTCCACAATTAAAATTTTAGTTTTCAGAAAAAGCAATGAAAATTTAAGTTCAATCCCACAGTCAAATGTTAGGACTGTCTAATAGAACCGCTAATCTAAATTCAAAAAATGCCATATTCAAACAGTGCAAACTTCGAACTACATAAATTGTAAAACAAACTAGCGAGGTGGTTCTGACTGCTGGACTAACCACCGAGTGTCTTTGATGGCATTTGTCCTGTGCTAATGAGAAAATAGATCAAGTGAAACAGACCATTTCAAGCAAAGCCAATCTAACAGAAGTAACGAAGTTGGAGCTCAAACTAATGACTACTATACATTAATTTGACAAAGTTCATGTCCATAACGAGCTTTAGCAATCTGTCTGCAGGAACCACAGGGAGTGGGGTGATCCGGGGCCCCCCTCCATGGAGTGTAGTAGGGTAAGAATGTAATCAACATTAAATAAAAGGGTAAAAACTCTCATCACTGATGCATAGTAATATTATGGCAGAGAGAATGATGATGATTAATTCAAGTCAAGTGCTAAACCCCATGCAAAGGAAAGTGCATTCAACCACAATAGCCAAGTACCTTCTACCGCTCGCCTTTAACATGGCACCACCAACACCAACTAAAATAAGGAAGAAAGGTAACCAAAAAGCACTTTAATATTCTTGATGTCAACACCGTAACCGCCTAAATTTTCATGTGCAATAATCTATTAGTGGCAGATTGTTACCTATGTGATGTGCAACATTCTTCTCTCATTTTGGAGATTACAGCAGTAATGCTTGTGTTAAAGGCGATAAAGAGAAGAAATCTTGTTCATTACCATACTCAAGGCTGCTACTGTTAAGCTCTGAAGTGACAAAAAGCAACATCTTTATTGATTATTAAACTGCATTTCAACTGACAGAATAATAATAAATCAATATCAATTAAAAAGTAATAAAATTCTCTTCATAATATTGACAATCTATAGCTCAATAACATCAAAAGTACTCATAACAACATCTAAAACAACATGGACATTACAGTAAATCTTTTCATTAATGGATATATCACACTCAACCAAGCCAAAGAGATTGATCAGTCCAATGCCTTGGTGGGTTTGCTTGTTGTCTTATTGGGTGAAACACTGCAGGCATTCCGAGTCCAGGGGGGTTCTGAGCAACAAGGAGAGCTGAAGTCCACAACAGTAACGCGCTCCATCCATAGCACTCGGGTCATGCTAGATGCAATCAAAACCTAAGAGCCAAAAAGTCCCGTCCAAAGCCAACCAGTCAATCATTCAACTAGCTAGAGTACCGATATTTACCAGCTCAGGCTCGAGAGAGACCAGTAACTTGGTGGAAGTAACCTGCGTTTGCCGTTTGTCTAGTGACGTGTGACGTCTCGCTTTGATGGAGGGTATCAAACTAACCCGCTGGGGAGAGTGAAGTGAGGTGGTCAAGAAAGTGCGGCTGCTGGCTAGTGATAACAAATAAGTCAATCCAATGGCAAGACAATTCATCACTCCTCTACTAAATATTATTGCTCGTCAGCTCAAGGTATATTACAATGCAGTGAGTTCCACTAAGACAACAAGCACAAAAACCCACTAGAGTAAACCCAATGAGAGATACAGGCGCCACTTAGACTAGGGGCATCTAAAAGAGAAGAAGGGTACAGGAAGGTGAGAGGGTGATGTGAGAGAGAAAGACACGGAAGGCAGACCAGATGAAAGATGGAAGGCGCATGGACAGGTCAAGCAGTGTTCAGTGCAGGCCAGGCACTGTGCAACACTTCACTCTTCCTGGTCTAAACTTCAACAAGCACACACTCAACAATACTAGCTAGTAGCAAAAGACTTGTATGTGCAAATATTCATCACTGGCTGTCAGTAATTGTTCATTAAAACAGTGCCTGGGCCCACTGAGGTCTAAGCAGAGGCCTCATGCTACCCACATTTGAAAGGACTATTACAAATAATACAGAAATCTTAATACACATTACACAAAGCACCTGCACTTCTAACTACCCATTGTTCATTTTTATGAAAATGCACAGAAAAAAATAATAGTGTGACATTCATAATCATATAAGATGTGCAAGTGCTTCCAATTGTCTATCAAAAGTTAAAATGACAGTATGAAAAGTACATAAAAACAATAAAGTATTTAAATACTTTAAGGCTGATGCACACACAAAAAAACATAAAAGCAAAGCAAAAGCACAGGATATATGTAAACATAATAACTAGTTAAGAGTGGCCAATCAAGCACATTTAGTGACATCTTGAGGAACTGTAACTATTTGCAGTTTTGTTTTCTTTTAACTTTTAAACAAATTACCTAAAAAAGAAAAAATTACAAATAAGAGGAAAAAAATCTATCAATATATAAATCTTTACATTATGATGCTTTACTATTACAACCTATGACTATTCTAAAGCTTTAAAATTGTATACTTGACTGCAATATTCTTTTTTTTTCCTTTTTTCTTTTATTTGACAGGCCATGACAATTAATAGTAAGTTGGAACAATCAAGGTAGAGAGGTGAGAGGAATATGAAATCTGCAGGTATGCCAAAGCAAGCTGCTGTACCAAACTTCATATTTCTTTAGAATACAAAGCTTAGGTATATAATCTGAAATAATACAAAAGTGCTTCATAAACTTATAAAATTAGTAATAAATATGGAAACTTTATTTTCCTTTTTTTCCCAATAATTATATTACATGCCTATAAAATGGTAGTATTGTCAGTTGTATCTTATAAAGACTACCATTTACAACTTGAATGATGTGTAGCACAGCACTTTTAGCATAATATAGGATACACTAAACCAAACACCCATGACCAACACCAAGAGAATGAGCTAAATCCATTAATTTTCGCTCACCCACGGCAGTTGGCACCATTCCATTTCTAGCGAGTATAACTAAAAGGTATAAAGAAAAAAGAAAACTAAATAAATACCAAATCACACATGGTGATTGACAAATATCAATCAGTCACAGAAATTAAACACATGGCATGTCCAATGGTATAGAATCTAAGAACACTGTACAAGTAAAATCTCTTTGTTTACAACCCTGAGGTTTAGTACTAATGAAACATGGCCTGATCAACAACACTGTCATTCACAACTGAATGAAGCCACAATGTCTTGCAAAATTAGCAGATATTAAATATGTTACACAAACTAGCAGTGACATGTAAGCTAGGCTTTATACACAGTGTCATCTACACAAACTCATTTAGATATGTACTGACTACCTAACAATGAACCTTCTCACAAGTAAAATGCAGCTCATCATGGCTCTATTCAGCATTGTTGTTGATAATGAGTCAACTGAAACAAGAAATAAGAATGGACCATAACAAGCTGGTTGACTACACAGGTACAGGCCCTTGAGCGCTCCAAGTGAGGGGGTAACATGGAGACACTGACTGCATCACATTCCAGAGTCTCACAATTGGAAGCTAAAACAAAGAGACTAACTGTAATGGTATTTCACATCATTCATAAGGTGATAAGCTGACTTTATTTTGGGTGTCTTGTCTACCTGCTCTCAGCATATATATTTTTTTACAGTGATGCAACAAATTGAAGCAATTTGCAATTATATCTACATGGAGGCAGTTAAAAAAAACATGTAAATTTGTCTAAACTGGATCCTATTTAGACAACAATATCAGTTCCATTATCATACTGCAGTGTTAGAACATGCTGTAATTATTAACTATAAGCAACATTACTGGAACCCTAAGTGCAATGAGGTCCATAAAAGTGTGAGATGGAGAAATGTAGAACTAAAGGAATGTGGATTCGGAAGGAACTTAGGGAGGTATGGAGGTGGGAAAGGATGAAGATGGTTATCAGGTTATCTTTTCTTTTGCTAACATATCTTTTGTTGTGTTTTGTTTTTGTATATTTTATCTTTCTTTTTTGAAGATGGGGACGGATGATGGGTCAGAGAAGTGTAGGCATACCACAATTTGACTGTCTTTATAATGGACATGCAGACACCACATTCATAAGATTCCCCTGAGCAATGTGTGCGTACAAGATGGACATATGCACATCTTTACACAGTTAGGAAAGTTAACACCAGCAACGATATGCATATCTGTTAAACTATAATGCTCTGACAAGGTGAAATATTGCTCCCTGTGCACAGTATTTGCTGTGCAATTTCACCAATAATTGTTTGCTACAACCCCATTTGGTAACAACAGCATGCCACTTCTATTTTAAGCATTTCATTCCAGTAAGCCACAGGATAACAGGCATGTAGGAGCATCTATATTTATCTAGTGTTTTTCTAAACCACCTTATTAAACAAAAAAATCACCAATTATGCATTCAAGAAGAAAATTTATGATTGAGGCTTCTCATAATCTACTCAAGTGTAATTATACTGGTGTCAGGGATGTGAGTGAAATTGCAGACATCAAAGTGATATCATATACATATAAATGTCCCAAAGTTACTCCGTGATCATCTGTCTGTGTCTTTGGCAGTTGCATCCTGCGCTTAACAATTATGGCTGTCAGCATGGTATGGGCATATCTGGGTGCTTTCTACTAACGAAATATTTTGTACTGTAAAATATTTACAACCCTCAAACTCTAAATAACTAAAATATCCATAAACTTATAATCTTACTGACACTACAGGAGGTTGTGGTAACATTGAAGTATGTTTGGTTGCAAAGAAATGGGAGGCTTTTTTGTGTTGATTGGGACAGTCTCTGGTACTGAGGATTCCCGCAGTGAGGACATGGGGGAGGAAGGAGGTAGGAGAGACACAGAAGAAAAAGGTCGATGGCAGCACAGATGAGCCAAGAGCACATAAGCAATCTGCACTTACCATTGGGAACAGCTGCAGTTGGCTTCTTGGTCTGAACACGGGCAGTGGCATTGTTCACCTGGTCATACACAACGGAAAAAGTTAACATTGAGAACTAAAACTCCACTGTGCTACGTCTCTTTATGTTTGGTATTAGCCTCTTTTTCTGATTTAGGATATGAACAAACAGTGTTAGGAAAATATCTTTTCACAAACTAGTTAATTTAGTTAAATGATGCAGAGTGGAACCAAAAGTAAAAAAATTTAAATAAAAAAAGAATGATAGTAGCATCAAGTCAGATGGAAGACAATTATTTTCCTTCATTAGTGTTACCTCTATCTTGCGACCTTCTACGACTGTGCCATTTAGTGAGTCTCTGGCACGGTCTGCGTCAGATGCAGAAGCAAATGTCACGAAACCAAAGCCCTGAAAAGTTTTTAAAATTAGGAATGAGTACATACTTCAGGTATAACAGAATAACTTAGTACTGGACTTAGTTCATGCTGCTGCCAAATTTATCTAGGAATCAATGAAATTATTTTATACTGAGAGTCAACACTTGCATAATCCAAAACTTAAAAAAGGGAGTGAGAAAAGAAATAAAACCAAGGGACAATATTAATCTCTTGACAAAGATGCTTTTGGTCCTGAAAGGATTTGGTTTAGAATTATTATTCAAAATCATTGCAACACATTCAAGAACTATGCTAACTAAATGTAAAAACCAAGCTAATCAATTCCCTAACTCTACGGGCGACTTACCTTTGATCCTCGCTCATTAAAGATGATTTCCACATCAAGGATTGTGCCAAATTTCTGTGAAAAATACAGAGGATTAATCAATTATATGTTACAAGGATAGTATCTTAAAACTATATCTTAAATCCACATAATTTCCTGAACATCACATCAGCTTAAGCAACGATCAAATTATTTGCACAATTTTAATGCAATACACAACATACAACAAACAAACTAGAACTCCATACTTACGCCGAACATATTTCTGAGGTCTGGGTCTCTAAATCTGAATGGAATATTTGAGACATGGAGTCGCTTTGGCTGTTCCTTTGTGGGTGCTGGAGTGCCAGGTTGACCATTAGCTGCTGCTTCACCATTTTCTGCTTCATTCTGTTGAAAGGTTTGGACATAAGTAAATAAATAATGGCACAAAAACTAGGTCAAGTATAAGAGGATTTCAAAGACCAGGAAACCAACTGCAAAGATGTAAGGAAAAACATTAATGATTGTTATCAGGATTATAAGAGACAATCCATATTCAATAATTCTTTCCATTATGTACAAGAAACAGAAACCACCATTCATTATATATATATATATATATATATATATATATATATATATATATATATATATATATATATATATATATATATATATGAGTGAGTAAGTGAGTGAGTGAGTGAGTGAGTGAGTGAGTGAGTGAGTGAGTGAGTGTGAGTGAGTGAGTGAGTGAGTGAGTGAGTGAGTGAGTGAGTGAGTGAGTGAGTGAGTGTGTGAGTGAGTGAGTGAGTGAGTGAGTGAGTGAGTGAGTGAGTGAGTGAGTGAGTGAGTGAGTGTGTGTGTGTGTGTGTGTATAAATATGTGTATACATATATAAATATGTAATGTTTAAACAAAATAAAAAAAATAAAAAAAAGATAATCTTCCATCACTTTGCTTACTTTTCAAATAAGAAGTCTCCCTTCCGGAAATCCACACACATGGCATTACCAACACCTGTGTATACTAATCATATTGACAGCCTTTCTCCTGCTACACTATACTAGATCATTGTACAAGAGGTGAATTAAGGTAAATACGGGGAAGTGGCAAGGAGGAAAGGATATTAGGGGAGAACTTCAGAGAGGACAAGTTTCAAGGGAAAAGGATAAAGGGGGACTGGGCCTTGCTACACTTTGAAGGTGTCTGCGATCTCTGTCACCTGCTCCTTCTAATAACAATTTTTTTTTTTTACTGATGTTATTGGCTCAAATATTTGGGTTAACTTATCTTTAAAATTGTATAATAGCTGATTATACTTTACTTGAGACATTTTGGCCATCATATCAAAAACTAAATAAAATGAGCCTAAAAGAAAACATATACTCATAATCATGTTATAATGTTTCTAACTGGCAAGCAAAATTCTCAACTGATATTCAGAAATTTATGAATAAAATCCAGACAAATTACTACCCTTCAGTGATATGAATGAGTATGGTCAAACTGTCATACAACAGATTCTCTGGGAACTGTTCATTGCAATAGTTTGAAGATCTCTAGGAATTTGAGAGTGACTAAGCTAATTGAACTGCAATATATCATTTGAACAATGGGAAAAAAATAAAGTATGCAATCTTTATCAGCTTCTCACCCTTATTTTGCTTATAATTATGATACACATGATGGCAAACATTTAGAATATCTTGTTTTGATAAATGCTGTGTGTATATATAGAAATATGTCGAGGGAATCATATTCAGTGCCGATACTGCCCCTAGCTAAAAGGAGGCGAAAAATACTAGGAATTGCAAGGTAATCAACGAAAAATAAAGGGCGACATTCAAGTGAACTATTAAGCTAAGTACATATCAAGGTTATAGATGGTAATAAGGCAGGGTCAAACGATAGTTGGGAAGCAGACCTGATGAGCAATCCATTGAAGTGAGAACTATTAATAAAGGCAACGCAAAGTTGTTGTTTTTTTCCAATCAATTACCTAATAAATGAACAATCAATGTCTACAAATCCAAAACGGAAACCCTCTTCGATATGAATCAAAGCGACTTAGGTCAAGCCAAATGCCTCAGTTATCAGGAAAACAGAACAAGAAATGGAAGAATGTGGCTCCGGAGTAATCTCGTCTTTCCTCTGCTTTCATGGAGTGGCATATTGGAAATGTCAAGAAGGACAAATATCCCCGTGAGCAAGCCATTTCCAGGCCTCTCTTTTCACTCGCATTAATTCTTCCGAGCAATATATCATGCGTTCAAATAATACCAAAAGCTGTCGGATAAAAAGCTTTCAAGATGGGGGAAAATATGAGGAGGGGAAAAAAAACTGGCATTAATTGGCGCCGTTCTTTGAGATTCTGTTAACCGAGTGCGAGGCAGAGAGAGGCCGCACACGCCAGCACCTCCAGCCAGCTTCTGGTCGCCATGACAACAGGATGATTTGGTCCAGCCTTTTCCTTAGGCCATCTCCTCGATCTGATTTCCTGCATGTTTATAAGAGGAAATGAGGAATTGGGGATGAACGAAATACCATCCAATAAAAGTAATGCAAATAAGAGATGTGCTGGTAGCGACAAGAGACACCGAAGTTCGCATTCGAACACGGTGTGAAGAACAAGCAAACGGGAGAGCGGGAAGCGGGGAAACACTACTACTACGGCCACTATTTTAGTAAATGGAACCCAATCCTCTCCTTGTAGCCACGCCTACGATCCCGTCCATTACTTAATCGAGAACTTGTACATCCATTCACTTACTCAGGAAATGGCGGCAGAATGTGTGGTGTGTGTGTGTGTGTGTGTGTGTGTGTGTGTGTGTGTGTGTGTGTGTGTGTGTGTGTGTGTGTGTGTGTGTGTGTGTGTGTGTGTGTGTGTGTGAGAGAGAGAGAGAGAGAGAGAGAGAGAGAGAGAGAGAGAGAGAGAGAGAGAGAGAGAGAGAGAGAGAGAGAGAGAGAGAGAGAGAGAGAGAGAGAGAGAGAACCGAGCGGCGGAGGCTGTGAGTGGCACGACTTTCCCCTCCAGCCCACCTCCTGGCGAGGGGAGCGGAGAGGGGAGTTCCGAGGAAAAGGAAACCGATAAATCCAACAGAACTCGTCTCTTGGAAGACCACGAAGTCCCCGGTCGCGGACACGAGGACATTTGATGGCCTCGCACATTTCTCAAGAAGTCAGAAGATAAAATGCCCGCTGACGTCGTGCTTTTCTGCAATCTTGTGCGGTTTTGTTATATCTGGCGTCCAGAAACCAAACCAACACCAGACATGCGCAAGTAGGAACCCATACAATGTGATCTCTTTAATATAAATCCGAATGTGTTTTTAACAAACTCGGATAGAAAGAAAAGAGATCGAAAATTTACTTTAAAAAAAACACGCACACGTCAAAGGCAGGCATCCTTTCAGCGCACCTTGCGCCCCAACTGCAGTTTGAGACGGACGCGCTACTCCTGGAACGCATCAGGAAGGCAACTTACAATAAACGGCGTTACGAACAGAGGCAAGGACGAGTGCTTCCCTGCACTAGATAATCATATGCAGTCAGAATTAAATTAATAAAAACAATTTGAAAGAATGTATATATTAGTGAATGATATAGTCTGCCTATTTACATACCACTAACTATTCATCTGAACGGAAGCGCGGGGTTTTGCAAGTGCAGTATTTCATCCACGGGCGCACACATGCAAATGCATTATTAAAAATATGCAAGTTTTGTTAAGGTTAAAAACTGAGCGAAGGTTAGGCGAGTATTTTTAAAGAGAAAAACACCTTTAAGATGTGAGGGAGTAATCCGGGCGAGCGTCCTGTTATGATCGATACTTTGTATCAAACGAAGGAGAATCAATCTTCACCCTTCACTCTGGCATATGCACTCTTCGTAGGGAGGCAGTGTGAGCGGGATCACTCATGCGCACACTGGCGCACGCGGAGCCCTCCCCCCTCCCTTCTTCCGCCCCCACGAAAACGCTGCGAATGCACTAGGCTTGCGGGAAGGTCTCCACGTCTTGCTCGCTAGGGCATGATCAGTTGTCAATGTGACAAATATGTAAGCGGAGGTGCGGTAGCCCCTACACCATCCAGGGGTAGCCAGGCGAGGCAGGTGTGGCTGATCGATATCAGGACACCAGGCGCACTATTCCCAACACACTCACTCTCACACTGCCCTAAACCACTACTACCATCAGCTACTCTTCATCACACCACAGACTCTGGTTTCTACAGACAGACAAAATAATAATAATCAAAAGTAAAAATAGTAATAACAACCCCAAGTCTGGACACTGCGCCACGGGGACGATCGATATATTCTTCTAACAATAGCCCCTCGAAGGTACTACGCTACTATTACAAATGAAGCATAATATTCTGCATCGATCGAGCCGACGGCGCCTAATGAAAACAAACCAGATATTTCGGACTACATGACAGGGATATATCAATTTCCGCAAACGCCCCAAATGCAATTTCCAATGCACGTTCGATCAACAAACCCCCGCACGCTACCCAGTACCCGTGCGCCGCCACTAATATTGTGTGCCGCGAATGCCGTGATCGGTGCTTTAACCAATCCCGCCCCGTTCCAAGAAAGGCGGTCCCAGCAGGGTGTGGCAGCACTCCGAGCTTCGCCCCCTTCCCCGGCCCTTCGCCCCTCCCCGTCGGCGTGCAAGTGTGGTCTAACTGGAGGAGAGAACGGTCTTGATGTTTGGTGTTAATGTGGTGCACGCTACCCGTCGCCGGCAATTAGAAACCCCCTTACTAGCGTCACGCGCGGACTCTGCTCTCCCCTTGCTGCACTTACGGGGGCATTATCTGGCAGCATCTCCCCGAGCCCTTCCGTGGCTTTACATTCTCTCGCATCTCGTCGGAAACTCTGCGGCTTATCATCACAAGGCCGATAAAAAGAGAAAAGGGAAATATGACGAGAGAAAGCAACAATAAAGGCAAAAAAAGAAAACGAGGATAAAGGAAGGAGGCGAGGGAGTCGAGACTGATATCTGCATCGACCCTGTCTCCCCAACCCCCTTTGGCGCCACATCGTTGCTCTTATTGCCTTCCCAACTCGGCGAGGCCTGAAGTCATTCCGCTGGGACTAGAGTCTGGATGGGTGTGAAATATAAGCTATTGTTCTAAACTCTCTGAAAGACGTTTTACGACGATTTACGTTTTTTTTCCATTTGGAGCCTGTGGTGTTCTCAATAACACGTATCTTTCAAAGAGGTATTAATAAAAAATTGTGTTCATTCTGCAAATAATGACAAAAAATTGTTTTTCAAAGAGACGGCCATTCCTTTCCTTTCAAGTTCTTTCCAGACAACTTGAATGGTCCCTCTCTGGCGCCAGAGTGGGCGTGCCTCTGGCAGCCAAGCGGCGCCAAATCAATACAAGATCTCCGGACGCCAAACAGCAGCAGCAGCAGTGCCGACTGCGCAGGGGACGCCAACGTACATCCATCCCGATGCGGCAAGCAGAGATCGCCCACTTCCTCCAGCCTCCTCTTATCATCTCGTTAATGATGCTGTCACGGCAGTCAAGACTCACGCCAAGTGACAAAACAACCGGATTATTTCATACCCACGAGGACCGCTGATCAGTATTGCTTCTTGCCAAGTCTTTTGGCTGACAAAGTTACATCACAATGTGACGCCGTGGGATGATAACACCACTTCATGTATGATTGCCTCTCGCTTACAGCGTGTCCACCAAAATACACGAAAAAATGCAGTAACCACTTTCGGTTTTTGATTTTGTTTGCTAATGATTATCAGAATCGCAAAAAAGCTGGTTTCAATGGGCTTGGTGTGCCTGGTAAATTATGAAAATTAAACCAATAATAATAAAGCCTGTACCTACTTAAAGGACATCCAAGTCTGCCTTCCGCACTTAATAGGGTTAAGGAAAATGGAAGTCAAAATGCAGGCAGTGTTCGCAACAAAGTATCCTTCACAAATATAATGTAAGAACCTTGAATGAGAATATGATCCCCGGCGAACAAACGTGTCCGAAATGCACGAAGGCCTCATCCGTCACTTAAGTCAAATTAGCAAATCAAATTTGAGCAAATGAACATCTGAAATCTATTTCGATAACACTGCACAGTAAGAAGTGAGCGGAGGACAAAGCTTTGCATACCATTAGGGCGTCCTTTGCCACCCAAGCGTCCTGAGGAAGGGAGGAAGGAGGAGGAAGAGACGCAGTGAGCGACCAGTCAGCCTGGGCTCTGTCCTGCCACTTGGACTGTAGGAACTGGGGGTCCCACATCCTCAACGAAGTGTGATCCGCGGAGGGGCGTCCAGGCGGGGGGAGACTCGCCGACGGGATAGTGCAGCAGCGGTGGTGGGAGACGGCGGCGGCGGCGGCGGCGGCGGTGAAGGGGAGCGCGGTGATCTACACACTGCAGATACCACAAGCCCTGCCGCTGTCCCGCTAGCTCTTTCCACCTCCCGCCACCGAGGCACCCATTTCTTACCCCATTACAAGTGGCGCAATGAACACCCCGGGACTCCCCTGCCCATACTGACGACTTCACTCTCGGAGAGGAAGTTCAATGAAAGTGTCTGGAAAGTCGAACACTGATGCTTTTTCCCCTCGCAAATGAATTATGGGACAAGTTTCCGAGCGCCGGATCGCGATTTCCCCTTCCGCTGGCAGTTGGCAAGGTCGCAAGAACCCAACTGCACAGTGCTTTGCAGGGCCCTACATCACGGGTCTTACTGTCTGCCCATAAGGTCTGATAGCAAGGAACAAAATTCCCTTCTTCTGCGACCAACTACGGGATAAGGAATGCTCGAACCTGGACTCTATATTACCAATGAAACTGAAACCAATCGCTGCGCAACGACCACGAAGGTAACAACTAATCCGTTTTTCAGGCCGCTGCGACAGAAGATGCAGGTCCTACAGGAGCCGGCTGGTCCAGCACCGGCCGGCGCCACTCTCATGGCAATTCTAACCTCACCCTTAATTCCCTTCGACGCTATCGTTCATCATCAAGTGAAACGACCACGAGGCTGACACGCCTACAATAGCAAGTTCCTCCCTATGAACTCCCTAGTCGTGAAACTGCAGCTGGAAATACCCTTGACTGTATCCTGTCTTTCCTTGTACAGCTTTCAACATTTAATTCATGAAGCAAACATTATCAATAATGCATCGCATGTGACCCTCGCTAAAAAAGTCCTTTTAATCAAGCTCTGTACACTCACCGCAGTAACCGCTTGCTGCTCGACACCGTTGGCGACGACAGGGGGACCGACGGGAACCTGTACTGCCATTCCCCCCGCCACCGTCGCCCCGCTGCCGGAGAGAAACCTGGTTAGTCTTGCAATTACTACATCTATATCTCAAAATATGGATCACATAGGCCTATTCATTTGCATGTGGTGGAGCCAACTGACCTGGATGAGACTGTGACAGGTACGCCCGGGACGGCAGCGGTGGGTGTGGTCTGAGGGGCCGGGGGCGCTCCGGGGGCTCCTGGCGCTGGCGCCCCCGGCGCACCAGGCGGCGAGAACGGCGGCCCTTCTTTACTCGGGTCGGCTTTTACGCCAGCACCCGCCTCGCCGTTCTGACTGTATGGGAACGGCGCTGCCATAGTTGTCTGCACCATGTGCTGGAAGAGAAAAAGATACAATCAGCAAAAATGTCTTTATACTTTGCGCTTAAATGTAAAATATAAGAGGAATAAAAATGCAATCGGATTCGATGTAACCGAAACCACCTCTTGTGCTGGGACGCATCTTAAGAACTGTAATCACGGTCCATACCAACTGTGACTTGCAGATTCAGTCCCTGATTCTGGACACGCCAATTGTCGCTGTGTCCCCTGAACGGCCAAGAGCCTGGGTTAATGACATACGTAGAAGAGGCGCGGTAATGTCAATATAATGGGAACACACAAGTGCGGCTAACACCACTTATTGTACTTATTGTACCTACGCTTAAAAAATTCTCACCCTACTATGCCAGACGATGGAAGGGAGTTTAATGCAGTATTTACAATAGAAGGAGATTAATCATATAACTATACATCGATCAATATGCTATCCTCCATAACTCCCATACCAACCAAATTAAAAGCATCCCTTTGTTCAACTTTACAAGTTATACTGTTAATGCGAAAATCGTACATAAAACACACAACTCTGCCGAGGAAGTTCAAAAGAATTCCACAGGCTGCATATGACAGTAACTCCCTTTAGTGCATGACTCATGATGACGGGTGACGCAACACGTGACGCCCACGTGACGAGTGGCGGTGGCGGAGGGTGGTGGGTGAGGCGGGGAGGGTGATTTCACGCGAGACTATGAGATGACGAAAAGGGTGACGAAAATAATGGCTCATTCTTGCTCCCATCTCGCGTAACTGACCCTCAAAGGTACCCTAACAGCTGACAGCACTCGCACCCTCCTCCACGCACCCTCCAGGCAAAGAGACAGGCAAGCAGACAGAGAACTAAAGGGCCTCACGGACACGTAGACGAACCGACAGTCACCCCCTCCCCGCTTAAATAAAAAAGGTAGATTCATGTTACGGCCACCTGCTGTTATTGCGGCAATTAGTTCATACAATGCGTCGACCGTTGCTGCCAGGTGCTGACCCCTGCCATGGCCACCTTGTATTTCACCCAAGAATTATGGCTGCGGCCCCACCCAAATTTCCCAGGTGATAGATGCATTCGGCCTTGGCGCCGCTGGTCTATCTGCACGCCGCTCCGAGAGGGACCACATGGCAAGGACTGCGGTGGACGTGACACATATTCCACTGGAAATGCTGGATGATGATGATGGTGGTGGTGATGGTGGTGGAAGTGGTGGTGATGGTGGAGGTGGTGGTGGCGATGATGGTGGAGGTGGTGGTGGCAATGATGGTGGAGGTGGTGGTGGCGATGATGGTGGAGGTGGTAAAGATGACGGTGGGTGGTGGTGAAGGTGATTGATGATGATGATGAATAATGATGATGATGACGACTGGATGAGGAGGAAGAAATACCAAAGAAATACAGCCAATCAACCACCCAAAATAATAACATCATCACCGATCAAAAACCCATAACAAAAATCAAGCTGCTAATAAACCCACGAGCCCCGGCACCCGAAATAATAACGATAAACATCAATACCTCCACACCACCCCTGATTTACGACCACATCAGTCCCGCGGCAACATACACCCACTGCAGCAAGCACGGCGCGTGTGAAACGGCCTATATATAGCCCCGGGTCTACATCGACGACACCGCAGTCCAGGAGCTCAATTTCCGAAACACTTCCGATGGCTGGTCTGCTGTAGCCTATTGCCGGTGATGGGATAATACTGTCCGGTCTCACTCAGGGTTTATCAATTTTTCGTCGGGTAGTCGGTAGTAGCGTAAAGAAATATCTATTACGGATTAATAGACTATCATTATCATCATTATCATAATAATCATTATCTTTGTCATTATTTTGTGGTGGAGCACCTGTATCTGCTATCCCTAACTATTTATATTTACTTATTCCTTTTTCTTTTTACATCACAGAAATGCAGAATATTTAAATGATCGAGAGATTTTCCCCCAATATGTCGAAAAAACAACAAACGGCCGAATACGAAACCCGTTAGTTAACACAGATTTTTTTTCAACGCCGGCCGAGTGCAACCGTTGCCGAAATTAAAACCGAAACGGGATTCCCGGACCCCGCCATCTAGCACAGCTGGACGGACGCGGAGGGAAAAATAGCGCACGCCGGAGGACAGACGCATGGCGAGCGGCAACACTTCAGAGCCGTGCTTATTTCATGGTCTCATGGAATGAAATGGCAGACAAAAAGTTTCAAAATGTGTATGGGGAAAGGGGCTTTGCCTGCCTGCCTGCCCCCCCCCCCCCTCTCTCTCTCTCTCTCTCTCTCTCTCTCTCTCTCTCTCTCTCTCTCTCTCTCTCTCTCTCTCTCTCTCTCTCTCTCTCTCTCTCTCTCTCTCTCTTTCGCGCGCGCGTGGTGTGTGTGTGTGTGTGTGTGTGTGTGTGTGTGTGTGTGTGTGTGTGTGTGTGTGTGTGTGTGTGTGTGTGTGTGTGTGTGTGTGTGTGTGTGTGTGTGTGTGTGTGTGCGCGCGCGCGCGCGCGTGTGTAACTGAGTGTGTAACTACGTGCATATCATGTGTATGTGTAAGCGTTTATGTAAGTGAGACCCAACTGTTATCTCTAGCAACTAATATGCACACAAATAACTGCATTGCGGATACGCCCACAAAGCGGGCGACCGAACATTGCCAATCAGTCACAAGAACAAATCAAATGAGCCGACCGAGTGACAAATAGGCGAGGCCGCGAACCCCAGCGCCCTCAACGCCGAGGCAAAAGGAAAGACACCGGAATGCTTGGCCCTCCCGCGATACGTGACCACATCCTACACATCCTACCCAATTGACGCGGGGAATGCACGAGCCCTTCGAATGCCCATACCCGTGAGAACCGCCGCCGCTGTGCCCGCTTGCCCCAAACACCCCTCTCCATCACACCCCGTAAGTCAACAAGGCTCTCCGTCCTGCAATCGCCGCATATTTAGCCAGGCCCTGGGCAAACACCGCCCCTTCGCCAACACCTCTGAACAATCAATTTTCTTTCTCGCTCTCCGGGACACGACTAAGCCTACGAGCTATGGGACACGCGGCACGAAACCCGACTGCTGGATCCATAACACATAAAATATATTAATGGGTTATCTATATGAAAACTAACGAAGCAGCGGGGTCTCGTCGCTTGGTTATTTACGTGACTGCAGAATATTTTACGCGATGAACAAGTTCTCTCCACCGACTTCAACGATCATCAGCTGCCGCCGCACTTTGGCATAACAACCAAACGTCTAAAGCAAGCAATTTCGTCACAAAAACCGCCGTAACCTAAAAACTCTCCGTCATTCCACATTCCTGGCGCCACCGGAGACCCGCATTCCAGGCCGCCAAGCCAGCTCCGCCAGCAGAGCGTGGTGAAATCAGCGTGGCGCCCGACCACCCTCGTCCTCTTGCTGGTCCGCTGCCACAGCCCCCAAGGCCGTGACAACCCCGGCGTGAGCACCTGTGAGCAGGCCACGCCGATATCGATCAAGCCACAACGTATCCCTTAATGATCCGACGGACGGCGCACCCCTTGCATGCCGTAACCTCAACAGCTACAGGTACTCCCACACGACACCGAATATTCATTGGCAAAACGACGAGACAAAGAACCACCGGAGGCCCTTTTCTTTCGAGAGACGGAGCCATTTTTTCATTAGTTCTACGTGCAATCCGGATGACCACTATCACACAAAACACGTCCTTACGCAACCAAGGACGGGCAAGGAATCCAACTCACTGGTCTTCCGCGTGCAGGTCTCATGGGCGGCGGCGCGAGCGGATCCTCAGGCACACAGGGAGGAGACGTGCGCGTATACGTGCACACGTGGTCTCGCCACTAAGAACACTAACGGAGTAAGCGACGAGAGAGAGTTGCGGCCCTTCCCCCTTCCCGCTATACCTGTGGCTAGCCCGGAACACACGCACATTACCTGTACATAACGCCGAACAAACAAAACCCCCTGTACACACTACTCTTGTAATTGCGGGAAATAACGTGACTGCGTTCGAGGAGAATAGCCATATATTACTAAGAACATTATTCCCTGAAGATTCTACAACAATAAGCAACGACTCGGGGGCGCGCAGAAGGGGAAGGGCGGTTACACCACGTGTACACAACCTTCATCTACCTCTACAGCGCTACGACGACTTAGCGAACTTTCTCCAAGCTCGTAGAGACTATCACTTCCGCACACCATTGCCAAGCGCCCAATTATAACTTCGGCATGACTGTTACTAGTTTAATGGACATACTTGGTCCCAATTGTAATCTGACAATCTAAAGCAAAAAGCGCTGTGGGTTGCCTTAATGGGTAAAGACAATGTAATCATAATCATGATAGAAGCTGATTAGACCAATTAAATAGATCTAGACAAAAAATATATAAAACCAATTTGTGAGTATACGTTTATGACAAAGAGACGGCATGCGCCCCGAGTCCACGAGGAGATGAAAGCGACGAGAAGAGATAAAAGCGTATTAACGACGGTCTCTCGGTTGAGTAACAACCCCCAACCACCTCCCTACGTGACGTGGGGAAGAGAGCCTCCGGCAGAAATGCCACATCGGTCAGAGGGCTCTTTGTATCTCATCGGCATTTGGGGACGAATAAGTGTGTTCTCTGCGAAAACACGACCTTTTTCATTTTCTTGGCACTGCTTTCTCCTGTCGATTCACGTACGACGCCGATTACGGTTCACTAAAGTGGGACTGGCGGGAGTACCTGCCGACGCCAAGATAAATACAGCCGTCGACTTTCTAACTTTCCTACGCAACAATGCGGAAAATAACCGCCGTCTTGCGTGTCTTCACGTCGGAGTACACACACGGGCAGATGCGCGACTCGACTATCAAACCGAATGCGAAAGGAAACACCTTGAAAATGTGCGCCTCCTGGTCTTTCTGATGCTGCTTCTACACAATCGCCCACCACTGCTAACGTCATAAGCGCACATCGCCAAGCACGCTGAGAATGACTTCGAGGCGGAGTAGTAGAAGCTAGGAGTGAGGGGGAAGTACTACTACGCCGTACGCAATGATGACGAGGCACGCAACTCACGACTAGGTGAGAGGTCGCGGCAGCGACAGGGAAAGTGAACTATTTAGCTGGTTATGCAAGGCGAGTCTTGCTTGATGCTACGCGCGCTTAGGGCCTTGTCTTGCGTACATGTGTATGTTCGTATGCATGTGAATATGTATGTATACAACTACATCTAAACACATAATATTCATATATTCTCTCCCTCTCCCTCTCCCTCTCTCACACACACACACACGCGCGTGCGTGCGTATCTGTCTGGTGCGCCAAAGGAATGCAGACTCAATATGATGTTGAGAGGCTGCCGGGCAACAATAAAGCAAGGCCAATGTTTTGCATATTTGCCTCGATATTGTCTTCCAAAATTCCTTTGGACAATTTTTCTATTATTCATTTTTGTGTTTTTGTTTGTCGCTTCCTTTGTCATCATCATGTTACGACGGACTGCCCACCCTGCTGAAGAGCCGTGGCCTTTTCTCATTCGTTCTCCTGACACCGAGAGGGAAGGTGGTCAAGAGGAAAGTAATAAACAAAGCAGACTACACTGTGTACCTAGACACGGCCTTGTTTTCCCCTTCCCCAGAGAACGCGTTGAGCAACAAGGTCTTCTGTAACTCCAAATGACCTTCCGAATCCTTATACTAACGTCTACTGCTTTTCATTCAAACAGCTGGGACTAAACTTAGTGCGCCATAAAACCGTAATGCCAATCCGCTACACGTGCCTCAGTCACGTGTATTTATTTACATGACAAGCGTTCTGCACGACTTGTGAAGGACAAAGGCTCCTTGAGATGCTGCTTAAAACCCGCGAGGAATGTCGTAGAAGGACACCGTTGCGCCCTTGCTTGCTGCCACATGACCTGGCTCTCAGCATCTCACCTGCAACACCTGTGCGATTAAGGTACAGCAAGGACGAAGGTGCAGGGGCCGCGACCGAGATGAACCCTGTCAGCCTTGCGACCGCCTCTGTCGAGTCACGGCCTTCGGACTGGTTTCGTCAGCGCCGTAGTTACTTCTGAAAACCCGACTCTTTCCCTTTCAGCGAGAGACAATCCGGTTAAGCGATCGCCTGACTCATTCAGCGCCAATCATACGGTGATCACAAGCATTAGTCATCTCAAGGCCCAAGCTGGCATGACTTGGTACGCCTCAAGGATAAATGCAAGAACACATTGCTGTATTTAGTAATATGTTCGTCAACCAAATCATCAAGGAAAAAAAATGGCCAAATACGAAATGTAACGCGAGAATCAACCGAACAATCATGCAGCCACAAGACGCCAAGTTTTTCTGTTCGCTAAAAACAAGTTTTCATGCAAAGTCATTCACTAGGTCATTGGAGTATCGTTTTCTTTAGCATTACTTTCATTCTGTCAATGAAAAACTTTCACTATAGCCGACATGACCAGTCATTCCGTATAGAATCTCTTCCATGAACCAACTTGTACTGGAGCATTTAATTCGATGATGATGATGATAACCGCAAGGTGCGCTTCCCCAAGAAGAATGTCCACCGAGTGGCAGGAGGCGCGGGTCACCCACGAGCAGGTTCCTGCGGGTCTGGAAGCGGCAGCAAGGCAACCCTGCCCTTGAGCACTGATCCTCGACATCTGGTAGGTGCGGTTTCCTCAAGGGCGACCACTACGTCCAATTGCCGGTTTCCTCCAGAGCTTTTCCATTCGGAGAGTCAACGACACGGCCAGCAAGGCAGAAACTCTTTACTACCAAGCCTTCCTGCCATAAGCCATGCAGAATGCTCCGACGTCGAAGTTATGTCCTTGCCGAAGGTCCCTGCAGCCATTATCCTTAAATTGCCACCGTTCTTTATAAGGCGGCGGCGGCCAGGCGCGCAGGACCCGCCGCACACAACCGCCTCGCCAGGTTTTTCGAGTTCTGCCTTTGCTTTGCTAATAACAACCAGGCGAAAATCTCGCCGTATCACTCCGCGCTCCACCCACACAATCATGGCGCGGGATTCGCAAGAACTCCTCCGACAGGGCCAAATATAAAGTCCAATCTATAATTACCGCCACAATCTCAGGGTGTTGCTTTATGACTGAGCTTAACCTTGATCTTCCCCAGCATAGGATCCCGAGGCACATTCTCCCTCTTTTTGCCGCGCAACACCACATACTTCTTTTGGTTCCTGCACCTGACGGCAAAAGGGTCCATTGCTCGCCATCAAGGATAATCCCAATGCTGTGACGCCAGAAAACCTTCCCGTCACGCGTCACTCGCCCGTTTCTCCACAGCACACGCGAAGCCGAGCGCAGAAGGTGACCTTACAGGAGCTCGAGGGCGGATGGGGTAAAAATTGTCGCCTGGTTCGGCTTTTATGGGCTGTGGTCATCTTGTAGCAAGCGTGTCGCTGCGAGCCGTGTCCTCGGCCCGACCTTGAGTGCTCCCCTAACCCGTCCAACTGAAGCGGGAGACACAACGCCCAAGCACTCGCCTCGCCTCGACACACTGCTGCAAGTCGCAATCAGGTCGAGTCCTGAATACCCATGAACGACGCTTGATAAAACCTTTTAATTGCATCCCTTATTACCCACCTGCCCAAAAATATGCACACTTCTTATGGCCCCGACGTAGTTACCAGGTACAGATAGCGTTATGCAATTTCCAGATAATTTCCAGCATTAAGCAGTTCCTTTCGGGCGTAATAACACGGTGGGTCTTATGGGTTGGCAGTTTCGCATATTCAGTTTCCACTCGACCTTTTTTCGACAATTACGGAAAGACAGTCGGTTCCAACGCGACCCAAAAATTACACGCGGGAACCGGAACTTGCAAGAGAAAATGTCAACACTAAATACGGCGACAAAAACGAAGAAGCGCAAAGCAAGTCTGGAACAGACGAGACAGGAAGGTCGGGCGGTTCTCATGGCCAGGAAGGTGTTCCGCCGCGATATTATTAAAACTGTCATTTTCCTCCATCAGTTCCGCAATGCCTCCTCGTCCCGGGATACGCTCGGCTGCCCTCGTTCAGCCCGCAGCACACACCGCCTTCCCGTACCTTCCTGCGTGAACCAAACTGAATTCTGACAGCTCATGGCCAGGCGAACTCGGGAAACACGTGACGTAGTTCGGGACTCGACAAAACCTGTCGGACGCGCTAGATTCCGGTTTACAGCTGGATAAGTGCGTCCGGCGGATCCTTTACACAATTAGATTTAAAAGCCACGCGTGTAACAAGAATGCGACAGGATGCTTAAAGCCGCGAAAGCCAGAGTAAGCATGATGGACGACGCGCATTTCCGCTCCTTTCAAGAACCCACGACAAGAGGAACACCTCTGGTTGAACTCCACAATAACACTACACCAAAACGAAAACACAACAACACAAGATACCTCGATTTTCCTCCTGATTACCATTTCGGATTCTTGACACACTCGAATTATAATGAAAAGTGTTCTGCAAGCACCCGAGAGTCTAACACTGGCCGACACTAGAACGCTGGCGGCCCTCGCGACTACGACTCGCTACGTCCCGTGTGCCTTGGCGGGGAAGACTGAGGACTGCGGCTCCTGTCTCGGGCAGAAGAGAACAGGAAGACGGACAGGACACGGTGCTGAGAACCGGATGTCCCGGCCCGCCCCCTCCCCGTTCCCCCTCCCCCTCAGCCTTCCGCGGCGCGAGCAAGGCACACTAATTTGGACCTATCATTACCTCCTATAATGACCCACTACCGCTCGCCGCCGAACACCTCACAAACACACACACAAACGCACTTTACCTACGGCCAAATTTTCTGGACGGACGCTACAGAAACGATCATACAAGACGCGTTTTGACTGGCGTGGCTCTATAGATTATATCCCATTTAGGAGACGAATGGCGGCGTACGTCCGTTTTATGACAGAGGATAGGATAAAAAAATCTAAATAGAAAAAATCTAATCAGAGCCCCAGGGATGTAAAACTAGATTGGAAAGCCAATAACAGCGGATTCGTTCACTCATCCGTCTATTTCCAATCCTTCCTTCAAATAAAACTGAAAGGGAATAATGATAAAGGAGAGGACTAGTGCATAAGCAAAAATCGACAAATTCATTTCGTTCCATTTGCTGGCTAAGTCATGCCATGACATTCATAATTTATTATATGCACTGCGGGAATTCATTCAGACGGAAACCACAAACAAACAATTCCTTTTAAAAAATGTTTTCATACAACCCAAATGACTTTCCCCGCTGACGTCAACCAAGTTATATAATTAATATTAATGAATTCGATCCTATTCCATAGGAGCTGCGTCAATACAAGATTACTTATGTATGAAAGTGTATGTCCTCGGGAGGTGCGGAAATAACGGTAAAGGTAATGTAACAAAGGCCGAGAAAAACGCGTTATAACTAAGTATTTTTTTTCGGAAATATGGAAAGTTGGTTTGTTCTGTTGGTGTAGCCACTTTGTAATAAATAATTCATATATACTGCCATTCATATATACTCTACGGTCCACTTATTCAACAGACTTCCCGAATTTTTCAGAAGTGATTGGAATACCTTTCGGTGTGTGAAGACTACGCTGCATTACTTAACGCGAAGTGGCTTTACGTGACCCTTAGAGATCGAAATAGTACTTCTGGCAATGAGCCCTAGGCGTAGGCGTGCTCTTTTGGGGCACGAGGACAAGCGCTTAACGTGCTCCTCGAAAGACCCCCCCCCCAAACCTTTCACTCTCCTGCTCGAAATCGCCAAGTCGAATCTCGCGCACCATCGTCGCCGCCATGTCGATTCCCCGTTCCACTTGGCGGAACAACCCCCTCTTCCCCCCATCCCCCTCCCGTTAACATCACTCAACATGTGGTCCAGCTCGGTACATCCGCTCCCCTCCCTCCCACCCCATACCCCTACCCACATCCCTGTTCCCGCACAACACACATGCCAAGCCTTGTGCTAAACTTGTGCTAAACTTGGGGAGAGTTACGGACGTACAGCAATGTTTTTGGAGATACCTGGAGAGAGAGAGAGAAAAAAAATACACGTCTTCCCTAAATGCATTTCTACCGACCCTGCAACAGATCGAAGCGTTATCAATGATGTATCGGCCCGTCTGGAGAAAAATGACCGCTCGTCCATCGATTCCAAATTACTACCGCCACATCGCCACGATTGATCGAGGAGATCGATATCGATAGCACTGACATATCACTATCGGCCTGTCTTACTCTTTCTCAGATAGCGCTAATGCACATCTTAATGAAAGGTCTCCCGGATTATACATATATCGCTTTTATGAGCATGAACTTTTATCACAGGCGAGGTCGGGCACACACTCACCCGGGCTAGACGGAACAAAGTTTGTTTCACACGCGGGAATACATACATAATGAGGCTAGGTCACGCACTCCGACGCACACATCGCTGCTTCGACACGCACATACTCTACACACGCCCTTCCCCCTTCCCCCTACACAAATAAATATATAAATAACCTTCCTCCACACACTCCCTCCATGTCACTTCCCCTCCCCCCTCTGCCTCTATCATAGCAAAACACTTTTCGCGGCTCTTTCTGCGCTCTTTTCCATTTCCACATTTACCCCATTTGTCGCAAATCCAGCCTGCGCATAGTCCCCTGTCGCCCGCCCACCTAAATCCATTCCTATTTCAAACCGCGTACATTCATGTACACGCGAGAGCTCACTCCCTTTACTTTTGCCGAAAGTTTATGGTCCTTCATAACCACACCGGGTTTGGATAAAAAACTGTTCTAGAAGCACAGGATATATCTAACTTCGTTGAGTGTGTGAAATATGTTAATTATCATAACACTCTGGCAATGCAAAACATTCATAAATCCTTTGTGTTATTATAATTGTCAATTCTCATCACCATCCTTCATTATCAGTATTATCATCATAACTAATGCGACTATTACCATTACTATTGTTATAATCATCATTTACCATTATTATTACTGTTATCATCGTCACCATCATCATTACTACTACCATTATCATTAGGTTAATTAATGCAGATATCATCGCCATTCTCAATATTTGTTGTCTGTATCGCACACCTCCCATGCCCAAACCAAACGAAACTTAAAGAACACCTGGCGCAGAGAGAGAGAGAGAGAGAGAGAGAGAGAGAGAGAGAGAGAGAGAGAGAGAGAGAGAGAGAGAGAGAGAGAGAGAGAGAGAGAGAGAGAGAGAGAGAGAGGGGGAGAGGGGGGGGAGAGGGGGGAGAGGGGGGGAGAGGGGGAGGGGGAGGGAGGAGGAGAGGGAGGGAGGGAGAGGAAGTGGGTGAGGGGGAGAGGGAGAGGGAGAGGGAGAGGGAGAGGGAGAGAGAGAGAGAGAGAGAGAGAGAGAGAGAGAGAGAGAGAGAGAGAGAGAGAGAGAGAGAGAGAGAGAGAGAGAGAGAGAGAGAGAGAGAGAGAGAGAGAATTTCCAAATCTAAGACAAACCTCGAAGTCCAACCAAACTATTCGTAAAAAATCCCCATCTACATTCTCTGTTTCCAAGGCCTCAGACTGACAAGCAAAAGCGTGTCTTGCATACCGGAGCAATGAGGAAGGCAAGATGGGCGGGGCGGCATCGGGGAGTGTGGGTGGGTTTTATTTGCAACGTATGAGCCGCCACGGAGAATCTGCATATCCCTCTGCCATTGCGAAATCGGCGCCTTCGAGAGTTTTTATCTCCTAATCAATGTATATTTTCAGATAAGACATACTTGAGGAATATTTTCAAAATAATAGATAACAAATGTATTGAATTAAATCGAATACAGTCAATGATAACTGGAGAGGACGTGTCATTTTTTAATGGGTTAAGGTACGAATACAAAAATTAAATGCTTAAACGTGTACACGGGAATATACAATTGCGCGTGCGTGCGTACTTAAACGCGCGCATGCATGCGGACATACGCACGCAACCCAACGACACACTCCCCATACGAGCGCAGAAGTGTGACGACCTCTGACCCTACAATAACAGACGGCGTCGTCCTGTCACCTACAAAAGCTCACCGATTCTTCACCATGGCGTTTGATACGTACCTGGAAAGAGAGAGAGAGAGAAGGTTAAAATACACAAAATAAATAAATCTCATTTATATAACTACTCTTGGCTTATCAGTATCCCCCTACCGTTGTCAATCATTATAGACAGCTTGATATTTTGCAATCACAACAATCAATGCATCATTCATAAGCTGTTGCTGATAAGGCAAATTTATGTTGAAGTTAGATATATCTCTAAACCCTAAACTCATATTGCTATTTATTGCCATTTGACATGAATAGCGATAAATCAATCCTATGCTTGTATTAAATACTATAGAGTGAGTCTAGATAAACAGTTATTATTTTAATGACGTCGACAAAAAAATGTTTAATGGGAGAATGCCGTTACATTACCCGCTGTCAAAGAGAGACGAATGATACCTGAGAGGGGTTACTTTCTATAATGTCATAAGAACAGCTACAATCGGTGGCATGACGGCGCAACAGCAATCTGCGGCTTAATAAGCGATCTGCTTTTCATCGTCAGAATCATTGCCCAGCACCGAAATGCAATTCTCATCAAGTACAACTCTGACTGTATCTACGGTCACAACCGCCACACTAAAGCACAGTCGTCCGTACTATTGCAATCATGGCCCCGTTTTCGATCGCCGCGTCGACTCGACGAACTCACGATTCTATTGGCCTGACCACTGTCAGAACCACACAAGCCCCCTCTGGCAACTCCTGCCGCTGCACTCGATCTTGGATGCTGTGATTCGGGTCCGCTTCTCACAACGACTGCTCTCGCCCCGGGCATAAACCACTTCAGCGTTATTAATGCGGCGTCACTTGCTGGGACCCCGCAGCCTTGCCCTGAACCCTGACACGCCGCATCAACAAAGGTGGCCGAGTACTCAATGTCCTTCCGGCGGGAAATGCAAGAGGAACGAAGAATGTGGCCAGCGTGGCTCACGGTCGGCTGGGATGCGCGCGCCACTACGGAACGCGCCCGCCACCCTGCCCCCAGCGATACCAATAAACACGTGGCGACGGCGCCGGGCCGGCCTGCACTTTCGATATTCGGATTTGTGCGGTCAGCAAGAATGCCGAGCGGGCGGCCGAGAGGGAGAGGAGCGGGCGGGGCACGGCAGGGCTTTCGTGGCTTAGTCTTCTGGCGGCGCCTCCGGCTCCTCCTCCAGAAGGCCTGGTCTGGACCCTTCGTCATTACTCCCGTGGAGTCAAGACGCCACAAAGTGAGTAATTTGCCCGTGCGCAACATGTGGCAGTTAATGTTGCACACGGCGTGTTTGCTTAAGCTCGAGGACAGTGACCCATGGCTCCAGACAGGGGACATAACAATTATGTAAAAAAATGCGACAAGGCAAGGAAGAAGTGTACAAGCAAGCAAGCATCTCGTCCCTGCCCTTACCCCCCTACACATACCCCACGCCCCCCCTCAGCCGCACCACAGTGGCTCACCTTGTCCCAGATATCAGCCGACCCACGCCAGGCGGGCCACACACTGCACCAATAAACTGACCACCTGGGCTGGCTCCGAGTTCTATACACCTGGCCGCGTCATCCTGCCGCCATAATGGCTGTCAAATTTGAACAGCTAATGTGTGTAAAATGAAGTGACGCGGACTTCATTTACACGGAAATGCCTGAGGTTACTCAGGAACTTGGATGCCGGCGAAGCAACGATCATTACCATAAATACACAATACTGAAGAGGTTCTGGAGCGAAGACCAAAACATACTAGAGTTGCGAAGCGGTTTAAATTCTAATTGAATACTGGAAGTGTATACAAAAAAAATGGAAGCAAGTAAGATAGAACGACCTCATCACCTCAGTGACACGCCGATAAGGACTGGAATTAATGCTCCTCCTTTGACTGTACTATGCTGGCTAATTGCCTGAACCAATATTCCACCTGCTTTAACCGCCATCGCCAGACAACCAATTTTTAACACACTTGGCAAAGGCTTAACAAAGAACACATCACAAACTGGCACTGGATGCCTAACTCCCCTGGAATCGCAAGTTCGTTCCTCGCGTTAAGATGAACCGGCAACAGCGCAAAAAAACAAACAAAAAAAAACTCCTACAAAATATTAGCACTGGCACGACCTCCCCATTGGGCACCTTTGGCAGTATACGGAGGGGAGCCACTCTTCCGCTCCCCTTGCAGGACAGGTAGCCGCAGATTTGGTATCGAACCTGGCCCACCTACACAAGGTGCACCTGGCCGAGCACAGAGAGCCATCGCCGCCGCATGCCAGCCGCCAGCCCAGGACACGCCCCAGCACACGCTACCGTCACTTCGCTCTCCCACTCCTACACAACACCCACCTCGGAGGCCTGCCCTTCGCTGCATGGTCGATCGGATTGAACTAGTTTTGCAAAATAAACGATCGCCCAACGCCCATAGTCAATTTCAAGGGAAAACAACAGCAACAAAAACTCTAACCTTTCTGCTAGAAGTTTTTCGTGTGTTAGGGCCATATACCTCATGCACTGCGTTAACTAAAAACAATGCTACAAGAGACTACAAGAAACTACATTTTATTTCGTCGTTTTACTCACCACTTAAAAAACGAGAGGCGCTTTTAAGTGTAGACTTAAATGTCCTTGGAATTTCGTGTGGGCCCGGAGAATTCAACAGTCGGGTGCGTGCAATGTTCTAATATAAAGTGTATCAATACCTTGCCCTCTTTGTGTCTGTCTCTATGGCTACAACGTCTGCAGTCCTTATGTCTGCGTTTAACACAGGCAGTCTCGTTTTAGTCTTGGTTTGTTTTTCTGTCTATGCTACTCCTGTCTGCAATCTATCCGTCTTTTTTTTGGTCTTATTAGGATTCTGTCTAGGTTTATCCACAGCTTCAAGTCTGATCTCCTCCGTGTCTTGCCTGTAAGTCTTTTGCCTTTACGATTCACACGCACTGCACCGGTTTCTCTCTCAAATAGAAGAGTTCCCACATTAATTTTCATTCTCCTCCTCATTTCCCTCCTCGTTCTCCTGAACCCTACCGTCTCCAGCGCCACCAACATGGCATAACCACTCCTTGAGAACCATCTTACTTTCCCACGGTGGCTGGCAAATAAACAAACGTTGAGACTTGTTGTGAAACTCAACTCATCAGATTAAGTGACAGCGTTGATGCCAGTATCCTCATTTACATTTACATATTTTGTCCTAAGTTGTTCATAAATGGATTTTCCGTCAGGCGCATTTGGAACAAAATTGTCCGAGAGAAAAGCGTATCATGGTTCATTATAATCTTACGTCTCCTGTAAAGAGACTTAGCAACAGACACAGAGGCACACAACACCAGCCCCGCGCTACAAGGACGAATAAGTATGGAAGCGCACAACAAAAGTGACACTGACGATGGCGCTGAAGAGCAAATTAGCGAGCAGATTAGTAATAAAGTGTCCAGTATTCTATACAATAACTAAATGAAATAAAACAAGAACGTGGCGCAATGAATCAACTCGGAAAAAAACAGACACGTCGCTCGCTTTTATCCCAAGCAACGTAAAAAGGCACCACAATATCCTTGACAACAAGAATTTCCACAAACCCCCCCCCCCCCCCCCCCCGAAAAAATCAATAACCCCTTCTCTGCCTCGCTGTCTCTATCTCTGTCTGTCTCTGTCTAGCTGTCTTTATCTTTGTCTGCCTGTCTTTATCTCTTCCTGTCTCTGTCTGTCTGCCTCTATCTCTATCTCTGTCTGTCTTTGTATGTTTCTATGTCTGGCTCTATCTGCACCTCCGTCTTTGCCTGGCTCTATCTGTGCCTCCGTCTTTGCCTGGCTCTATCTGTGCCTCCGTCTTTGCCTGGCTCTATCTGTGCCTCCGTCTTTGCTTGGCTCTATCTGTGCCTCCGTCTTTGCCTGGCTCTATCTGTGCCTCCGTCTTTGCCTGGCTCTATCTGTGCCTCCGTCTTTGCCTGGCTCTATCTGTGCCTCCGTCTTTGCCTGGCTCTATCTGTGCCTCCGTCTTTGCCTGGCTCTATCTGTGCCTCCGTCTTTGCCTGGCTCTATCTGTGCCTCCGTCTTTGCCTGGCTCTATCTGTGCCTCCGTCTTTGCTTGGCTCTATCTGTGCCTCCGTCTTTGCCTGGCTCTATCTGTGCCTCCGTCTTTGCCTGGCTCTATCTGTGCCTCCGTCTTTGCCTGGCTCTATCTGTGCCTCCGTCTTTGCTTGGCTCTATCTGTGCCTCCGTCTTTGCCTGGCTCTATCTGTGCCTCCGTCTTTGTCTGGCTCTATCTGTGCCTCCGTCTTTGCTTGGCTCTATCTGTGCCTCCGTCTTTGTCTGGCTCTATCTGTGCCTCCGTCTTTGCTTGGCTCTATCTGTGCCTCCGTCTTTGCCTGGCTCTATCTGTGCCTCCGTCTTTGCCTGGCTCTATCTGTGCCTCCGTCTTTGCCTGGCTCTATCTGTGCCTCCGTCTTTGCCTGGCTCTATCTGTGCCTCCGTCTTTGCCTGGCTCTATCTGTGCCTCCGTCTTTGCCTGGCTCTATCTGTGCCTCCGTCTTTGCCTGGCTCTATCTGTGCCTCCGTCTTTGCCTGGCTCTATCTGTGCCTCCGTCTTTGCCTGGCTCTATCTGTGCCTCCGTCTTTGCCTGGCTCTATCTGTGCCTCCGTCTTTGCCTGGCTCTATCTGTGCCTCCGTCTTTGCCTGGCTCTATCTGTGCCTCCGTCTTTGCCTGGCTCTATCTGTGCCTCCGTCTTTGCCTGGCTCTATCTGTGCCTCCGTCTTTGCCTGGCTCTATCTGTGCCTCCGTCTTTGCCTGGCTCTATCTGTGCCTCCGTCTTTGCCTGGCTCTATCTGTGCCTCCGTCTTTGCCTGGCTCTATCTGTGCCTCCGTCTTTGCCTGGCTCTATCTGTGCCTCCGTCTTTGCCTGGCTCTATCTGTGCCTCCGTCTTTGCCTGGCTCTATCTGTGCCTCCGTCTTTGCCTGGCTCTATCTGTGCCTCCGTCTTTGCCTGGCTCTATCTGTGCCTCCGTCTTTGCCTGGCTCTATCTGTGCCTCCGTCTTTGCCTGGCTCTATCTGTGCCTCCGTCTTTGCCTGGCTCTATCTGTGCCTCCGTCTTTGCCTGGCTCTATCTGTGCCTCCGTCTTTGCCTGGCTCTATCTGTGCCTCCGTCTTTGCCTGGCTCTATCTGTGCCTCCGTCTTTGCCTGGCTCTATCTGTGCCTCCGTCTTTGCCTGGCTCTATCTGTGCCTCCGTCTTTGCCTGGCTCTATCTGTGCCTCCGTCTTTGCCTGGCTCTATCTGTGCCTCCGTCTTTGCCTGGCTCTATCTGTGCCTCCGTCTTTGCCTGGCTCTATCTGTGCCTCCGTCTTTGCCTGGCTCTATCTGTGCCTCCGTCTTTGCCTGGCTCTATCTGTGCCTCCGTCTTTGCCTGGCTCTATCTGTGCCTCCGTCTTTGCCTGGCTCTATCTGTGCCTCCGTCTTTGCCTGGCTCTATCTGTGCCTCCGTCTTTGCCTGGCTCTATCTGTGCCTCCGTCTTTGCCTGGCTCTATCTGTGCCTCCGTCTTTGCCTGGCTCTATCTGTGCCTCCGTCTTTGTCTGGCTCTATCTGTGCCTCCGTCTTTGCTTGGCTCTATCTGTGCCTCCGTCTTTGCCTGGCTCTATCTGTGCCTCCGTCTTTGCCTGGCTCTATCTGTGCCTCCGTCTTTGCCTGGCTCTATCTGTGCCTCCGTCTTTGCCTGGCTCTATCTGTGCCTCCGTCTTTGCCTGGCTCTATCTGTGCCTCCGTCTTTGCCTGGCTCTATCTGTGCCTCCGTCTTTGCCTGGCTCTATCTGTGCCTCCGTCTTTGCTTGGCTCTATCTGTGCCTCCGTCTTTGCCTGGCTCTATCTGTGCCTCCGTCTTTGCTTGGCTCTATCTGTGCCTCCGTCTTTGTCTGGCTATCTGTACTTCCGTCTTTGCTTGGCTCTATCTGTGCCTCCGTCTTTGCCTGGCTCTATCTGTGCCTCCGTCTTTGCCTGGCTCTATCTGTGCCTCCGTCTTTGCCTGGCTCTATCTGTGCCTCCGTCTTTGCCTGGCTCTATCTGTGCCTCCGTCTTTGCCTGGCTCTATCTGTGCCTCCGTCTTTGCCTGGCTCTATCTGTGCCTCCGTCTTTACCTGGCTCTATCTGTGCCTCCGTCTTTACCTGGCTCTATCTGTGCCTCCGTCTTTGCCTGGCTCTATCTGTACCTCCGTCTTTGCCTGGCTCTATCTGTACCACTGTCTTTGGCTCTATCTATATCTTTGTATTTGTCTGGCTCTATCTCTATCACTATCTTTGTCTGTCTGCCGGCCTCTGTTTACTTAGCACTGTTTTCACATCTTCAGCTATCACCATTCCCACCCTTATCCCCATGCGCTTCACGTCCCCCGTTCTTCTCCCCGTGTGTGTCTTCCCCGAGAGCCGCGCGCCGTCCGGTCGATCGCTTCAAAAACCCGCCGGCCGGATCCATGATATATTTTGATAAAAATTAATGGCACCTTGGCAGCCGAAGCCAAGACTCAACATATATTTCTTCCTAAAAAAGTAGATCATGGGGTATAGGCGGTAGGGGCTCGAGAAGGGATGAGGGCGGGGGAGGGGGGGAGGGGGAGAGGAGCTAGAGACAGGGGCTAGGGGCTAGAGAGAGGGAGAGGGGGGTATGGGGCTAGGGAAGGGAGCGCCCAGCTGTTGATGATAACAAATGCGCGTGTGTTGGGATATCAGGAAAGCGAGGTGGCGAAGCTGAGGAGTGGTTGGTTGGAAGTAGAGAAAAGGAAAGACAAAAAAATTAATGGTCGGGTGAACTGATGAGATAAGTGGCGAGAGGGCCACGAAGCGGACCGAAAAAAAGAATGTTGGATATTCTAGGAGTAAGCCTCGCGATCAAGCCGAAGCGCCCTTCGTGAGAATGGGAGGAAGCCAGAGTGCCCTTCAACAGGCCTGTGAAGGGTACCTTCTACCGGTTTGTGGCGGGTGAATCGGCTTGGGTATCCCAGCCCCGTAACGTGATCAAAATAGGGCTACGCGCAGCCCATGCTAGCCCTTTCTCAATCCCTTGAGACAAGGACAACGCCGACTTGTCTTCAGATTTTGCTCAAATGCGATCCTGTGTCAGCCCATCAGTCCTGCGATGTCCTCCGCCCACGCTCGTGAGTATCAGTGGCGTCCCTGAGAGGATATGTGTACTAATCCTCCGCGATGGGGATCCTGGGGCTCGCCGCAAAGGGCAGGTTTCACAATGAACCGCGACACCTGATCGCATACACAGTATCAGGTTTATGAACGACAACACTTGTGCTGTGTATTTGTCAGGTCCATGTATTGTACTGGTCCTGAGGCGAAGGTTTTTTACTCGTGTTAAACGCCAGACTCACAACCTTTGATATTTGGAGCAAAAGCAGCTAACAAAAACACTCGTGTTAGATGGCGATAATCTGAACCCCTTTCGATCAGCTGTTGCTACGACAGCATATCCGCATTTA
This sequence comes from Penaeus vannamei, assembly GCF_042767895.1. Classification (NCBI taxonomy): domain Eukaryota; kingdom Metazoa; phylum Arthropoda; class Malacostraca; order Decapoda; family Penaeidae; genus Penaeus; species Penaeus vannamei. The sequence continues at coordinate 14,257,707 of NC_091570.1, forward strand.
CTCGTCCACAGCAACGGCACGGATCAGCACGGGATTACTGGCCAAATGGTGAGTACATCAAGTTTTGCCCACAAGCATATCACTTTCACTTGGTATATACCACATACCACAGCGGCAGGACGTCGGATATTTGCAGTCACGCTTAGTCTTTTTTGTTTTCGCTTTTCAGTTAATTCCAAGACGCTTTCAAACCATTATCACCACAAAACATCACAAATAATTAGTTGCGATATGACAAACCTTCGGTAAAAACTCGATTTCTAAACACAAAACTACAATGCTAAGACTAAGGTCCGGCGAAGAGGGAAGCGAACCATAAAAATGCCACCCTCCTCAAGGGCCACTTCCTCGCTTTGGATGGAAAAGTAATTATATTTGAGGCGCTGCACAACCCCGCTATAACAGATGCAACACGGCACCGTCTTTACGACTGATTACCATCTCCGGTGTCGTGTGACAAAACCGTACGCCAACATCCCTCCGACTCCGGCTCTTCCTCCTTCAATCTCTCTTTGCATCATTCTCCTTCTTTTCTCCTTGCTCTCCCAATTTGTCTTTCTCTCCATCCCTCCCCTCTCTTGCTAACTCTATCAGCTCACATTCTCATCGTCACTCTTTCTCCTCTTTACTCTTGCCTCCTCTCTCATCCCTCTCTCCTGACCCTCCCAACCATGCCTCTCCTCCTAACCCTCGCCTCGTCTCCCTCTCTCTCCTCCCAATCCTTTCCCCCTCTCTCCTCCTAACCCTCGCCTCCCCCTCTCCTCCAAACCTTCACCTCGCCTCCCTCCCCTCCCAGTCCTCGCATGCCCTCTCCCCCTAACCCTCCCCTCACCTCGCCTCCTCATCCCTCCCCTTCCTCTCCCCCAAACCTCTGCTCCCCTCCTCCTCGGTCGCTAATCCTCCCCTCTTTCTTAATATCGATAATTACAACCTACCCCACACTCATACGCCCAAGCACTCATTCAAACGCACACGAACGCAAGCACGCGCGGCACCACAGCACCGCAGGGTCGGTGGGGGAGGCTGGGGGAGGGGGGAGGGTCAATTACTGGGCAAAGTGCGGGAAACACCCAGGTACCCGTGTAACACAGCGCTGTCATCATGTCCCCCTTTTCCCCACCAGGTACCGCCGTATGGGTGAACGGAAAGAGGAGAGGGGGAGGGAGGGGGGTTCAGTAATGACACCCACCTGGTTACGCAGGTGAGGCTCTCAGCCACCTGGTAACACAGGAAGGTTCTACAGTCGCCATGAACCTCTCCAGACCCCCCTACTAAGTCCCCCACGCCCCCCTAAGCTGCCCACGGGGGTGCTATGAACATCCACCAGTGATGGCGACGAAGGTCCTTTGCTTAATTTCGCCCGGATTGCGTCCACGAGGCAGAGGAATCGCCACGTGACGGCCGAGGAGGACGGAGAGAAAGGCCTTTCTTCTTGCTTTCTTTCCTTCTTCCTCTGTTCAGTTCGCGAGGATGGTAATGGCGGGTCAGACGCAGAGGGTCACTTTCACATTACCGAGTTGGGTTTCTTTCGGAACTCTTCTGACAGCGACACATTGAAGCCTCCTTCCACGCCAGCTCCTCCCCCTTTCTCTCTCTCTCTCTCTCTCTCTCTCTCTCTCTCTCTCTCTCTCTCTCTCTCTCTCTCTCTCTCTCTCTCTCTCTATATATATATATATATATATATATATATATCCTTCGTCTATTTCTTCCTTCCTCTCAATTCCCTTTCTTCATTTCACTCTTCCTCTCTCCTTCCTTATTTAATTTCACCATTGACTTACCCCTTTTTTTCTCCCCTCTCTCTCCCTCTCCCTCCTCCCCATCCTTCTCACACACGCGACACTACATCACACCACAAGGACGTACTTCCGGGGACACACACACACACACACACATACACAGCGTCTCGCAGACTTGCCACCCTCAAGGTCGGCCTAGAATAATAATCTACTGGAGACAAGAGTCATAAACACGAGAAAACGCACGCACTAAGAACGCACGCGGAAGAAACACGGAGTATAGAACGGGACGAGGAATGTTTGGAACGTGGAACGGAGCGGAATACGAACCACGGAACAATGGTTTAGAGAGAGACATGGGATGAAAAGATGTATGGACAAGCTGTGTGAAAGGGCGAAGGAATGCATACATAAAGAGAAAATCGGGGAAGCATATCCTTGTTATTCATGCTTATACATTATGCAGAACACAGGAAAAAAAAAAGATCGATATCAATGTTTTTATTTCGGTTCTGGTTCTCCAGCAAAGGAAGAAAAATGTCATACATGACCACGGAATTAAAGGAACTTTTGTGTACACGCTGATCGAACACGAGTGATGAATGTTTAATATCTCATCACTTGTTCTATGTGTGTCGACGAAGATGTGCACTGTTAACACAGATTGCCATGATGAGTATTGATGATATCTTATAATACACAGACTACCTGCCACGCGACCAATTCGAAATAACCAAAAGCCAATAACGAAATTAACCCATCAGTTCTAGTTGGTGAGCGTTCAAGGCATTCCTTTACCTATCTGACCGACTCTGGCTCTCTTTCCCACACAATCAAACTCCCACGTAACGGGGATTCAAACGCCACAGCATTCCATCCACAATGGTATCCACACCCCGTAAGAAAATTCAATTCGTTCACCCAAACTGCAGAATCCACTCGCATTTTTTAAATTCCCGGCGATGACAAATGAGCCCGACTGCGAAACACCACACCGGTATCTTCAACTTCCGGAGAGCATATCGAAATCACAGTCGTCTCTTTCCTTAGCACTTCGGGAAATGAAAATCGACTGCTAAATTAACCCTACTAGGAAGGAAATTGTACCAGCGGTGAGGCGAGCAGTGTGCGCAGAGCTCGTCGGAGGAAAGGCCGAGTAAACATGCCGAAGTGAAGCACTTTCGTGAGACAGATACGGGGGCAGGAGTTTGCAGATGGAAGGACCCGAGGCTCGACGGGAAACGCTGAAGGACAGAGGAGCGCAAACTCAAAGATTTGACGAGAGAGAGAGAGAGAGAGAGAGAGAGAGAGAGAGAGAGAGAGAGAGAGAGATAGAGAGAGAGAGAGAGAGAGAGAGAGAGAGAGAGAGAGAGAGAGAGAGAGAGAGGGGGGGGGGGGCCCTGCCTTCAAGAGGCCGCTGCGTGACTTGTGTGTCCAAGGACGCTCAGTGGATCACTGAGAGCCGGAAGCGCCGGGCAAAAAGTATGGGCAGCGTGTAGTTAGAGGTTGAGCGAGCGAGAAGAAACCATGGCAACCGTAGGTTTGTTAGCGGGGCGGGGCGACCCCCTGCAGGCGGCGCCCAAGGCACGCCCAGCACACACAGGTGCGCCCAGAAAAACTAAATATGAAATGCTCAGGCGTGTAATGTCCCGGAAACAGGGTTGTTTAACAAGCCTTGGACAGAATAACTAATCAACTTTCCCGTCACATTCAAATTAGGAACCGAATTAAATTGCATCAAAAGCAAGACCACCAACGGAAAATAACACGAAAAATGTAAATAAATTCATGAATGCCACCTTCGACAGTGTTTGCTTAGAATACAAGACGAGTTCACGTAGATCAGCGTCATGGCAGCAACAATGGCAATAAAAACACAAAGGTCCCTCGAGTGCCATTAGTCAAGACCTGCCATAAATCCCGAGTCCTTCCTGCTATGGCTCCCTCTGCGCCGGGCCTCCCAGCCGTAATTCGGGTCAACGAATCCCTGGACGACGCCGAGTCAATAGGCAGTACGCAGCCACGACGAGCTGGCGGCCGGATACTCAGCCTGGCACGGCACTGCATCGTGCTTCGCTGCACAATTGCACATCACACGACCCATGCTGGAGCCAGAGCACCGCATGCTGCATGAGGCAACGCGGCGCTCAAGCTGCACCTATATTTGAGCGCCTTTGGATTCTGCGTTCGCCATCCTTTGGTTGGGCTGTAGACGGCACGCAGCTCCGGGGCGGTCGTGTATCGGGGGCGTGGTTCCTGCGAGAGGGCGGCGCTCCTGGCCAACACCTCCTCAATCTGAATTCGTGGCCTCCTCCTTCTTCTTCTCGTCCTCCTCCTCCTCCTCCTCCCTGAGACTGCCAAACCTCTGGTTCACAAGGAAGAAGTACCCTTTTCTAATTTTCTTCTTCGCTATCATTTAGGACGGCTTAGACACTCACAAGCACTGCATGATCACGCTGTCTTCCGGTGGTGTTTATTCTAGAGCGGGTTGAACTGCAAAATCAATGCAGCCGAAAAGAGTTTTTTACACTAACTTTCAGCGCAGAAATTCAACTTACTTTCATAAAATATTCATCTAATTACCAAGCTCTTTGCATGTGTCATACGTCTCCCTTGCGTGTCCTATTCAAGGCGGGCGTTTTGATGTTCGTGTAGACTTAAGTGCAGGTGCGTGTTTGCTTGCGCATGCGTGTGTCTGCAAGGATGACTCCAAGCGCGGCGGGCCCGGAAAGTGAGAGGCGAATCATTCTCGGCGCGGGGACGTCGACGAGCAAATCTGGGATTTAGCACACTCACAGGAGGCGGCCGAACAGCGCGACCAACAGGTCAATCACCATGAGCATCGTGAGTCAGGCGATGAGGACAGGTGCGTGCAGGTGAGCGCCTACCCACGGGCCCGAGGCAGAGGAGTCGGGCCCTTGTTGGACTCCGCACGTAAGCCCTACGAACTTCCCCATCACTCGACTAATTTTGTTACCAGAAACTAGCCAGCACATTCCGGACCGATGCGTCGGGGGAGCCCACAGACGGAGCATCCGCGAGCCACCCTTATGGCAGCGGTTTCGGCCACTCGCCCTAACGACAACACGACAACACCTGCTCTATCTCCTCACGCGTTCACCCCCTCTACCTCTCCTTCCCCTCCCCCCGCTCTCGCTCTCTCGCTCTCTCGCTCTCTCGCTCTCTCGCTCTCTCGCTCTCTCGCTCTCTCGCTCTCTCGCTCTCTCGCTCTCTCGCTCTCGCGCTCTCGCGCTCTCGCGCTCTCGCTCTCGCTCTCGCTCTCGCTCTCGCTCTCGCTCTCGCTCTCGCTCTCGCTCTCGCTCTCGCTCTCTCTCTCTCTCTCTCTCTCTCTCTCTCTCTCTCTCACTTGCCATGCTCTGCCATGCTCTGCCATGTCTTACCGTGCCTTACCCTCGTACTCTCAACTCCCACAGCACACAAAGACACTTACCTGGAAACAAACAGAAAAACGAGATTACCACTCTGTCCAAATAAGAAAAGAAAGAAAAACAATTCTTGCAGGTTAGTTGGAAGGCTATCGCAGCTAGCACTTGCAAGTTTACGGCTTCATCGTGCCATTACTATCCCTATAAACAAGCGAAACAGCAAACCATTCTGCGGTTACTTTGGGTAAGACTACCATTTTTAATGTTTATTTCTGAAACTTCTATGAACCATTATGATTTTCTTGAAGTGTTATCTCTTTGGGAAAATACTCTGTCCCCTTTGAAGTAGGGAAAATATAATGGCTTCACTAACCGGACAAGTTTTGTGAATAAAACATAAACAACAACAGAGTTAAAGAAAATAATATAATTGTGCCAAGTTCTTTAACAAAGGGCGAGAGACATTTGAAAAGAAACGGAAAGAAAAAGAGAGAGGAAGTAGGAAAAAGTTTAATGGTTAAGGGGCCCGAGAGAAACTGTTGTCAAAATGATATAGTGAAGACAGAATAATGAGTATAAAAAAGAAAGTTTCGTGCGAGATGACGAACACTGACGCATGTATGGAGCAGGGCGGTTGGAAAAGGAAAACCGCAGAACTTGTAATTAAAGGGGGGAGGGGGTTAAATGAGGGAAGGGGGTAAGACGCTGGAATAAATCATGAGGTAGGTTAGGGGACGACAGAAGACTTGGGGAGCGAGGGGAGATAGAGACGAGGGATGAAAAGGGGAGGGTGAGGGTGGGCCGCTAATCCCCTGTTGGCTCGAGATGTGGTACACGTCGCAGAGGGGCAGATGGGGTAAGGGGGAGGGGGAGGGGCAGGGGCTAGAGGGGAAGAAGGGCTAGGGAGCTGAATAGGGGCTGAGGGGATGGGCAAGGGAGAGGAGCGGAAGGGCATCACCGCATTCTTGGCACGCGGCGCCCGTGGCACACGCCGCCACACCCCATCCTACGCCTACGCCCCAGGTACTGTCTCCCTCTGGTCCTGTTGCTCGACTTATGGCGCACACACTCACAAGCCTAAAAACATGCCATCTTGATCTTAACAGTCCCGGGGGGAAAAGAGGGGAAGCGTGGAGAGGGAAAAAACTTCCTTGTAGAGTGGAGGTTATTAAGGCTGACGGAGATACAAGACTAGCGTGACTTTGAACCGGGGGACAGAGGAGGAAAGGAGGAGGAGAATGGAGCGGGAAGGGGAGAGAAGGAGAGGGAAGGGGAGAGAAGGAGAGGGAAGGGGAGAGAAGGAGAGGGAGGGAGAAAGGTGGGCGGGCAGGCCACAAAGGAATCACGTTTTGTTATTGGGTTCACAATCCACTTCTGTCGTCCACCTCCAGACAATCTAGGATAGCATAGCAGTTTATAATCAACACGCGATAACAATTACAGAACGACATTGGAAGCGAATTTTAAATGTTGGACTTATCGAGATGCATTTTCCGTAAATATCAACCCAACCTCGACTTCCCCCGACTCTCGGCACAAAAAGTCCTCCCCCAAAAAACAGATAGCTGTATAATTACAAAATACAAAACATGTGTCTAAGAGCACGTTTGTAAGGCTGCTAAGTGTTCGCAATGGTGGGTTTCCCAGTGACAAGAAGTGCCAGAATGGCGGAGACCTTTAACTCGTAAGTGGCGTGGATGGGCAGGCCGTGTCTCTAGGGTTTTGTGAGTGCGAGACAGATTATACTGAGAGGGGCGCTGCAAGTGTCGGCGACTCGGGGCGGGGTAGCAACGGGTCCCTGGAGCAGCTGCGGCCATGTGCAGATAAAGGGTTACCAGAAAGAGAACAGAGCTTCCATTACCCTTCCGCACCCTCTGCCCCCCCCCCTTCCCCCTTTCTCCCTACTGGCGCCAGTCATCACCCTTCCCTGCGTTTCCCCCTCGGGATGACGTGCTTCGGCTCATTCCTCCTCACACCACGGAACCTCCGCCCTTTCTTCCTTTCTTCACCAAACTTGGGAAGCAACTATCAGCACACGAGATGGTATGGTAGATACGCAGCACTGCTCCCTAAATAGCAGTGAAGCAAGAGGCAAGAGTGCTCCCAAATGCGGCGATCTTTCTGGTGGCACTATTTGTATCATGACCCCCCGCACAGAGTACGCAGACGGGCTTCTCGTCCGAGAGTGAAAAATAACCTGGCAAGTCGCTGTATCGGCGTCAAAGGAAGCCTAACCTCCCACCACCACTGTTTCCAACTGCGAATATTGAGGGTAAGGGACTCCCCTTCCTCAATTCAACGGCGGAAGGGAAGCCCTGAACGACCTCACCTTCGCCCTGCATCTCCTTCCCCTCGGCAGGGAAGGGCACAGGATAAGGGCACGCTGAATAATCTCTCCCGAAGTAAACACCGCGTCGGCCGCCAGCTGCCCTCACTCGTCACTTTCAAAACAAAACAATGATCGGCTCAGCCTGTCAGTTGTTTAATGGCTCCCCACACTTTTTTCTGTAGCACTGGGTTTGGCCGTTCGTCACCCAAAAACTAATTGCACAAGGTATCATTATTGCAAGCGCGCGTTTGCTAATGTAGGCGGAGGGAAAGTGAATGTGTAACGCGTATCGAATGCAACTTTCATTGCAAAATTAATGCCTTAATCGCCCTCCTACTGCTCTTTATTACGAAACCCAACAACACAAATAACACGCCATCATTCTCTTTAAAAGAGAAAGGCAGAAAGGAGGATGGATAGACAGAAAGATAGGTAGATCGACTGACTGATAGAAGTGTAAACAGATGCGAAAAACACTGCGGACTAAACAATCTTACAAACAGAAGCAGGAAAATCTGAAGAGAAAAACATCTATGGATAGAAATCGGAAAGTCTGCGTGTCTCCGCTGCCTCCAGCCTTCGCCCTGTGCCCATGTATCTGCGTTGAACATCAAAAGCGACAGAATGTACAACCCCTCTACTGTCGCCCCGCAAATAGAAGCTGATTGAGGGGAAACAGCGCAAGGGGAAGTGGAAGGGGAGGGCAAGAGACCAAATGGGTGAGGAAGAGAAGAGAGCGTTAGGGGAGAGACAGAGTGACCGGAAGAGGAGAGGGGGAAACAGGAAAGAGATAGAGATGGGAGATGGGGAGAAGAGGATAGGGTTGGGGTGAAAGAGAGCCGATAGGAAAAAGGGGAAAAGGGGATCTGAGGTGGGACCATTCATCAGAAATAGACAGGGGGAGAGGGATATGGCAGTGCGTGAGGGGAATAGGGACACAGACCTACAAGAAAGTAAAAGTCAAAGGAAGAGAAATGAGAGAGTGGAAAACAGCAGTAGATGAGAAAGTGGACGAGACCTCGGGGAGATATGTCGAGGGGGGGGGGGGAGATGAGGGAGAGAGAAAGGGAGAGAGAAAGGGAGGGCGAAAGGAGAGAGAAGGCGAATGGGAGGGAGGGAGATCTGGAGTAAGGAGAATGGGAGGGAGGGAGGGAGATTTAGAGGAAGGAGAATGGGAGGGAGGGAGGGAGGGAGGTTTGGAGGAAGGAGAATGGGAGGGAGGGAGGGAGATTTAGAGGAAAGAGAATGGGAGGGAGGGAGGTAGATTTGGAGGAAGGAGAATGGGAGGGAGGGAGAGAGGGACGGAGAGAGGGAGGGAGGGGGGCAGGGAGGGAGGAGAGAGAGACAGAGGGAGGAAGGGAGAGAGAGGAAGGGAAGGGAGAGGGAGGGAGGGAGGGAGAGGGAGAGGGAGAGGGAGAGGGAGAGAGAGAGAGAGAGAGAAGAGAGAGAGAGAGAGAGAGAGAGAGAGAGAGAGAGAGAGAGAGAGAGAAGGAGGGAGAGAAGGAGGGAGAGAGGGAGGGAGGGAGAGAGGGAGGGAGGGAGGGAGGGAGGGAGGGAGGGAGGGAGGGAGAAGAGAGAGAGAGAGAGAGAGAGAGAGAGAGAGAGAGAGAGAGAGAGAGAGAGAGAGAAGAGAGAGAGAGAGAGAGAGGGAGAGAGGAGGGAGGGAGGGAGGGAGGGAGGGAGGGAGGGAGGGGGGAGAGAGAGGGAGGGAGAGAGAGAGGAGGGAGGGGGAGAGAGAGAGGGAGGGAGGGAGAGAGAGAGAGAGAGGGAGGGAGAGAGGGAGGGAGAGGGAGGAGGGAGAGAGAGAGAGAGAGAGAGAGAGAGAGGAGAGAGAGAGAGAGAGAGAGAGAGAGAGAGAGAGAGAGAGAGAGAGAGAGAGAGAGAGAGAGGGGGGGGGGGGGGAGCGTGAGCGTCCCCGAAAAGGGAGAGAGAAGCGTGACTGCATCCATGAGTCACGTCCCTTCCACGACGGCTTGATCCATCATTTTATTATACCGCGCGCTGCCGCTCTTACGTCTCCGCCATCGCTATAGACATAAATATGAAGAAAAAAACATCTAGGGTTCTCAAGAACAAGCAGGAAACTCCTAATTTCACGCCTGTCTGCTTACTACTTCATCAGGAAAGAACAATGCTGTATTTTATATATTTTATTTATTTACTTTTTTTTGGGGGGAGGGGATAAACTTTTTTTTCATTTTTTTCTAAATGTCATGTTTTCAGAAAAATAACAGAACGCAACCACTCTCTTATCTCGCAACGAAAACACGGCGTTCACCCACGCCAGGATGCCGAGACGTTTCTAGAATCTCTGCTCTATATGGCCCTTCCATTTTCCTGGAAGTGTTTACAAGGAGACGGCCGTCATGAAACCTCGGCGCAACAAATAACCCACACGGACTGAATATTCACGAACCCAAACAGGCGCTTCCCGTCCAACCCCCTCCCCGTCTCGCTGCCTGGCGGAATCTTTCCCCTCCAGAATCAGCTGACCGCTCCAGGCATCTATGAGGGTCTTTGTGCCAAGCTTCTAAAGAGTTGATGGGGAGAGAGAGGGGGGGAGGGGTGATAGGGGGGAAGAGGAAGTAGAGGATGATGGGGGAGGCGGAGGGAGAGGGGGTCGAAGGGGAAGGAAAAGAAAGAAAGAAGGAAGGAAAGGAGAGAAAGAAAGAATGGAGAGGGAGGGAGGGAGGGAGGGAGGGGGAGAGAGAGGGAGAGAGAGAGAGAGAGAGAGAGAGAGAGAGAGAGAGAGAGAGAGAGAGAGAGAGAGAGAGAGAGAGAGAGAGAGAGAGAGAGAGAGAGAGAGAGAGAGAGAAGGGGATGCACAGCCAACAAAGCCAACGGGAAGAGCACCGCCTTTCTCCCCCGTCTTTTCAACAGGAGAAGCGGTATTCGAGGACGCCATCCTTAACTCCGCGTCGCCCTGGAGTGGCTCTTCCCGCGGCACTACGAGAGCGCTCGCGAGGGCGGAAATCCGAGCCAATCTAAAAAACAACGAGGGAAGAATAAACCCAAAAACATGCTGGGTGGCTGGGCTGGGGCCGCGTCCACCCTCACCCCCTGATCCCACGCCCACCTTGTCAAGCCCGAGGAACACGTGGCCGACGCCCGCATCTGTATTAACTTTCAAAATGCGGGTCTCAACTTCAAGGAACAATAAAGCCCAACACAAAGCCCCTCGAAGGTGGAAGGATCTAAATCAAAGAGCCGCCCACAAAAGTAAAATCACTAAAGGAAGAAAAAAGAAGAAGAAAAACTAAAACAATGACTCGAAATAATAGCTATTTCGTCAGCCGAGAGAATGGATGTGGCACGTCCGGGACGAGGGGTCGAAGGCGAGGAGGACCAGTGAGGGGAGGGATGCCTCTGCGTTGCCTCTCTCCCCTCATCTCCACGCACAAAGGGCCTGCTCCCTCATTACAAATGTACTAAGCGTCGCCCTAGGGGGTTTCATACAGTTAGCCGGGCGGGCTACATACTCCCGGCACACAGCGAGTGGTTTGGAGTGAGAGAATGCCAGTATGAGAGCGAGTGACTACAAGGGAGGAGTGGCGGCTATGAGGAAGGACCAGGCCGTGTGACCGAGCGGAGAAATGTACAATTACGGTCGTCTTCTGTGAGATGATGAAGTCGATGAGACAGACAACAGACCTGCGATGATCACCTGTAATCAGTGGGACAGGTGACACATCTGGTCGGCGAGGGCGACATGTGCACAGAACCAAGTAACAATAACTGAACAGTGCCATGGCGACGCGAGAGGAAAGTGGAGGGGGACGGCAAGGAGGAAGGAGAGGAAGACGAGGAGGAGGAGGGGAAAGTAAGGAAAGGGCAAGAATGGATTAGGGGAGGAAGGGGAAGAAAGAATGGAAGGGGGGGGGTTATAGAAGAGGAAGGGATAGATTCAAAAAGACCGTGAAAAGGAAAAACAGGAAAAGCGGACGAATGGGGAAAAGAGGAAGAGGAAAAATTATTTTAAAAAGTTAGTGCAACGCAGGAAGAATAGTGGGGGAAGATATAAGCAGGCAGGAAAACGAGACACACTTGAACAAGAACGAAACAACGAAGGATTAATGAGCACAAGGAAGAGCCGGAGAGGCACGGCGAGCAAAGACGAAGGAACATTACGGAGAGACGTGACATGCCTGCGCGAGAGCCCCGGCGAGAATGGGTACAACGGGATAAGAAACAACGGTACGATGTGTGCGCGCATGGGAAGGGCGGGGGAGAGGGGCCGGTTGTAAAGTTAGCGGTATAAGGAACCGGTGTTGGGATGCGTTGATTCGCAGGGGACCGAGACGCCATCGCGCAGGTAGACAAACATACAAATGCGGGACGTACTTCAGGAGGAGGTAAACCAGTGAGGTTGTGAGGGAGGGGAGGGAAGGAGGGAAAGGGAGGAGGGAAGGCGGGGGAAGGTTAAGGTAGACAACACCTGGATGCCTTTCCTTATTGAGTGTCCCCCCCCTCTACCCCCTCCCCGGCTCCTTCGCTCAGGCGGACACATACGCAATGTGCATGTCTAATCATATTCATTCGTACACTTGTTCTCTTGCTCGATATGCATATCTATACGCATGTATCTGCACATGCCAGACAAACACAACCGCCAACTTACACATACGCGGCAAAAATATCTAGAACAGAATCGTCCATTTCGTTCAAACAAACAAATGGAAGGATGTATCTGATATATGCGTCCCCATTCAACGATAAAGAGGAAGAAGGTGCCCCCTCTGAATACACATTCGCCATCTCATCAACCTTTGCATTATACAGCCTTCAGTCACAGTACCCTTCACGAGAATAGGCGGGTTAATGTAATCAGCTATTGCCTTTAATGCGACTATTCGTAGCCACTTTCCACTCCGGACATGCAGCTCCTGCACCTAGGATCCAGGCCACTGTTGCCTACTACCCTTGGAACGCCATCTAGTCCCTCCTCCTCCTCCCCTTCCCCGAGTCCGGTGACGCTCTTAGAGCTGTGTCGCTAACTCGTCCGTCAACAGGCGCGTCTTCATGACCTCGATGGAAATGCAATGAGCTCAGTCGCCAAGACTTACTATACTTGCGCCTGCTCTTTCCCTCTTGGGTACCCAATTACAGTGCCTTGGGTGTGCCTCCGCGTCAAGGTCTACGCGGATGTGTCCGCGATGGCACTTGACACCGGCTGTACACGCACATGCATGCATACACGCGCAGGATGAGCGCCACTATGCCAGACACGACCCGCTCGTCTTTAGCATTCACGACAGCAGCAAGAATGAGTACATGAGTGGGCCGAAAAGAGGGACGCTAAACCCAGCGACAGCACGACCACGCACCTCGCTGTATGGCCAGGTTCCGTTACTGGAATTTCGTTTCGTCCTTCGGTTTTAATCCCGTTATCACACAGATGGGGATATGCTGGGGAGGACAGAGGCAAAATGAGAAAGAGTTGGGATTATAACCAGACAGGCATATTGAGAAGGAAAACAGACAAAATAAATGAAAGGAGAGGAGCGAAGAGGACAGGTGGAGAGAGGAACGGTCAGAGAGAGAGAAATGGGTGAGAGATTTCAATGATCCGCACACACTTCCTGACCCCTGGCGGCTACTGCATCTAACGACCTACATAGAAAAGCGATGACGTCGAGAGAAATTCCTTGGAAGAAGGTCTCCAGAGGAACCTACCGCCATGACGCACCAAGTTCATTTTGACGGGAAATGCATTTTTGTGTTCGAATTACCATCCGTCTAACTCTAAGAAGATTTTGGCGATATCCCAACCTCCGACCCCCTGTCGTGCACACATATTTTAGCTGTGGACTTCGGCAGGCGATTCTCCCGTGTGAAAGAGTTGACGGAGCAGTTCCAATGACCTTTCTCCTCTTTCCTCGAGCCCCTAACAAGCCGAATACTTGATCTAATCGCGTGTAAGCTACTGTATTTGTCTTGCAAATGCCTTGAGCACCTCCCACATCCGCGCGCACGGAGGCGGAAGAAGGGCTTGTGCAACCCCTTCAAAAAAGGGTTCTCGTGAGGGCTATAATATGCAAATGAGGCTATGGACGGCGAAAGGAGACCCCGGGGATTTAATATTCATCGGCGGTGTCCATCTTGACTCGCTATATATAAGGAGAAGCTCTCTCTCCTCGCCAAACTGAACCCAATTGGAAATAGCCTCGTTCGCCCTCAGACCTGGGCGACGGGCGTTATTCTGACGGGTTGTGCGCTTCTAGGCAATCTATTCGCTAATCTTTAAGCGAACTAAAACTTTATCGTGGATACGGAGAAATGACATCGACCCTCGCGACTAAACACCACCGAAATCCCAGCAGCGGCCATGAAAAGGAGGGGAAACGAGGGAGAGAGGAGAAAAACATGAGACTGATGGAACGGCGGGAAGAGGGCGAGAATGGAAGAATGATGAAGAAGGGAAGGGGTAGAAGGGGAGGGGGGGGCAGAGCCGCGCCAGTCATCAGTCACCCAGTCAGCCGCGCGAGCCATTGTCATTTCTTTCAGCCATTGGTCGCCACCCTTCCCCGGGCACCATCTATCATCGGACGACCATCCTTCAGGAACAACAAAGGGAATCACTCGTCGTTATGGATGCCCATTGCCTAATAATTTTCCCATAAAGGTAGGTGTATTCTCCATGAAATCTACATCACAATTCTTGTTAGGATAACGAAATGCAAATGAAAATCACTGCCTTTTGCTATGTGTGGCTAGCGGTTGCAGCCACGGCCATCCTGAAGCATTTTGGCTGCCCTCAATGCCCCTGATTGGAGGATCAGGAAAATCTGTTTTCGCCACTCGTCAAATATTCTTACAGAACATTTCATGCGTGATTAACAGCGGATATTCAACCGGCATGTACGTATTTTAAGTGCCAATCATTCGCATAGGAAAATCCGATTACATTAAACAAAACCATAAGAATGGGACTCCCAAGCGCAACCCAACAACCCAGATACAAACAGACCAATCACCCTAAACGCGTATGAATCCGCAGTCCCTCTCCCTCGCACGGCCTCGTATTCCAGCAGCCCTCCTTAAAACGCAGGCCCGAGTCTCGCGGAGGCCTCGCCCACTGTCTTCAAAACGCCGGCACGTAGCGGCATGCGACTTGAGGCTCACGCATGGCAACCTTGTCTGAATATCAAGCCGCGAGAGCAAAAGGCATACTTCCTGAATATTGGATCGCCAACAATCGACTGCGGGACACTTTCCAAAGTTCAATAAGCTGCTTGGCTTCGTAGTTTTCTTTCGGAAGTTATCGCATCCGCAAGTGAAATGGGTTTCGGGCAGGGCGGAAGGCAGCGCGGGGGAGATAAGCTTAATATTTCCAGAGAAGCGGAAGGCGTCGGGGGAGGGGAGGGGAGGGGGAGGGGGTATGGTGGGGGAGATGCTCTTCTCCCTCGACGCACTTATTCATGCAGGCAACATATTGCAAAGTGCGGTGCAACATTCCAAAGAGAAGGAAATGCCGCGATACGCACAGTAATGCCCGCAAGAGCCCGGAGGCGGAGGGTCATCTGTCCTCCGCGGCGTTCAAGCTACACCGCCCGGGCGAAGACCTCCCCTTCGCCTGCGACGTCGAGGGCACGTAGGGGCAACACGGCGGGGGTTTTGCATCTCTCTGTGACTTTGTATTTTTGCATCGGGCTATTTGTGTCTGTCTATCTGTCTTTCTATGTCTTTCTGTCAGTCCGTATCTGGCTGTTTGTGTTTGTCTGTCTGTCTTTCTGTCAGTCTGTATCTGGCTGTTTGTGTCTGCGTGTCTGTCTTCTTTCCTATCTTACTACCTGCATTAACATTACCTCTAAAACACTTGTACTTACAAACACTGGATGACTGGTCTAGCATGCCATGCCAATAGCTAATGCCATCAACTCGTGAAACTTACCTGAAAAGAAAAGAAAAAAACATTTTTGAGATAAACATTCAAATTATATATAAAAACATAAGTATGAACTATATCCAAACACACGGCATATTAATTCCCTCGTAAATGTGGGATCCGAGACGACGTGTGCCAAGCCTGACTTAAAACTGGTTCAGAACCGTGAACCATTTCGGACTTCAAGCTTTACATCTTGGTCAACGTCAAAGGAGTCTTAACGAATCCCGTGAACACTTTGAGTGCTGCAATTTATAATGCGTGTTTATCATCTACCCAACCATAAATGAATTTTTTAAGCACTGCTCGCACTGAATCTAACTTTGATAAATGCTTACAAAAATGCAACAAAAACACCTTAGGCATAAAAAATAACATTCCAACAAGAATCAAAACTTGACCTAAAATTGCACGTTGAAACTTCAAACAAAAATCGATCTAACTATGCATTAAAAAATATTTACTTTTCCCAATCTTTGAGGCATAGAGGAAGAGAATAAAAAACAACCAATGCAAACAAAGACTTCTACAGTTGTTTTCTTTCGTGAAGAGACACCACGTGGCAAAAAGCGCCAAAATCATGTGACAAACATACTTTACTAGCGTGTACTGTTGACAGCTATGCGCAAAGCCAAGCTAAACCCAGCCGCCAGCCACGCACTCGCACCTGCCAACCTCCTCACCGCCAATCCCGCCGCCCACGTCTCCCTGCCCGAACCCCAGGCACAACAACATTAAAAATACCCTCCGGTTTTGTCATCTCTCGCCTCCAGATACAACTACGAGCGCTGTGCTACAACTGGCGCGCTCGCGCTCGCTCGCTATCTCTATCTCTCTCTCACTCTGCAAGCGTACTACGGTACAAAGATCTTTGTGTTGAGTCACGAATGCATTCCGAACGTTTCTAGTCGACGGCCGCAAGGACAGACTTTATCGAGATGCCCCGTGATCTCTGAAGGTTTATTTTCAACGAAGGTCGCAAAGAACCTGCGCAAAGGAGTGGGGAGATATATCAGTAACTAGAAGCCCAACGCAGGCGGAATAGTTAACCTTGACAGCGACCCCATCCGTCTGTTTCTTGCATCAACTCGTGATGCAAAAAACATAGTTTACCGGTCGTGTCCGCCGACGACTGATTGGACCTCAAAACATACTAGTCATGGAACTTGCAAGTGCCAACACTCGACGCTAAGCAAAATGCCCAAAGACAAAGAGTTCGTGCCCCGTGAGCTTGGATACTTATAAAAAATAACCACGGAATGAGGGCACGACTCCAAGGGAAGAGGGGAAACCGAGAGGCAAGGAAAGCAAAGAAAGCGGAGGAAGCGAAAGAGAGAGAGAGAGACAGAGGGAGGACAAAAGGGGGTCATCCTCAAACGTTCACACTTCTTACATTTAAACTAAAGACTGAAGATCGCCGTGCTAAAGTGACGAAGGCTGTTAAAAAAACCCTCACGTTCCTTGTCTGAACCTTCCAGGAAACAGATGGTGAGAAAGAGAGAGACAGAGAGAAAATGAGAACTGAAGAAAAAGGGGTTAAGTGCAAGGAAAAAGCGTGTGTCGGCTTTTTACACCATCCGACGCTCAACGCTCGTGGAGGGAAGTCATGTTCCTCACAGTCTGGGCATAAGAAGCTGCCACACGTCCACGGGCTGCAATTAATGTGGGCCGGATAAGGTTATCCAATCATCTGCGGCCGGGAAGGAAGCGTACAAGCCCGCCCGATCGCTGAAGTTGTTTTTTCCGCGACGCTTTATCAACGGTCGTGTGCCGGCCCGTTGCCAGGGATAAGCAAGGCCGCAGTGATGATGATGATGGTGGTGGTGGTAATGACGATGATGATGATGATGATGGTTGGTGGTGACGATAGTGATAAATAGTGTGATGATGATGGTTGGTGGTGACGATAGTGATAAATAGTGTGATGATGATGGTTGGTGGTGACGATAATGATAAATAGTAGTGGCTATGGTGATAAATAGTAGAAGTGGTGGTGGTGATGACTATTGATGATGATATTGTTCACAATAAACTTGGTCAGATATGAAATGGACTAGACATGGGTGCCGGGCAGAGAATGATGGGAATAAAAAAGCGGAAAGTAAGGTGAGGAAGAAATAACCGAGAGACAAACCACGAGTTCCTACATAGAAAAAAAAACATCTCGAGTAGTACCGAAACAAGCGCTAGAGTTAGGCCATTCGCTTTCTATCATCGTCGGCGTTGTCATCGCAACCCTCAAGTCCTCTCCCCTTCTCCCTCCCCTTCCCTCCCCTCCCCGTGCTCGCCGTCCTCACCCCCGTCGCTGAACGCACAAAGCCCCTCGTCGGTAGTTTCCCCGGCGTGTCACAAAAGCCACAATCATGTCCGTGTCCCACTTCCCCTCCTCGTTCGTTAAGCTTTTTTCCCCCTTCACCTTCATCTCTTCTCATCTCCCCCGTCAGTTGCCACCTTCCATTCTCCGCTCCCCAATCCTCGCCCTCTCATCGGGTCTTCTCGCTGCCCCCCCCCTCGCTAAGCCCCTTCCTTTGCCTCCCCCTCATTCACTCCTTTTCTTCTCTTCCCGCCTTCACTTCCTTCTCCTCTCCCCTTTCTCCCTTCCCCTAAGCTATTTCACTCTCTCTTCGCCTCATCTCTTACTATTATTTTTTCTCTCCTTTTCCCTATCCTCTTCCCCTCTCTCTTCACCTACCCTATTCTTTTCTCACCTACCCCTTCTACCCCTTCCTCCCCTCTCCCTTTCACCCTGTCCCCTAACTAAGCTTCTCTCTCATTCTTCACTTCATTCCCTCCTTCCCTGCTCTTTTCTCACCTACCCCTCCCCCTTCCTTCCCTCCCTCCCTCCCTCCCCCTTCTTCCCTCCTTTCCTCCCTCTCTCCCTCCTTTCCTCCTCCTCCCTCTTCCTCCCTCCCTCCCCCTCCCCGGCGTAGTGGCAACACCTTGAGCGACGATAACCTAAAAACTTCACGCGTTTCTTTCCGGCCGTGTATAAAGAGCCGAGGTCGTTTAATATTCATGAAATATTTCGCAGTGTCTGAACACGTTATAAAAAACAAACACGCGCGCATTTCCCCGTCCACGAAAGAAAGCCAAAACTCGCCATCGCCGCTTTCCTCGGAGGCCTTCGAGTACGAACGAACGATGGCTGTCGTGGGGAGGAGGAGGAGGAAAGGGAGAGGGAGATGGAGGGGGAGAGAGAGGGAGAGAGTTGGAGGGATGGGGAGAGAGTGAGAGGGAGAGGGAGAGAGTTGGGGGGATGGGGAGAGAGTGGGAGGATGGAGAGAGAGAGTGGGAGGATGGGAAGAGAGAGTGGGAGGATGGGGAGAGAGAGTGGGAGGATGGAGAGAGAGAGTGGGAGGATGGGAAGAGAGAGTGGGAGGATGGGGAGAGAGAGTGGGAGGATGGGGAGAGAGAGTGGGAGGATGGGGGGAGAGGGGTGGGGATGGAAGGAGAGGTAATGGGTGGGGGGAAGAGGGGAAAGAGGGGAGTGGAGGGGAGGGGAAAGGCAGTCTGATCCGCCATTCGTATTTTCAGAACGTTCCGGAGCTCGAAACGCGACGAGACACACAGCCTAATTCGATGGAATGAAACAACGTCAAATCGTAATTATTTCTCGCAACGGCCACAATATTAGCGTGCACGGGGCGTTCCAATCCTGCCCCATGATTAGTATAATCATTCCTGCTGTCCGACTCCTTTTACCACCGACAAATGAATAAATGTACAAACAAACAAATTCATTCCTAATATCGAACACATCGCCGAGTCACATAAAAATTCATAACATAGGGGAAAGTACCAAGGACGAATTCTTAGGCTTATAAATTTTGTAGAATTACACAAGACCTATTTTTTAAAAAACTTAACAAGACAGGGGTGACGTCCTTACCCACGCCCATGGTAAATTACTCACTCGCGTGTCGGGGGCCATGCCATGTAAGCCTACAGGACGGCAGACAAACAGCACTCACAGCATAAAACTCATGACAACCCACTCAAATAAAACCCCTGCCAATAACAAATCATAATAACCTGATCAGCCATTTCATATCAACCTTACAATAAAGAGTGCCCTTACTACTACTACTACTACTACTAGTACTAATAATAATAGTTATAAATAAATATATATAAGCATGAAGAAATACTAGCAACTCCATCCAACCCCCCAAAAGGTCTCTTCCGACGCAATTCTATCCCTTTTCTCATCAAAATCTGAAGAGTGAACGGGTACTAATAAATGATCGTGGCGAGGTAACCTAATCTATGTGAGAACCGCAAGGACTGGTCGACCTGTCCCAGCCGGTCGCCACAACCGCCTCCACCACCGCCGCCACGGCCACCACCCTCACCATCGCCACCACAGTCGACTCTCGCGTCTCTGCTTGTGTCTGTGTGTCTGTCTCTCACTCAGTCGCTTCCCAAGGTTGCATTGGATAGATAGCCACAAAATATATATTTTTCGAAAATACAAAATCCTGTTATTTTGGAAACTAATAATAAAAACCTTGGAAAAAAAAAAAACATTTGACGACGACAACACATCAAAATCTTCCCCCCGTAAAGAGAAGCAAAGTTCCCGTCTTCTAATACAACCTGAGTTTATAATGATATAATTCGCATTCGTGTTCTTAATTGTTCCTCGTGCAAACCCATTACTCCCTGGCTGACCTTCTGAAGTAGAGCGAGGGATAAAAACAACGGCAATAATTTACTCCCTGTCTGTGGGTACTCGACAGTATCCCATGGTGACTGCCTGCCTTAATTACGAAACAATTATACCGTGGCTTACAGACGAAATGACGCTAACAATGCAATCATCATTATATCAACGTCCGCCTCTGGGTGAGCCTCGGGATAATTAACTCTATTTTCCGAACCTCTTCCCACACGCGCAGACAAATGACCTATGATAATTAAGCCTCAGCTTCCGTGGTCTCATTAACCTCACTAATCCATTTGGAAATACGTATTCCTTCTATGATTCCTATTCCCAATTTCTTCCACGCGCCGAATACGACATCCCCGCCGGTACACAAAAAAAGGCAATAATAAACAAATAAACAGACGAAGGAGAATCCCAGCGCTTAAATTCCCTTCCACCACAATGCAAAAACAAGACACAAGCGCCTCCCATTGCCGGTCGCGGTCGCAAACCACAGGTAGCCGAGGCCTCCCGGAGGACCGACAATCAACGCGGCAAGTTAAACCCCAACGCTAACAAGACGCGGTGTTTCATTAACTCTCAACTAACAGCATCAAGAAGCCATGGGTTGACGCCGTCTAATCCTTTCTATCTAATCGCAGCCTCTCCGGCCAAAAAACGCGCCAATCTCCTCTCTCAAAAAGTAATGGTTATATAATGATTTTTGAATCTGAATTTGAAAGGAGTGAATCATTCCCGCGCCCTGATGGCAAAACCGATAAGCCGATAATAAAAGTGTTACCTTCCCGGTGATAAATGAGTAGCTAATTTATCCATTTTCATAAATTTGGCGATGTCGAGCTCGTTCCGGGACAAACTCGACCCACGATAATTAACTCGATTAAATTCTTCGCGAGCGGACTCTTCACAAATGTTGAATTCCCAATTCAATTAACACGGCAAATACGTGGAAGAAAAATAAATAATAAATCAAGAGTAATTTGCAACGTAATTTAAGCGATTCCACTCCCACCTGGCCAGGGAGAATCGGACAAAAAGTAATCCTTTCTCTCACAAGCAGATCATTCGCCGCAACCTTTAGGGGAGAAACATAAATCTTGTTGACAATGAAACTGCCAAGCAAGAAGAACGGCGCCTTGGAACAAAGGGACAAGACCGGCTCCGGCGCATCTTCCTCGAGATTTGCGGCCCAGACCTAATCACGCGACTCACCTCTGAAAATTGCAGCGGAGAAGGAAGGAATATCAACCGCAAAATGGCAATAATAACGGCACGAGCAAACAGAAATAACTGCCAAATTTCGATCGATTCCCACTTCGTAAAATTAAGCGCAACAAAATTTCGACAAGATCATAAAAAATGGGGTTGTACAATGCTCTTCCTTCTGACCTGAGTTGTGAGTGGTCTTTGGGACTGGCAAGTGTGAAGCTCAAGATCAATCTTCGTTTGGCTTTTGTTCTGTTTAATATTCATGTAGCTATATCGACCTTGCCATAATTACATGCACATGTGCGAGATAACTTCGAACAAGCAAGAGAAAAGCCGAATGGTTTAAACGGGAAAAGTCACTAAAGGACCTCTGAAATGAAGCAATTTTCGACCAAAATGATGAAGCTCTTAAATCGCTTAATGGAATGACAAAGATATGAGAAAAAGGTGCATGAGAGGCATAAGTTACTCGACGTTTAGACGCCAGCAGTGAAAGGGAAAGCGTGCCCTGCGGAGCGACACAGTACGCCAGTGAACGCTAAAATTCCTGAGGAAAAAATCGCCAGAATGATTCCACACTTTCAGTCATGGCGATAACTTGTTACTTTCTAATATCATTCCCACGAAATGAAAAAGACGAGACAACCGCCTTGGCTAATCAATGAAGATGAGTGTCATGGTGGCGAAGCGTGAGGTTTGAGGCGAGCCCGGGTGAGAGCGATTCCACACCCGTCAGACGCGGCGGGCGGTCACGGTGGGCAAATATGTTGACGAGGAAGCAATGATTGCCTTTCGTGACCGGCCGATGGTCAGGGCCGCCGGCAGGACGAGCGCCGTCCATCATGGCATCAGTGCCAAGTCGGCTCCAACGCCCCTCCATTATCCTGACATGCTACAAAGGCAAGGAGACTTCTGCCTGGAATAAATATGAACCCAAAGTGAAAATAACATTATTCCTGTTTTCGATCGGACTGATATTGCCCTTAAAAAGAAAGGCTTAAAATGAAAATTCTGGATTTAATCTAATCCATTCTTTCCAATTCCCCCCCTTACTCCCTCGTGTTTCACCCAAAACTATTTCCTCCAATCTCGACTACAAACGCCCGCAACATCCCGAAGTTACATGAAAGTGGAAGGCGCCGACCAAACAGAATTTCCCCGATCTTCCACCGCTTCTCTTGCTGTACTTCCGACAACTTTTCACTCAGTCGCTGCAGCTCCACCCAGTCTTAATTCGCATGGTAGCATTCCCTAAGCTGCTCATAACTGGACCTAAAATTCAAGACTACTGTACCACTCTTCGCATACGCAAGTGCCTGGTGCTAACAAACCATGCTATTAACTGCTCACTATACTATGACCTTTCCACTTCTAGGCTTCCGTGTGGAATTAGAAGACGGTGATATCTTATCATCAGAACAAGCGCATCTACAAAAGGAGACACGCAAATACAAACACGAACTTACTATCATTGCCTGTTAGAAATTCAAAATAATACATTTTCGAGCATATCCAACCAGCTCTCCGGGCTTCAAATGAACACTGGATAATTATTTTCCGTCCTACTCGTATCGCTGATGAATCTATAACAAAATCAACTGGGATTCTCCAATTTGAAGGACACGCTGTAATGGATCAATTATAATGATAATTGTTCACTGGAAGGCCTACGATCTGGCTCGCATCTGTCCCTGGCAGTTGGAATATGGGTTCTCGTGTATTTAATAACAACTATTCGTCCCTACCCGTTAGTAATCACCTTTGCAATCCGTGGGGCAGAGAAGGTACAGGCGGGAATCGACCTGCAAATAAAACCAACTACGGCGCAGGTTAAAGCGGCGAGAGGGGGCGGTGGACCAGCGCCAGGATTCAATAGGCTGGAAGGGCCGCGAGCCTACTTCTCGGCCCTCCTCTTCATGCCTGTAGGACACCCCGTTCAAGACCGCGCCGAGGGCACCCCTGGAGGAGCGTGGGCGGAGGATCTTGGCAACACGAGAGAGCATTGTGGATTACATTATGCAAAGCGGATGCGAGTAAATTACGTCGAACGGGAATGGTGGAGGCGAGTGCTGGCTTCCTGATTGGAAGATAATGAGAGGGGTGAGGAAGAAGGGTGAGGGGGCGAGGGGTTGGGAGAGGGTGGCCAGAGGGGAGAGGGGGGGGGCGGGAGAAAAGACCCAGAGAGGAATGTGCATACTAATGACCGAGTTAAATACGCCTCCAGCCAAAGAGCCTTGGAAGTGCGAACCCCCAAGATGCTGGAGGGTAACTCCTGTTGTGGCACAGTGGGCGGGGCTGAGTCTGAGGGAGTAGATCGAGACAGGGAGAAGGAGCGAGGGAGGGAGGGAGGGAGGGCGAGGGTGGGGGAGGGAAGAGGGGAGAGGAGTTAGGGTGAGAGTGAAAGGTTAAAGGTCATGCAACCCCCTACGGATACATTCGTAAGTCGGCGGCGGCGGTAACGGCGTCGAGTTGGTACATCAAGAATTAAAAGGAGGAAAAAGTGAGCTTAACCACCTCCGCACTCTGCAAAGACGACGACCTCCGCCACTCTAAGGACACCTGAGCGCAGCAGATGCCCCGGGAGATGCATTGCCAGCCCAGTCATCAGCGCCACTTCGGGTCTGACCGGCTGCTGACGGGTCGCTGCGGCCAGGTGCAGACGCCACCACGCGGGCCCAGATTCGCTGAATGTCAAGACGATTCGTCAGGCGTAAGCGGTGACATTTGCGCTCCACGTCAACAGCCAACCATAACTTGTGACTAATTATTAAAGTCTGTGACATCAGACTGCATCTCTCGTTACCGAATGCCATAAGCCGGAAAATTAACTGGATTGAAGATCCTACGTCACAGTATTTCTAGGAAACGGTTGCTCATATACGGAAAATTTGTTAAGTTCATTGCTCGATTATAATTTCCTACCTGCGCTTAACATCAAACTCATCTTAGTAGTAGGCAAACACCATTCTACGGCTGGGGGAATCGTAACATGTGGCCTGACACATCTTTGTCACTCTGAAAAATACATATTCGATCATTCGAGTACCAGATCCACTTCCCGTAGCTGCTCTTCCATCTCATCAGTACACTGAATATTATCTGCACCTGTTTGCTCCGTGGCAGATGACACAACGTTAAATATAGGCGCTTGTTACATAGACCCGACCATGGATCTCGGAGATTAACATATAGTGTTCCTGTTGCATACTTGCTGTCCCATATCACCAGCGACGATTACGACTTAAATAAACAAAAATATCTGAACAACTATGCATAGGTCGGTGAGAATTCCACCATTCGTGGTGCAAAAACCACTACAGTTTCGTTTCTCCAATTGAAACTAACAGTACGCGTTAATTGCGAGACCTAATGAAGCCTGGAAAACAACAAGCACAGCTCCTTCAGCGCCGTAAGGGCAAGAACAATAGGCCTGGAATTATGCGCGCACAAACTGCCTTCAACCTTACGGGTGACATTACACAACCGAGAAGGGTTCCTCGAATAAAATCAATACCAAAGATCCTTTAGAGCCGCGACCCACGTCCAACTGCTTCAACCCTAACAATCGCCTATCTTTGGGAAAGGAGTCGCCATAATTCCCCATACACAGACGCGGATACTTTAATCCAGTTCTCCCAAAGCCCGCGAAACGCCCGACAACATCACTGGCAATAAGTCTCCGACCGAAACTCTATAATGTTCACCAGAACCCCCTGTAAAACCCTTTGGCTTAAGGTCTCTGCCAAGGTTCTCGAAGACCGCCATCCGATTTAGACAGTCCCGGACACCCACCCTTCTCCCCAACCCGATTCCCACCCTCCTCCCCCGACCCAATACTCCTAAATCCATCCAGGCGAACCCAGGAAAATCCACACATCAGATTTAAGGCCCAGCGAACGAAAAAATCCGGGAAGATGCACAAGTACAAAGGCTGGATCAATGCTCTAAGGTGAAGGGCGAATTCTCCTTCGTCTTGGCGTTGTACCTGAACACCCCGGCAGGACGACGCTCGGTTCTGGGACAACACATGCACCTCGACAACACCGCTGCGTTTCCCCGGCTACAAATACTGGCTTAGCTAACCACAAGAAAGGCGAAAAGGGGAGAGAAAGGAGGTTATGGGGGAGGGGTGATCCCTAAAACAGCTGAGGAAGTTTAAAGGAGATGTATACCCAAGAGAGAGAGGGAGGAAAATGAGGGAGAAAGATATGCACAGCATATGAAAAATAAAAAAAAAATAAAAATAGGGACAGGGCAAGACAAATAAAGGAATTAAATAGAAAAGAAAGGGGAAAATACAAAAAAGTGAATGTTTCTGTACACTGATAAAATAGGAAATTGAAAAGTACAAAGGGGAGTAAAAGGCGAAAGAGGGGAAGTGAGCCAAGAGAAACGGGGGTGACGAGAACCAAAAGAGGGAAGCAAACCCGGAGCAGTGAAGGAAGGGAGGTAGGGAGGTTCACAAGAGGACCAAGGGAGGGAGGGAGTGAGGGAAGAAAAAGGGAAGGAGAGAGGGGGGAGAGTGAAGAGAGGGGAGAGAGTGAAGGGAGGGGAGAGAGTGAGAGAGTGAAGGGAGGGGAGAGAGGGAGAGAGTGAAGGCAGGGGAGAGAGTGAAGGGAGGGAGGGAGGGAGGGAGGGAGAGAGAGAGAGAGAGAGAGAGAGAGAGAGAGAGAGAGAGAGAGAGAGAGAGAGAGAGAGAGAGAGAGAGAGAGAGAGAGAGAGAGAGAGAGAGAGAGAGAGAGAGAGATGGGGGGCTAAGGAGGGGAGGCAGGAGTGCCAGGAGTGGGAGGGCCCATGTAACACCGTGGTGAACCTGAGTGTGGGTGAGTGGCCCCCCGGGACCGAGCAGGCCCGAGGAGTTAAAGGTGACGTCCCTAGCCCAGTTGACCACTTACAACGCCACCCCGACGCCACACTTGCACTTATCACTCTTATTCCCCGTCGATGTCTTTCGGGGAGACTAAAGTGCGTCTGGTTCAAAAGAGTGGCCCGTGTACTGAACCCAAGGTGAAGCCCCGGAAGCCTCTCGCTCATCCGTTCAAGCATCCAACCATCCACACACTCTTCCTCGGCATCCGCGAGCCACCAGGAAAGCGCAACCCACGCACCGTAAACAACCCAAATATCCAAACACATTTCAGGGACTACGATCGAAGGGCAGAGCACGCGCATACAAACACAAACACACACACACACGCACCGTCCCTTCACACCCTTCCTTGTCCCTACAGCAGGAGGCTCGACCCTCCCTCCGCATGAAGGCCAGAATCACCGCTAAGGGCACTCCCATCACTAGAAGCGCCCGAGAGATCGATATTCCAAAGTTCGTCTCGTAGCATTATTCACTGTGGAGCCCCCTCCCTCCTCCCCTTCCCTTCCCCTTCCCCCTCTCATCTCCTCCCCGCCCCCTCCCCCAATTAAAATAGCCCGCTCGCACATGAGGCCAAAAATGCTCTCACATCATCTACCCTCGATTCGCGTAAAGAACGAAGCAAAACAACGAAAGCAAAACAAAAATCTTAAAAATCAAGGCTGGAGAACTGACGCGATATATGAATGAATAATAGTAGAAAAGTGGGCTGAGACAATGGCAATGTTCCATCCCAGCATTAAGAGCAGGGAAAGGGAAATGGCCCTGGGAGAGATGTCAGTGTTGCCAAGAGAGGAATGACGGCCCGAGCCTCGACTTCACACTCCCACTGCTGACATCCTTCATACTTTTAACGGACACACATCACTCCGTCAGCCTTTTCACACTAACACACCGAGGAAACGGAGTAGAAAGGAAGGGGGTGAGGGGTAGATCGATGGAAAGATCAATGAATGAATGGGAAGAGGAAGAATTCTGGAGAAAAAGCATGGAATTGATAACGCAGCTTATGAAGCATGGAAAACAATGGAGGATACGGATTATAGAGGCAGTAAGAGGAGGAAAAGCAGAGGAAAAAATGCATGAACAAAAATAGAAATGAAGATATGAAGAACAAACGCAAAAGTGTTAGGGCTAAGGGGTAAGGGGTTGGGAGGGGGTGAGGGAGAGGTTTGTTTGTTTTCACCAATTTGTTTCCCTTAGAGAGAGACCATAGAGGGTGAGGAAGGGAGGGGAGGCAGGGAGGGAAGGAGGGGAGGCAGGGAGGGAAGGAGGGGAGGCAGGGAGGGAAGGAGGGGAGGCAGGGAGGGAAGGAGGGGAGGCAGGGAGGGAAGGAGGGGAGGCAGGGAGGGAAGGAGGGGAGGCAGGGAGTGGAGGGAGGGGAGGCAGGGAGAGAGGGAGGGAGGGAGGGAGGGAGGGAGGGAGGGAGGGAGGGAGGGAGGGAGGGAGGGAGGGAGGGAGCAAAGGGGAGGGAGGGAGGGAGGGAGAGAGAGAGAGAGAGAGAGAGAGAGAGAGAGAGAGAGAGAGAGAGAGAGAGAGAGAGAGAGAGAGAGAGAGAGAGAGAGAGAGAGAGAGAGAGAAAGAGAGAGAAAGAGAAAGAGAGAGAGAGAGAGAAAGAGAGAGAGAGGAGAGAGAGAGAAGAGAAAGAG
Source organism: Penaeus vannamei (assembly GCF_042767895.1). Lineage (NCBI taxonomy): Eukaryota > Metazoa > Arthropoda > Malacostraca > Decapoda > Penaeidae > Penaeus > Penaeus vannamei. Next base: position 14,285,440 of record NC_091570.1, read on the forward strand.
AAAGAGAGAACGAGAGAGAGAGAGAGAGAGAGAGAGAGAGAGAGAGAGAGAGAGAGAGAGAGAGAGAGAGAGAGAGAGAGAGAGAGAGAGAGAGAGAGAGAGAGAGAACGTGCGCGACCCACTGAGGAAGACTGAAAGAGACGTAGACAGAGTAAGATTAAAAAAAAAAAAAAAAAAAAAAAAAAAAGTGAGAGTGAGGGGGAAACCTAAACGAGAGCGGGTGCGCGCTGAGGGATCCCCGCTGATGCTGCTGGCTTTGGCGAGGACGGAAGGGGAGGCGCGCGCGAGGGGAGAGTGTCGAGGGTGGATAAAGATTCAGGGGGACACGTCGAGACACAACCTCGGTCACACACGCACACGCGAGTCTGGAGTCGCCACGGGAGGCTGTCCAAAGGGGCTTAGCATCCCCAGTGATAATGGGGAGGAGGGGGATGGGAAGCAGAAGGAGGCTAGAGCCATGCAGAGAGGGAAGCGGTTGGGGCGGGGAGGGGGGGGCAAATCTGTTGTAGCTGGAGGCCACTGCGGCAGCCACCACAAGCCAGCCCTACCACCACCACCACCTCCACCACGACTGCCACCACCACCGCAGCTGCCGCCTGCTGCTCTACCTCCCCCTCCCCTCTCCCCTCCCTTCCTGGGTCGATATTGTTAAAACAGACTCGCTCAATCAATACCCCGCATCCTCCCCGTCATCTTAACAATTGTGTGTGTGTGTGTGTGTGTGTGTGTGTGTGTGTGTGTGTGTGTGTGTGTGTGTGTGTGTGTGTGTGTGTGTGTGTGTGTGTGTGTGTGTGTGTGTGCGCGCGAGCGCGCACGTACGTGTGTATATGTGTGCGTGTGTATATGTGCGTGTGTCTGTGTGGATGCGTGCATGCGTGGCTGTTTGTGCACGTCTGTATGTGTGTGTGCGTGCGTCAGTCCATCTTGATTTCTTACATGTGCGTTAGGTTTACACGCCGTGTGAGCGAGCAAGACGACGTCATTTAACACCAACGTGATGCTCTGTTATGTTTGAGTCATCTCGCAGAACTCGGTGCAGTCTTTTGGCTAGGCCTTATTTTTGCAATGCAAAACCCACATAATTTGAATACCTCCGCTGACCGGAAACACGAAACCGTGCCTGAACACTATTCTTCATCTCCTGAGTTTATGAAAAGCGAGAGAAACTGAATATCTTCCCCAATATGTTGGCTATAAGAGGAGAGGCTTTTTAAACATGAGCTCTGTCAATAACCGAGAGAGAAAGGTCATAATGCACAGAGTTCCTTTTCATCAGTAAGGACCGTCGAGCCTCGGACTCAAAGGGCTGCGGATGCCACGCACGTGAACCACACACATTCCCACACAGACACGAACAAGAACGCAGGGCTCATACAGCTGTTAAAACCTTACAAAACGCCTGTGACTCTGTGCGCTCTAAGAGAGTCTGCATCCTACTCCCTACACGGCGTATCAACGGATGGCACTGACGCGGCACATCTCCAAAAACATTAAAGAATGCTACACAATGTAACGCTCAAGGGCGCGAGCACAAAATGTCTGGAAGAATAAGCGTATCTTTGAATAGGGTGAGGGAGGCACCCCCTCGCTCTCGTAAGACTGCACGGAGATGCCACCTTCCCGATTTTTTTGTTCTCTTTCCTCCTCCTCTCCTCTTCTCCAGATCTGCCTCTTCTTCTCTCTAGATCTGCCCTTCTTCTCCCCAGATCTGCCTCTCCTTCTCTCCAGATCTCCCCCTTCTTTTCTCTATATCTGCCTCTTCTTCTCTCCTTCCCTCACCCCCTTCCTTCAACAAACATGGAAAAAGGGGAAAGTGTAACTTATCTACAACGGCGGTCTTTGCAGATGGAAAGGCGGAAGATACCGAGAAGGAAAATCAGGTCCTGCTCGTAACATCTGTTATATATCAGATCCCATCGTGTTGCTATTAGCCGTATCCAGCGAGAGGAGGGAGAGAAGAGGAAATAACTAACAGGGGTGGACTGACGCACCGGCCACGAATTCGTATGTCTCTTCAAGGAGAAATGGGAGGGGAAATGGGTGAAGGGGGGGGGAGGTGGGTGTTGGGGGGAGATGGGTGTAGGGGGGAGATGGGTGTAGGGGGGAGATGGGTGTAAGGGGGAGGTGGGTGTAGGGGGGAGGTGGGTGTAGGGGGGAGGTGGGTGTAGGGGGGAGGTGGGTGTAGGGGGGAGGTGGGTGTAGGGGGGAGGTGGGTGTCGGGGGGAGGTGGGTGTAGGGGGGAGGTGGGTGTAGGGGGGAGGTGGGTGTAGGGGCGTCGGGGAAGGGGGAGGGGGAGGTGGGTGTAGGGGCGTCGGGGAAGGGGGTGGGGGAGGTGGGTGTAGGGGCGTCGGGGAAGGGGGAGGTAGGGGTAGGGGAGGTGGGTGAAGGGGCGTCGGGGGAAAGGGAGGGGGAGATGGGGGAAGGAGTAAAGGGGCGACAGGGGGGGGGTGTCTGTCGTGGATGGTGATGAGGTATTCATCTTTCGAGTAAGGTCAACAGGGGGAAAGGGGGGGAGGGAGGGGGGGATACTGAAGAGATGGAGGATTAGGAGCAAAAGGGAAAGGAGAAGGGATAATCACGGCCGGGGGAGAGAGACGCGACGGAAACTATAGATAAATGACAGAGACGGCGAGGAAAAGTGGAAGGGAAAAGGAGGAGCCAGGAAAGACGAATGAAAAGAAGGCGAAAGGAGATAGGATAGACAGACAGGCAAGAAGGAAAATAGACAGGAAAGGAGGGGCAAACGATAAAGGAAAAACAAGTGGTAAGGATCGCGGGAGAATGGAAAACGAAAAGAAAACTGGATATCAAGCTTCCTTCGCACATACCATTCGCCACCACACCTCACGCCCTCTCTTCCCCCGCCCTTGCCATCTTTTGTTTTTCCTCCCTTCGCTCCCTTTGCTAAAAAACACCGCAACCCACTTCCATATGCAGACATCCCTGGGTTCGACCGCAGAATTCCTCCTGCAGCAGTACGTATGACTAACGTAGGAACCGCCACTTCCTAGAATAACAACACAAGGGGCGCGATGAAGTCCTGTAGTCCGGGGGAAATCAATAATCCCAAACTCCCGCGTTCAGAACAGTTTGCGTTCTTATTCATCTAGGAACCCGCGCCGGCCAGCGGGGAGAGGGCCACGCTACGCCTCCCACAACGACGTACCATCGCTTTCCTGGCCAACCGTAAGTAGGTTAAGAGCGACATGGCATCCAGTTCATGGGCGGCTGTGCAGATCGTTCCATGGCGTGCGCACCCTTGGGCACTGCAAGGACTTCTGGCCATTTACCTATACAGTAATCCAACTGCCTGTCTTTGTTTCAACTTGTACACACACATCCTCAGACCCGCATTTCGGGACGCTAATAAATTCACTACGGCGTCTACAAAGGGAAGGGAAAGTACGACTCCCCGAGGCGCTAACAACATGGCCCGCACCACGAGACGTCTCAGGTGCCAGGTGTTGAATACTACGTCAAATTCCTGGTCACGGGTCCTAATATCATATGACATCACAACGGGTCACAAGTGCAAGGTTGAACGTTCGGGTCTGGGGCTGGGCACGTTCCCCCCTCTCGTGTTAGGGCGGGACTATCTCGGCCTTTTAAAGCTGACGAATGTGTGGGGAAAACACAAGCCTAACAATAAAAACACTCGACGTTATTTGCACGCACTGCTAACGGCGGGCAACATACGTCCTAATAACCCTGATTAGTGGACTGTACAAGTCATTTAACAAAGAGGCGACATGGGAATGTGGAATTACTCAATAAAGAACTGCATTTCTATTAATCTCTTCATTGCACTAACAACTCCAATTTATCAATTTCCAATCGTTCGCTTCGCAGCAGCACGCCAAAGTACAATTCCCAGCTCATATGGAACTTTTTAACCGTTTATCTGCAATGCCCTGAGAAAAAATCCAAATCCAATACACAGCCCGAGGTCGATAGCGTAGGGTCTAAGTACGATATTATGACTGACTAAATAAAGAATGCCGTTATGCAAATGTTAAATATTATCACGTTGTGTATAACAAGACTGTTAATTACTTCTCTAAAAAAATAATAAACATGGCGCGCACACACGAAGCGGCCAAAGACAGGGACTATTATGAAGCTGTACATTTTAGCCATCACATATATGTATTTGAAAGAATTCTTCCGAACAAGCATCTCACACTATAAAAATAATAACAAACTGAATGAAACAACGACCTTCTTAGATTGTGCAAGACAGAGGGAGACCCCATTTTTAATTGTGGATCCCTTAACCCTTTGATTATGCATGGGCCATTTCTTAACGCGCGGTTCTTAACATACACTCTAAACTTAAACACCGAACGGCATAATCAAGGACCCGAACTGTTAGCCATACTGCTGTGTTCACATGTGCACCAGAGGCGCGGTAATACCCTGCATTATGCTCTAAATCTTGTTCACATCCCGCCATTGTGGCCTGAACGCTGCCTCCGTGTTTTATCGTCATGCGAAACGTCGAGGATTACGTTTTTTTATTTACTGGGGAGGAAATAGGAAAACATGATGAGGGAGGTTGAAATTGAGTGGAAGGGGAGGTAAAGGGGGTTGGAGAGTGGGAGGGAGGGAGGAGGGAGGGAGGAGGGAGGAAACGAGGGTAGGAAGAAGCGTGATGAGGAGGATGAACAGAAAGGATGGAAGGAGAGGGAGGCGGAGGGATGGACGGGAATGAAAGAATCCGTAAACGAATCAATGAAAGGTGGGAAGAAAGGAAGGAAAGGAGGAAATATAAAAGAACTGCTTAGAGTGAGAGAAAGACATTTAACGAAATTGTTATGTGAAAAGGCAAAAAGAAAGTGGAAGGGAAAAGCATTCACCCAAAACCAAGTTCGCCTAACTGGCTGGAATGATCTTTTCACACTCCTGCTTTAAGCCCGTCCCGTCTAAATATAAAAAAGTTCCCTAATAAAATCAACAAGCCTCCATCAGAAGAGTGGGTGGTCACTTTTATATGAAAGAGAAAATAATCATGCAAAACCCTGATAAAACTTGAACTGCGGGTACTTTGCATGCGAAGGTCAGGTAACAAGGTAACGGCCCCTTTTTTCTGAACTTTTCCTGTGACATTTTTTTCCCTTATGGCTAAAGATAACCAGTCGCTACACGCCTGACACACATTCTAGAATATTAGGCGTGGGAGACAAAGGAAGACGTGGCGGCCTGTGGGAGATAAATAGGGGGTTGTGGGGGGTAGGGGAGGGGGAGGATGAGCAGGGCATGGGGGAAGGAAGGGGAGGGAAGGGGAGGGGAACGGAAGGATGGACAGGCTATGGGGGATAGGGAGGGAGGAGTGGGAGAGGAGGTTGGGAAGGAGAGTGGAGAGAGATATAGCTGCGAAATTGAGAGGGAGGAGAGGATAGGGGAAGAAGGAACGGTTGGAAAGGGGATAGGTAGGAGAGGGTTGAGTGTATACAGAACAGGGGAATAGAGGAATGGAAATGACGAGAGAGAGAGAAAGGAGGAACATTGAAGAATGGACGGGAGGGGATGAAGGGATGAGGGAGGAGATGAAGGCGTAAAGGAAAGGAGATGATGGAGGGGACGGGGGAGTGTGGGGGAAGGTGGGAGGGGAGAGGGAAGGGTGCGGGGCGCGGGGTACGGAGAGAGAGAGAGAGATGGAGGAGGCAGCGGCACCATCTATGTCTAGCGCAGCGAAAGTGAGCGGGTTTCTGCCGGCGACCCTGACCCTATTGGTTTTTGCAACTAGACCGAGAGAGGGGAGGTCGTACGCCATTGCTAAAACACAATATCGTTTAAATAGTCGCAACTAATGCATTCACAGGCACACCCTATATATACATACAGACATATGAAAACATAACATTTGCACAAGGTCTGTATATATACATACCCACAGACACATACATACAGAAGCAGACCCGCACACGCAAGTAAACATAAATACATACATTACATTGATTTATTTATATGCATATACAGATTTACATACATACAGGCTAGCATTTCATTCAGAGTATATAACACGTCTACCTCAATTCTTTTAGCGGCAGAAAAAAAAACTACCTCGTATGCAGATACAAACAACACTCCGATTCCCGAAACTTTTGCCGAAGCCCAATGTTTTCGCGCGTGCATAATTCATACCACAACATCATGCATTAATTCCACCGGAAACTTTGATCCGAAAATTTGTATGATGCCGCCAGCGTTTGGACTTTACAAACTCATTCACTGACGCAAGGCGCGGCCGGATGCTACCAAGATATACGTAATCTTAATAGCGGCGCTATCGCCAGGCAGACAGGATTTTAATGTCTACACAAGCGGGATAAAGGAAAGCGATTCGAATGGGATATCCTCGACTCGACTTTCCTAGTGATGATTCCCTCTTTGTTTTCCTTTGCCTCTCCTTCACGATATGCTCCCTACCCCACTAAAAAAAATCATCCCCTAGCTTCGTCCTGATCTTGATCCTACACGGTGACTTTATTTCCTTTTAAAAAAGAGAGAAAAAACAAAACCTAGAACCTTTCCATGACTTCAACTAACATCGAAAGTGAGAATCATGCGGCACGAGAGCGGAAAGGCCTGGCACGACGGTGAACCTGCAACCCCGCGCTGTCGGAGAGGCGGTGCGGAGCGCGGGAAGGCCGTTCGGAGCGGCGGGCGCGATCGCTGGAACACTAAGGAAACTTTCGGCTTCGGGAAAGGGAACCGCGCTTCGTGGGCTCCCTCGACATTATAAATCTCCGACGGCCGGATGGGCGGTAAGAGCGTAAGTACTAGAACTACTCACAATGTTGGCATCAGGATAGGGTCTGGGAGAGAGAGCGGGAGAGGAAGAGCATGGGAGTGTAGTCTGACATACAAATAGTTTATATATATATATATATATATATATATATATATATATATATATATATATATATATATATATATATATATATATATATATAAGAGAGAGAGAGAGAGAGAGAGAGAGAGAGAGAGAGAGAGAGAGAGAGAGAGAGAGAGAGAGAGAGAGAGAGAGAGAGAGAGAGAGAGAGAGAGAGAGAGAGAGAGAAAACCGAAACTGTCACACAGCGGTAACCATGCACTCATGTCAATCTCCTGACACCCTTGCAGTATACGTCACCCCGACAAAGAACAGCTCCATCGCGGCGAACTCTCATGACACTCACCTGTTGGGAAGAGAGAAAAAACACAGTTAGTATTGCCACTCGCAAGCTTTCCAGGGCACCGGAAGCAAGTCTGTTATTATCACGTGATATCCACTACCAATTTTCAAAGAATCTAGCACACCTTAATCTTATGCAATATAAAGGAGATTAACCAAGTGGGGAGGGAGAAAGGTGGGGAATTAAGGTGACTGGGAGGAAGAGGGGGGGGGAGGAGGAGGAGGAGGAGGAGGAGGAGGAGGAGGGAGGGGGAGGAGACGAGGAGGAGGAGGGAGGAGGAGAGGAGGAGGGAGGGGAGGGGAGAGGAGGGGAGGGGAGAGGGAGGAGGAGGAGGGGAGAGGAGGGGAGAGGAGAAAGAGGAGGGGAGAGGAAGAGGAGGAGGAGGGGAGAGGAGGAGGAGGAGGAGTAGGTTGAGGTGGAGGAGGAGGTGGAGGAGCGGGGAAGAGGTGGAGGGGAGAGGAGGAGGAGGAGGAGGAGGAGGATGGAGAGGAGAAGGAGGAGGGGGGAGGGGGGAAGGGGTGGAGGAGGAGGAAGGAGGAGGAAGGGGTGGAGGAGGAGGAGGGGGGGAAGGGGTGGAGGAGGAGGAGGGGGGAGGAGGAAGAGGAGGAGGAGAAGGAGTTGGAGGAGGAGGAGGGAGGGAGTGAGAGAGGAGAGCGAGCGAGAAAAAGAGAGAGAGAAAGAGAGAAACAGAACTTTACATATCAAGTAGCTTCTCCTTTCGCATGTCGTGTTCCAGCCAGCCAGCTCACGAAATACCAGCGCAATCTAGACCTCAAGTCCAGGAAGCTTACTTCCGTTGCAGGCGAGCTTCCTTTCGCACTGCACGCAATATGTTGCAACCGACACCTTTGCGTCCTTATGCCCAGCCGATGGAATGCAAGAGGTCAGCGTCTCTTCCTGCCGGGCATCCGAGGGACGCAGAAATACAGAGTTGAAGATCAACAATTACACAATGACCGGCATTGGAACCACTTTTTCTCGCCCGCGGGCGTGAAGCAGATTAGTTTCACGGTCGATTGCGGGAGCGACCAGGCTGGGTACAGAAATGACTGCGGGATGATAGCCTCAAGCCATTCGCCGGGCGGGCATCTGGTCAGGACTGGGACGCACGTGCATAGGCGTCTCCCCTGAACGCGTCCTGCCAGCGCACCGGGAGAAATCCCCGAGCACAATACTGCAAAAGGAGTCCGGCACGAGAACCACATCCGGGCCCCGCGGCGGTGTCGACATCACCGCCACCACCTCCAGCGCCGCCATCGCAGCAATCGCCTTCTCGTGCACAAACCACAACACCCTCACTACTCTTACTCCTACTACTTATTCCCCTTCTACTTTCCATTCGACTCCTACCTCTCCACCTCCACCTTCATTTCCACTTCTAATCACACCTTTATCTGCTCAAGCAGCTCCGCTCGATGCCTTCCAACTGACACCGTCGTAATTATACCAACTTTCCATTCCGCCAGCAGTTACCGAGCACGGGCGCCGTAACGACCGCCCGCGACCACCCAATCGAGCGGGATCGCGGCAGACGGCCGTCAATCCGGGGCAGAACGACGGAGACTGCCGCCCGACGCGCGCCCTTCCGCAGCATCGGGATATGGGCCGCGCGGCAGACAGACGGGGAGCCGCAAGAGACATACTTAACCAAAGAGCATGAAGGGCGCAACACATGCGACAAGCATGAACAATAAGACGTGGGAAATGTGGGAAGGGAGAATGGGAGGGATATCAGAAAGGGAGAGGGAGGGAGAGGGAGAGAGGGATAGAGATATAGATAGATAGATAGATAGATAGATAGATAGAGAGAGAGAGAGAGAGAAGGGGGAGGGAGAGGAGGAAAGGAGAGCGAACGAAGAGTGGAGGGAGCGTGGAGAGAGGGAGTGGGAGTGGTACGTGGAGTTGCAACTGTAATGGTCGGGATTGCGAGCCCACAATCGGACGTAACTGCTTAGGCTGTTCCATAATGATCAGCTGTGCCAATCACATGGCTTCATCTAATGAGATCTACCCTATTATTCCGCTGGAAGAGCCTATATACGAATATTTTTTGCTTTTATTTACTATTATTAACATTAACATTATCATGGTGTGTGTTTGTGTTCGTGTGTGTGTGTGCGCGCGCGCGCGCGTGTGTGTGTGTGTGTGTGTGTGTGTGTGTGTGTGTGTGTGTGTGTGTGTGTGTGTGTGTGTGTGCATGTGTGTGTGTGTGTGTGTGTGTGTGTGTGTGTGTGTGTGTGTGTACGTGTGTGTGTGTACGTGTGTGTGTACGTGTGTGTGTACGTGTGTGTGTACGTGTGTGTGTACGTGTGTGTGTACGTGTGTGTGTGTGCGTGTGTGTGTGTGCGTGCGTGTGTGTACGTGTGTGTGTGTGCGTGCGTGTGTGTGTGTGTGCGTGGGTGCGTGTGTGTGCGTGGGGGTGCGTGCGTGCGTCTGCGTGTGTAAGCGAGCGTGTATGTGCGTTTATGTGTCTGTGCGTGAGAGTGCGTGTGAGTGAGTGCGTGTGCACGCGCGCGTGCATGTACGTGTGACTGCGCATGGAGAATTCATCAGCGAATAGCCAACAATAGCCCGAATTAACAATGCACGGCTGAAGACGGGCCCGGAATCCGGCGCGAGTCGAGCGGCGGCCCGAGTTTTCCCTGTTTGCGTGAGGCGCGAGGCGGCCGAGGCGGGGCAGAGCAGGGCGGGACGGCGCAGGTGCCTCGGGAGCACCACCTTCGTCCCCAGTAACCCACATCGTCAGCTGCAAAACCTCGCTGGCAACCGACGACCATTTTCCCCTCGGCGCTTTTTTGAATGCTGTCACTCGGGCAAGCAGAAGGAAGGGCGAGATAGCGGAACGCGAGCACCTGGCGCCGCACGAAACAAAACGCGGAAGGGCCCTTCGGGGGACGTTATCGCCTCCGCCTCCGCCTCCGCCCCAGAGATCGCCGAGTGCTACCTCCGCCCGTCATCATTTAACGCCAACGCGCAGTTTTTTCCACCCTTTTCTCTAAGTGCTGCAGTTTGCCTTGGAAGATAAGGTAGCCATTAATGACCGGTGCGTCCTACGCGCGGTTACGCCACATACCAGGATAGTGGCGCGGCCGGGAGTATCAGCTGGACAACTTGTATATTTGGACCGCGCCCGCCGGCCCCCGCCCTCACCTGGCGAAACCACCCGCTCTAACGCCCATTCACACTTTCAAACATACTATGTCCACGCCCGAAACAATACTACAGAACACAAACCATTAAATGAGTTACATAAAAAGAAAATACGTGTGTACGTGTATGAATTTCCATGTTTACCCACATATATACACACCATCGCCTACATAGACATAACAGACACACAGACAAACCAACTTAAATTCACACAAAAAAGATGAATCAGTTAGGTCACCCGAACCCAGTGGAGCAGATGGAGGCCACGTCCATCTATTTGGTCAACGAAGAGCGTTTATTCGTATCTGGAGTCAGCGCACGTCGGGCCGGGGCTGGACTGAGCATAGGGACACGCTAAATTGTCTTGCTCTTCTCTATTATCGACATGTGTGCATAGTCAAACCGGGAGTAACAAAAAGAGGAAGGGAGGAACACCGGGAAAGAAAGAAGGGAGATGGGAGAAGGGAAAGAGGACATCAGGTAGGGGAAAAGAGGGAGAGTGGAGAGACAAAAAAGAGCAAGAAGTGTAACAAAAGAAAGAAAGAAAGAAAGAAAGAAAGAAAGAAAGAAAGAGAGAGAGAGAGAGAGAGAGAGAGAGAGAGAGAGAGAGAGAGAGAGAGAGAGAGAGAGAGAGAGAGAGAGAGAGAGAGAGAGAGAGACAGAGACAGAGACAGAGACAGAGACAGAGACAGAGAGAGAGAGAGAGAGAGAGAGAGAGAGAGAGAGAGAGAGAGAGAGAGAGAGAGAGAGAGAGAGAGAGAGAGAGAGAGAGAGAAACAGAGAGAGAGAGGGAGGGAGAGGGAGGGGGGGGAGAAAGAGAGAGCGAGAGAATGGATAAGGGAAAGAAAGAGTAACGACACGCAATAAGCAAAATCAGCGACAGACTTATCGATAAAACAAAGACACGACACTCGGATTAAAAAAGCTAGCGCCAAAAACTCGCGTCCTATAAAGAACACACAACCAAAACTAATTAAACAGCAGACAATACAGACTTCAGGAAATCCAGCACCCGACCATCTGGCTTCACCGTCAGCAAGAAAGGGGATAACCGCTGTCCCGACTTTCACTTTCTGAAAGATTTATATTCGAAAAAACAGAAATGATGCCTTTGATAATGCGCAGCAAAATCATACAAGACGATCCCCGTCACCCAAGCTTCAATACACATTAAACAAAGTAAACGAAATTTCCTTGCCATCAAGTATATTGTAATTGCTGTGCAACGTTGCAAATGCCCGCCTTAAGACTTGTCACGAGTTGTCGTTTTTAAGCCTTGGCGTTTCGTTTAATTAACTTCCTTGTAAACAAAAAGAAAAACCATGGAAGAAAAAAATATACCAGCAGATGCCATTAATGTTTATCCCAGAGCATCGTCACAACTCTTCAGAAAAAAATCCCCGCTACCTTGATAAAACGCAAAAAAACTCTTACTTGCTAACTTGACTCCGGCTTGCCTACGCTTGGCTTTGGGTTGCTCTGATTACAACATTTTCTCCATCCCACCCTATCACGGCGACTTCAAAGAGCCACTACAAATAGATGCCGGAGTCTAATTATGATACTCGGGCTCGTGAGATATTACCTCCCGCTCGCCGTGTCAGAGGCTCCTTCAGCCAGACGTGGGAATGGAGACGAGGATGAGAGGGGAGAGGAGGAAAGGAGAGAGGATGAGAAGGGAGAGGAGGAAAGGAGAGAGGATGAGAGGGAAGGTTAGAAGAGAGGTGGGAGGGGGGAGGGGGGAGGGAGGGGAGGGGAGGGAGGGGAAGAAAGGAGAGAGGAGAGAGGAGAGGGGAAAGGGGAGGGAGGGGAAGAAAGGAGAGAGGAGAGGGGAAAGGGGAGAGGATGAGAAGGGTGAAGGGTGAACGGGGAGGATAAGAGGGAGGAGGAGAAATGAGAGGAGAAGTGGGAGGGGGAGAGGGAGTGGGACGAGAAGGGAAAGGATGAGAGGGGGAAAAAAGGAGGAAGAGAGGGCAGATAGGCGAGTGTGAGAGGGATAGATATATAGTGAGGAAAAGGAGGGGAAGAGACTGAGGGATCAGAGAAGAAAACGAGTGAGACGCGAGGGGGGGGGGGGGGGCAATGCCGCAGCGTCACGCAGGTGAACTCTCTTTGACACGTCCGCGCCACACATCCATCAAGAGGAAACCGTCGGGCTCTTAGCGCTTGTCAAGGCTCGGCCGCCGCCAACTCGGCTTCTCCCGCGGAAGAAGAGCCGCCTGCCTCCAGCTGGCGGACGGCGCATGCACGCCGAGTCTCCCTCAATAGTTGCGTCCCTCATCAACTTAAAGGTCCGGAAAGTGAAATGAGACGGGGAGTTTAAGGCCGAAAACACGTTCTGCTGACGCTGCCAACGCGTTTTCTTGGCACGGTAATGGCGCAAAAGGTCCACGCGAGGGCTGGCGGGATCAATGTCCGCCCGCAAATAGGGAGGCGGCGGCGGCGGCGGCGGCGTCTCCAGCTGGCAAGGTCGCTGTATTTGTCTCCCGAAGAGCTGGCGATGATGTGCCAACTCTGCCCCTGCGCGGCCCCTTCATGACAGGGGAGATGTCGCACCTGCTCGGCCGCCCGCGGGAGGGGAAACCATTTCGCGGGACTGGCGACGTCCCGGGCGCTTAGGTTCTCATTTCGAATCATCGTCGAGTCTTACATCTATTGCATCGAGAAGCAAGAGAAAAGGCAGGAGGACACAATGAAAGTAAAAACGTATTTCTCCCGACACGCGTCCAAAACCTGACCTACCTCAGGCAATAAACAGAAAAAAATAAACACTCCTTCAATGACTAACAAAAAAACACAATATCACCCTTTAGAAGGAAGACAACACAAGACAAACAAAATCATGCCTTCGCTTCTACACCCCCCACCCAACAAAAAAATAATGACGGTAAAAAAAAGAATGAATCGAGTAGTATCAACAAACGGGCGGCGGCGGCGGCGGCGGTGGGGGCGTGTGACAACGGTGCTCGCGTGACCCGCTCGCCCATACAAGGCAAGATCACTACCGCCCCACCCTAACGTGACCAAAAACGGCCGGACAGGATCACACTTCACCGATTTGTTGTCCGCTGCCGAAAATAAGGCCAAAAGAGGCCTGATCGGGCGCCTTGTCGGTGGACCCAAAGCCCAAATCGCTACTAATAAACAAACCCCGGAATCCAGAAACGAAGAAAAAGAGAGTAATGCATATTGAGTCTTATTTATATATTTTTTTAAATTGAACTCTACGGCATGGACGCCACCCCGATGCCTGATCCGACCAGAAGCATCACAAGTACGCAATATCGTTATTTCTGGCAGGCTAATCCGGCTAATCTGACATTTCCCTTAATGGACCCCTTCCCTCAAGCCACCCCTCTACGGCGCTGGTAATTAATACTTAGCGTCCAAATACACCTGTTGGTTCTCTTACTCTGATATTAGGATTGAGGTCTGAGCTCTCGCTTCGATAAAAAAAAGTTCCCATCAAACATCCTGCATAAAACTAGGATTTTTTTTTAACTATAAATAAGGTTCCTGTAGTATGGTGTAACCGCACTGCCAGCAAAGCGATCGCAAAGAGCAGCGTGGCGAATGGAAATGCTCGGAGGCTAAAGCAGGTCGAGCTTCCATGGATGACCATAACCCAAGCGGCGCCGGACCGCTGACGCCCACCTCCACAGGGCCATAGCGGAGAGGGGTTCGCCGCCGTCACATTCGATGGACCGGACAGCACCCCACCCCCTAACCCCACCCCCACAGAAAGCCCCCGCTCCCTCCCCACCACTTCATTCAACGTGTCACCTGGTATAAATTCCCCCGGCGCTCTCCCCTCGTTAATTGCACTCAGCATTGTCCTCCTGGGTTTCCCCTTACCTTGGCGCTGAAGTTTAAGAATAGAAAAGGCTTTTGTATTTGTCGCTGTGGCTTGACTTGAGCTAAAGATATTGATAGAAATATCCAAATATAAAATCCGCGAAATTCCTCATCTGTGAAACATGGGATCACAACAGTGGCTGGGGAAAAATAATGATTGTTTCAAATATATTTTTCTCTCTGTCCCTAATTCTGTCAGGAGAGTGAGATGACAAACTGAAAATGGATAGCAACTCTTGTATTATGGAAGCCTACAATCAAAAAAAAAAAAAAAACGGAAAAGAGGAATAATGCTTATAAAGAAGAAAAAAACTTGAAATTACATGATTCCTTTAAACTATCTCGGTATGATTACCTAAAAAAATCCCTTGCTAATGCCAAAAATGGTTAATCTTTCCAAGCCTGAAGGAGGTTACGACATCCGGGAACAAGGAGGTGGCCGGGGAAGCGCCCTAGCAACTCGCAAGACCGGTCTGGGTCCTCTCTAAGACAACACGCCCGGGGTAAAGTCAAGGCCACGCCCGGCACCACCTCGCCGCCGCCGCCACCACTACAAACATCGACCAACATCGC
>NC_091570.1:14305195-14315195 GCF_042767895.1 Penaeus vannamei
CGTCACCAAGAAGTTTCTTCAGGAGGGAGTCACCGCGGGAGAAGGAAGGGTCGAGAGAGGCAGGCGGAGGTAAAGAGGTATGCGGAAGCCTCAAACTGGTCATACGCTGGGAAAGTGCTACTTCTAGCTACGATCTGAGCCCTCAGACTTGGCCAACATATCAAAGTGAGTCCTCGAGTCCAACTCTAAAACCATGAGGAAAGTAAAAGACTGGCACGAGGGAACAGTTACACGCATTACGAGAGAACTTTTACCACGGACGAAAACGCACCTGCCGGAGTAGCGTAGCAGCCTTTGCGAAAGAGCGACCGAAACGCGCCGTTACGTGCACAAGACGAGACTTCCGGAAGAGAGTGGGAGAAAGTGTGTCGGTGCGTAATGATTTCCTATATCCAAACTTCTCATTCTCCGCTGCTCAGTCTTGCCAAGCAATCTCCTTTTCGGGGACTAATAAATGGGCGTCTTGGGAATCGCGACGCCTGACTTGGGGAGGAAGCCAATGCAAGGCTGGGAGAGTAGAGTTGGTTATCGAGCCGAATCTTGGTCGCTTCATAATGAGGATTCGATTTGTTACTTGATATGGTCGGGTCACTGTTTACCTAATGCGACAGATTCGTAAACAATACAGAACAAATACGTATATTTATGTATATACAAGATAACGCATCTTATAGATAAGCTGACCCTGTCCCACGGCCAATGATGAAGTAGGAATGATTTCATTCTTTAAAAAATATTTCACAACGTAACATCAAATTCAGTAAAAGAGTAAGAATGTGCGGTAAGTAGGTAAACTAAGCCCGGCAGTAAGGCAGAGGCGAGAGCAAGGAAGCAAGACTGTTAGAGTGTGGGTGTTACATGCAAGCAGTAGTAGCCGCATAGTATCCCCGCATAAATGACGTAAGTGTACACACGCTACGCACGCACGCGCACGCGCACGCACGCACACACACACCTCTCTCTCTCTCTGTTATATATATATATATATATATATATATATATATATATATATATATATATATATATATATATATATATAAACCCCCGCCCCCCTCCAACACACATCAAAGACACCACGCCCCGACCGCCACACGCGCTGCAATCCCCGCAGGGCCACACACAGCAAGCACGCGCACGCTCTGGCTCAGAAAGACAACGCGGACAAAAAGGACCCACTCCAGGCTGTCGGAAGCAAGACTCCTCTTCACTTCCCTCCTTCCGCGCTCGCCCCCAAAAGGACTCACGACTCCCTATGCAAGATCCTCAGACAGAAATGCAATGCAATGTTGCCAAGAACAAGACGTGAATTCCCTGAGACATCTAAATGCCTCCACAACAAAAGCTTCATGGCAGTCTATCAACAAGTCACTTTTTAGAGAAACAAACTGAAATCTTGGTCCTCTTGCCTTGCAGGGGAATATGCCTCACTGCATATAAACGATGATGAAAAAATGAATAACGCCACGTGGCAGGAAGAATAATTGTATGGAACGAAGGGAACGAACGCTAATTTCAATAGCAAGATGGAACACAAGGGGAAGAGGAGAATAACCGAGAGAAAGGGTGGTGAGGAAAAAATTCCGCTGATGGAAAACGATTACGTGAGAAGGAAGCAAGTTAGGAGGGAACGGGAATAAATACAAACTATGGTAAAAATGAAGAATCCGTGAAAATAATGGCGAAAGGTTTTATATAAGGAAAAGAAATGAGAAGTGAGCGGAATATAATGGTAACGACCCAAAACACACAGCGAATCGAGTTTAATCAAAGCTTAACTATGCGGCTGTCAGCGACGGTTATAGGAACAACTACAAAACCTGAGCCAGATGGAGCATAACTAGTCATTACAGCCGCCACGCCATGCCAGGGCTTCATTACGCCGAGTCTTTGTGTCGCACTCAGGCGCTCCCCATCACTAGGGCCCGACACTTCCTTCAGAACGAACCTCCCAAGAGCATTCGACCCTCATCCCTCTATCAGTCACGTTATCGTTCGCTCGAGCAGATTATCTTCATTCTGTCAATGGAAACGGCGAATGCTAACTGACATTGCCATTATCCCAAGATATTACACATTAATGGAGACTCGTGTCTGGAGGGACCACGTGCGAGACCGAGAGGCCACGATGCTGTGTCACCTGGACGTCAGCGGGCGGCAGTCCTCACGTCACGCGATACGCTCGCCACCTGTCACCTCAAACAAACAACAGAGAAAAGTTCCAGGCGAGGCTAATGGTTTGGCCCACGAGAGGGATGATCTGACTTCCAAACACACTCGAGTTCACTGTGATGCTTTCACAGATTCGGGCATCTCGTGGCTTACTCACACAGCCCATGACGTTATTCAAACATGTCCGACATTCAGCGGAAGAATAGATTCGATCCACCTCTTACTCTTAATTCAAGAGTTCAAGTTCTTCGTCGATCGCTTTTCAATTCCTCTAGCAAACCCTAGCACCAGAATTAGGACTAGTAAGCCTTACAGCTACGTGGATCAAAGTCTCCTCCTCTTCATACATTGATTTATGGACAGCGTCGTCCCTTCAGTGGATTCAAATGCCGATAGAGCAGGTATGTCCAAGACTCAAGTACCCGAAGAAACGAACGATAGATCGCGGTGCAACGTGGCTATAATCAAGCACGTAACTCGCGGAGCTACTTGGCAGCGACGACAGCAAGCACCCTGCCCCCCCTCCCTAACTCCCCGCTCTCTGGGCACCATATCCCGCCTACATCTCGGACAGGGTGTCGATACAAAGTTGAATGACCATCAAAACTCCGCACAAAAGTAAACAAATGAACAAGACCTTTCTTAATTCCGCTTCTCATCCCCCTCCGTTCGCCCCCCCCCCACCCTACCCAAGTCCCTCTACGACACGCGCTCGCTGAGTCAACACCTACAATGAATGATTAGCTCTTATGGGAGGGCTCGGGGCGGTGACGTCAGCACAACTCCTCATTTACCGTCAGTCATCGTGGAAGGAATCTAATACGCAAGAAGTGGACTCGCTCGCCATCACTTAAGAGTGTGTGTTGGTACGTGGCCGTGTGAAGGAAGACACGACCCCGATACTGCGGCGGTCGTGGTGCGGCGGGCAAAGCTCGTACGGGTAGGAGGCGCGAGGGAGAGGGAGAAGGGACGGCCACGGGTCCCGTTAGAGGCCCTCTCCGTCTCCCTCTCTCTCTCTTAGCAGATTGAGGAGACGCGAACCCTTGTTACGACACGGATGCGGCTCATGCAGCGGCGTTTTTCCCTGTAAGCGAACACCACTTTGGACTTTGTTTCACGCGCGCTTAAATCAATAAACCATTCGGCGGAACGAAATAACGCTACATTCGACAACGGCCGCGCTGCGAAAATCCCTAACTACCGGGCAAACTTAAGCACCAGAACGGATATCGGAATCCGTCAGCAAGGCAGCCGATCACACCCTTCGGTCCGGGTATCGGCCGTGACTCTCCCCAAGGCCCTAACACGAAGCCCTTCCTCCAGCAGGACGCTACAACGCAGGCGAAGGGAATCCAGTGACGTCCGCCGGCGCGACTCAAATATTTACTAGTCTATTTGTTGCGCTTGTTTCTCTGCTCCGGGCGTGCGCGCAGGAATTCCGTGGATAAAGAGTGTCACGATGCTGTACCACTTCAGCATTGCTCACTTCCCAGGCGATGCCAATTCTAAGCGATTCCTCGAAATGCTCGGCCAAACCCGGACAATTAGGAGGGCGAGCGAGGGACCGGACGACAGATGCGGGGTAAAAGGCTCGGGCTAAGCAGGAAGGGAAGCAGCAAGCAGAGGGAGAAGGATGGTCGGCGGCGGTGGGCAGAAAACGAAATAAATGACGGCGGCCGAGCGTGGTAACTGCGGATGAGGCTCGCTTCTCATTTACAATCATTCATTATCAAAATGTTTCGCCCGCAAGCTTGGGCGCGCGCGGGAAAACACACCTTTTTAAAAAATAAACGTCCTCCAAGTCACCGCTAAACAAAGGAAAAGATATTCCGCGTAAATTCGCATCGCTGGAAATGGCACAAACAAAACAGAGCGACTAATCAATCCCGTAGTGTTAGGTTCCTGAAACGTTCATCACTGAAGGGAAAACAGCAGTTGTCTCGTGGCGAACCGCAGTGAAGCGCCGCCGGAGTGGATCACCAGGCCAACATCTGAACTTCACCCACGAAACAAGACAACATAAAAAGCGTTCCTATGGAGCGCGCTGGGCACAAGGGACGCCAGTGTACCCTTCACTCCGGCAGAAAGTAAGAGGAAGTTTCGCAACGGAACAGCAGCGGCGTGCCGTGGTGTCGCCGGACCGCCTGATGCCGCCCCATGGTCATGGTCTTCGCCTCACAATTACCGTCGCTACCACGATATGGGCCCTTTGTTCCCCTTCTTTCCATTCACACACAGATCAAGCGCGGGCTGTAGGCACGACCTCGCTAATGCATCTTGTATCGATTTCCCTAGCAAACAGCCTAAGTGACACTGGTGGCCAGCCCGGCCTGCTGCTCCACACCAGCGTTCTTGAACAAGGTCTCATCCATTCCCTTCTCGCGCGTCCGAACTCAGTTTCCCCCAAATGTAAACCAAAATTGACTCGCCGAGATTTCGCTCGCTCGGAGTCGATAGTTCTTCCTAGTATACGCATTGGCCACGCTAGAAGGCCAGGTACGCAACAATGAGTAACTCTGCTTTAAAGTAACCTAGAAGTGGGGTCGATTTGCAGTCACTTCGCGAAGCGCGAAGATAAAGCTCCGTCAATGGCTGCGTCAAGGGCGAATGTTGATGAGTAAAATGTGGCGCGCAGCTGGACGGTGGCCTGGCGCGCACTTCTTGGCCGTCCTGCTGTTCCTGGCCCTGGCCTGTTGCTGTGTCTGTTATTACCTGGCCTTGTTGCTGTCTCTGCAATCACCTGATCCTAGCCTGTTGCTGTCTTATGTTATTTAATCCCGGCAAGGACTTTTTCTTCTTGTCACTCTCCTCTCCATCTTTACTACAGCTGCAGTTATCGCCTCAGATTTTGCTGATGTCACCCCTTTTTCCGGCACTCAGTATTGTTCTTGGCCCTCACCTATTGCAACTGGCCCTGGCCCTTGTTACTAGTGTACCACCTGCATTGTCAGCGCGATGATGTTTAATTTTCCTGTTGCCAACTATTCATTCTTTTGTCGAAGAAAGGGCATCGTTGGGTTCAAATGCATTAAAGGCATATTACAATTATAACAGGACGCAACATTACAACATCTGCCCTATTAGCTCGAGTAACAGCTGGTGAGACGACACAACTTTCTGGCGAGCTGTTAACGTAAACATTTGCATCGCACATAGGTCATGTTATATGTAACGTCACTGTTCGTTCTTCTGGCCAAGTCAGAGATACTGAAGGACTGGTTATAGCTGATATTTCCCCCCTGAGAAGTGCCGACTCACGTCATGTAGTCATCCCTTCCTGCTCTACAGTAGCATCTCATCCACCTCGATGTGCTGAAGGCAACAGCATCTCCTCCTGCCTTACAGAAGAAAACTGGAGTTCTCGGGGCTCCGGGGTTTCCACATGGTAGCTTCGAGATGAGGGCGATGGGGGCGGTTGAACCACTACACCCGAGAGGGCATCGCGTATCGCATTACTAACCCCCTCATCCTCCCCTTCCCCCCCCCCCCTCTCTCTCTCTCTCTCTCTCTCTCTCTCTCTCTCTCTCTCTCTCTCTCTCTCTCTCTCTCTCTCTCTCTCTCTCTCTCTCTCTCTCTCTCTCTCCCTCCCTCCCTTTTCCGTGACTCACCCCCTCCCTCTCCGTCGTCTCGCACAAACAGCTATGGTGACTCACTCTGGCATCCCGCAATATCCTCCCAGACTTGGCTGGTGTTTCCCCGACTCTTTCCTCCCCCTATCGACTCCACGCGGCTTCTCCTCTCCCCTCTCGACTCCCTGCAACCCCCATCTCCCCATTCGTCTGACTCGTTTTCAATTAAACCAAATAACATTTGCCTCAGTTTTAAGTCTGGAAATCCCTTCCCCTCCCATCCATCTAGCAAGTAGATCCTCTCCTCTCGTCCTAGATCTAGACGCCTCATAAACCCTATAGACTCCTTGCCCCGTCTCCCCTCACAGCTACTGCCTCCCCTTTCCCCTCAAGCCTCCAGTCTCCCCTCTCAGCGTCTTCCTGCCGTCACCCGAGTCAAGAGCCTTGTTTCATCACACCCTTCACGCTAAGCCTCCCCTTAATCTCGACATCTAATTTTCCGAAACTCACTATCTCCCTCGCTTTCCCTCTTCCACTCTCCCTTCCTCTCTCTTTCCCTCTTCCACTCTCCCTTCCTGTCTCTTTCCCTCTTCCACTCTCCCTTCCTCTCTCTTTCCCTCTTCCACTCTTTTCCTCTTCCACTCTCCCTTCCTCTCTTTCACTCTTCCTTCCTCTCTCTTTCCCTCTTCCACTCTCAATTCCTCTCTCTTTCCCTCTTCCACTCTCAATTCCTCTCTCTTTCCCTCTTCCACTCTCAATTCCTCTCTCTTTCCCTCTTCCACTCTCCCTTCCTCTCTCTTTCCCTCTTCCACTCTCCCTTCCTCTCTCTTTCCCTCTTCTCCCTCACCCTTCCTCTCTCTTTCCCTCTTCTCCCTCACCCTTCCTCTCTCTTTCCCTCTTCTCCCTCACCCTTCCTCTCTCTTTCCCTCTTCTCCCTCACCCTTCCTCTCTCTTTCCCTCTTCCACTCTCTTTCCCTCTTCCACTCTCTTTTCCTCTTCCACTCTCTTTTCCTCTTCCACTCTCCCTTTCTCTCTCTTTCACTCTTCCTTCCTTCTCTCTTTCCCTCTTCTCCCTCACCCTCCCTCTCTCTTTCCCTCTTCTCCCTCACCCTTCCTCTCTCTTTCCCTCTTCCACTTCCTCCCTTCCTCTCTTTCCCTCTTCTCCCTCACCCTTCCTCTCTCTCTTCCCTCTTCTCCCTCACCCTTCCTCTCTCTTTCCCTCTTCTCCCTCACACTTCCTCTCTCTTTCCCTCTTCCACTCTCCCCTTCCTCTCTCTCTTTCCCTCTTCCACTCTCCCTTCCTCTCTCTTCCCTCTTCCACTCTCCCTTCCTCTCTCTTTCCCTCTTCCACTCTTCCTTTCTCTCTCTCTCCTTCTTCCACTCTTCCTTCCTCTCTCTTTCCCTCTTCCACTCTCCCTTCCTTTCTCTTTCCTTCTTCCACTCTTCCTTCCTCTCTCTTTCCCTCACCCAACATACCTCCCTCCCTCCCTCCCATCTCTCTCTCTCTTCACTCTCACTCTCCGACTACTCCCGATTCACCTTCGCCCTTTCCAACATTCTACCACGACTCACGACTCTACCAGGCACTCACGTTCGGGTCGATATCGCCCCCAAACACGTCTACGACCCCAGTCCCCCAACCTCCGTCTTGTCCATGCCATCGCCATGTTTAGGTCACCTGACATCAACTCCTTTGGACTTGTAGTTTAAAAGACTTCCCCAGACTTGTAGTTTGAAAGGCTTTCATGGGCTTGTATTTTAAAGACTTTTTGGGCCTTGTAGTTTAAAAGACTTTTTGAGGCTTGTAGTTTTATGGGGCTTGTAGTTTTACAGACTTTTTTAAGTGTCGGTCAAAGACTTATCTTTGAACTCGAGGTCGTCTATATTTTGTTCACATGGCCCATTACTCTACTAAGCTTTATATAAACAAAAATATGAAGGAGATGGAGGGGAAACAGGACTTTAAAGAAGAGTAAACACACAAACACACACACACACACACACACACACACACACACACACACACACACACACACACAGAGAGAGAGAGAGAGAGAGAGAGAGAGAGAGAGAGAGAGAGAGAGAGAGAGAGAGAGAGAGAGAGAGAGAGAGAGAGAGAGAGAGAGAGAGAGAGAGAATTTCTAGGAAAGGAAACAAGAAGAAACGCGGGAAAGGAGGAAAGACAAATAGAGACAGGATCCTCTTTCAACTAACATGATAATTCACTCGTACAAAAAAAAAAACTCAGTTAAGAGGCGCTGATGAGGTCCACATGGTCGCCTACTCAATTATGGACGCTTTAATTACAAAAGCCTCAAATTATAAATGCTTATCTGCAATATCAGCTTAAACCTGTCACCCAGGAAATGGTCTTGTCATGCAAGTCGCTATTTTTCTTTCCCTTCTCCTCTCTTCCACTTTCTTTCTCTTACCATCCTATTCTCTCTCTCACTTTCTTTCTCTCTCCCACTCTCATATTCCATCTTCCACTTTCTCCCATTTCCTTATCAAGACTAAACATTCTCCGTTTTCTCTCTACTATCCCCACTTACATTTTCTCTCCGCGTTTACACATTTTCTCTCCAACTCCTTTCTCTCCCCGCTTTCCTTCATCCCTCCCCCTCCCCCTTTCTCCCTCCCAGTCCTTCGTCCAACGCGCCCTTTCGTTCCACCCAGCGCACCCTGCCGTAAAAACCCTCGTCACCGGACACTTCAGCTGCCACGCCATGACATATCGGCAACATCTTAGCTCCCATAACTGCGCCAGTGTCAGGTTCAACCATCGCAAGGCATGATGACATCAACAGCTGATACGAGAACCTTTTATCTCTCTTCTTACTAAGTGTCCGAGAGGATGTAAATAATATTTATATCATTTGCATGTCGCGAATGAAAAAGAGAGGGAGAGATACAGACACACATTCACACAGATGAACGTAATGTACACAGAGACACACAAATACACATTATATATAATATGCATACATGTATGTGTGTGCCTATGATGTATGTATGTCTGTATATGTGTACCGTGTATGTATGTGTGTGTGTGTGTGTGTGTGTGTGTGTGTGTGTGTGTGTGTGTGTGTGTGTGTGTGTGTATGTGTATGTATATATGTATGTATAAACACACACACACACACACACACACACACACACACACACACACACACACACACACACACACACACACACACACACACACACACACACACACACACACACACACACTATATATATATATATATATATATATATATATATATATATATATATATATATATATATATATATATAGTTTAAGCTTTTATATTCAAATTATACATGTGTGCGCGTTCCACTCACCCTCACCCTCATTCTCCTTCTCGTTTTTCTCACTAACTCTCACTCTCATCCTCACTCCCACTCCCAAACGGTCGACGCCGAGCAAAACCTCCCTCGCTCCCTCATTCATTCTACTCCATCAAACTCCTTCTACTGCGTGGCACTTCCCCCGAAGGACGAAAGCCTCCGATGGATACACACGCAAGATGGCGATCACGATGACGGGCCGGCCAGTGTGTTCAACTTCTTAGCGCTCGGCTACCGGACACCCGACGGATAAGGTACGGCGGATAAGCGGCAAGGAAGGTAGGGATGACTTAAAAAAAAGAGAAGAAGGGGGGAGGTATAAACAAGATATAAATACCTTAGAAAAGAAAGGAGAAAATAAAGCAGAAAGACGAAAAAGAAGCCAAGAGACGGTAGAAATGCCCCGGGAAAGACAAGAAAACAACAACAAAAAAAGAAAAGATAAGCGAGGGACACACCTCCCCGCTAGCTCGAGACAGAAGGATCCCCTCGTCCGCTGCCTCGACATCTCGCCTCAGCCTTGTTCGATCGAGGGGTCTTGTTTGGAGATAAAACTAGGCTCATCCCAGCGCCGCGCGAAATAACACGTCCGAACGCCGGAATAACAGGACGCGTCGAGATGCAACAGCACCTTGGGCTCCGGAATCGGAGCTGGATACGCGGGGGGACAAAGGCGGCGACAGACAGGGAGGAAAGAAAGGGGGCAGCAAAATATGGAAGAAGAGGAAGGAGGAAGAGAAGGAAGTGGAAGAAGAGGTGGATGCTGAAATGTAAGAGTAGAGAAAAAAGAGAAGGAGAAGGAGGAAGAGGGAGAGGGGAGAGTATGAACGACTGAATTCATGACTGCGTAAAATCCCTCAACAACGAAAATAAACAAAAGGCGATGTGGAAGAGGAACATGAACATTCTCC
>NC_091570.1:14322695-14340195 GCF_042767895.1 Penaeus vannamei
AAATATATATCACGAGAAAAAAATAACGAGTAAAACAAGACGTATACGGAGGAAAGCGTTGGTATATTCACACAAAAAATAAAACAAATCCCAAGACATTTATAGACAATCCACAGCGGGTGAAGAGAAAAAAATATGGCCACAGACAACCCAAAATTAACACACGGAACGAAGCTGGTGCACCCTCACACATAAAAGATGGCGATAAAAGTTCATTAATGTTCCTTAAAGCCGTAAAACAAGTCCACAGTTATTTTCGCGGCGATGTAGACTCCCTGCAGAGTGAATGCCCGAGCTATACAGCCGTCGGTATAACAAAACATAAAGGTACTGAGTTCAATCCCACTGACACATAATGACACATATTATAGGCTTTGGTTGATTCACTTGTCTCCCGCTCCCTCCGCCCCAAACGAAGAATCCGTGTGGAACTGGAAAGGCAAACGATAAAAGCGGCGCCCCCTCACATCGGCCGACACCTTCCGTAGGCCGACAAATGAGACCGAGCAGGGTGTGCCGAAGACAAAGCCAGGCCCTCCACCCCCCCCCCCTTTGTAGCCCCTCTCCTCCCCTCTCCTCCCCCCTCCTCCCTCGTGGCACGTGGCCGCCCCTATGCTACGATCCTGTCACGCCCAAAATAAACCCTACGAACGTGTTCCATTCGAGAAGAATTTGGCATCACTATCTCGCGGAATGTACACAAAAGCAAGGCACCGCGCTGGGCTCCCTCCCGCGCCTCACTGTTACAGCGGTGAGGCCATACGCCCGAGGCAAGACAATGGGAGCCAAGGCGTAAGGGCTTTTAAGTGGCGGTAATGTGGGGGCCAGGAGGACTGGATTCCACGTATGATGCCAACTTCAATAAACAAAAGTGGAGTTCTGTTTCTTTGACCAAAGTTTATCGAAGGCCCATAAAGATATCACAGTCTAAAAGGGCGCTGTACTAGCATGCTGCGAGCCAAAGAATATGTGGATGAAAGGTAAGCGACCGAGCGCCCTGGCGTGGCCTCGGTCAGGTGTGGCGCTGTAATGCCCCTTCCACACCAGTGACCTCGCGTAAGCAAAGAAAATTCGTTCTACATCGTCGAGGTCGGTGTAAGCGCCTCCCAAAACAGCACGCGTGAAGAAATGGACCACGCCGTGGTCTATTCGTGACCAAGAAACGCAGGCGGCATCATCGAGGTAGACCAAATCATTTCTCCACTCTCTCTCGCTCCGCCCATATATAGGCTTAGGTCAGAAACACTTTCTTATCTACCGCAGGAGACCCATCTCACCCACTACCATCCAAGTGGTCGTCGCCGCCGCTCCATGATACAGCATGACCGACGCACTGACCTACCCCCTTGACCGGGCCGTTCTCACCCTCGAGGAATATGGCAGTATGGAAATGTAATCAAAGGACACCCGATACAACGGCGACGCCTCGAGAGCGCCGCGGCCCACGGGGCTTGTGCAACGCCGTCTTGGGGTGCCAGATGAAGGAGCCTGCGAGAACTGCTTATTATCGTAGAAGGGGAAAGCGAATAGCGGGGAGATGCCGACCAGAAAGAATACGACCTGAAAAAAACGACATGCTTGCGTGATGGTACAATGAGGTGAATGCAGCGAGGGTGAACATTTTTGCAGGGGAGAAATTGGTGATGCAACGAAGGTGATGTATATCAAAAGCAGAAAGTACGACTAAGTGAACAGCGTGTGGCAGGAGGATGGCGAGAAAATATATGTAAACAAAGAAAGGGGTACAATAGGGCATGTGAATCGCTTACAAAGCAGATAATGACAGAGTGAGAGTGAAAGCGGATAGCGGGAGGGGAGGGAGGTGGGGAAGGGAAGGGAAGGGAAGGGAAGGGAAGGGAAGGGAAGGGAAGGGAAGGGAAGGGAAGGGAAGGGAAAGGGAAGGGGAGGGAAGGGAAAGGAAGGGAAGGGAAGGGAAGGGAAGGGAAGGGAAGGGAAGGGAAGGGAAGGGAAGGAGAGGAGAGGAGAGAGAGACTTAGAAACAGAGATCAGAGATACACGCTGTGAAAATACTCCCGAGAAGCCTGAAGGCTGACGGGAACGACGAACGACTGCAAGATGAGCTACGGGTGCTCGTGATGCCCGCACGGCAATGAAGCAGAGCGGCGTGATGTGGAAATAGCCAGTGTTGGATAGTTGAGATTAATGCCATCCGAAGCGCGGCCTGTTATCCAGCAAATGAAAGAAACGGAACACTAACTGATGAAGGACTGCAGCGCCGACGATAAAAAGGCCACTGATGAACTGGGAGGGGGGTGAGGGAGAGAGGGAGGGAGAGGGTGAGAGAGAGATGGAGGGGAAGAGAGGGAAAGAGGGTGAGGGAGAGAGGGAAAGAGGGTGAGGGAGAGAGAGAGAGGGGGGGGGGGAGTCATTGAAGGAGAGTAGCAGGTAGACCGTCAAAAAGTTCTCGAGTGAGAAATGACGTCAATTGTATTCCCAGAAAGAATGGCTTGGTTTCCTTAAAAAAAAGAATGACACACCGAACGTTGAGAGCCGAGACGGGCCCGCCACGTCCCAGAGAGACATTTACGAATTAGTCTGCGTGAGCGGCAAAAGACACGCTCCATCGCCGCTCGTGCCGTCGTTATGCAATGCCAAACACCGTCGCAGGTTTCAATAGCGCAATCGCGTACATACGCCTTTGAAAACGCGCGAGAGGCGAGAAACTCTCACGCGCTGCAGCATCACTGGGCGTGACACCACCGGCGCCACGAAAAGTTCCCACGATTCACAGGGCACGGCGAAAGTTAAGCTTCAAGCGGATCTCAATAGATTTCCCAATCAGCGAAAAGCCGTTTCATAACTTCATCATCGGCAGACGCGAAGTGAGACCGCCTAGGAAGTAGAAGCGTCGCGAACTGAGTTAGACAAAAGGTTCCCGTTCCGAATGGCGAAACACGTCAGACATCTCCCTCCAGAGCTCATTTAGGGCGACGAACTGCGTTATGAATGCGCATAATTAATCACAATAGTACTTCACTGACGATATTTTCAGAGCGCGGGCGAGGTGCAATTAGCCGGGCATATTTATCAAGACTAAGTCATTCTGACAAAATTAAATTACAAAATGAGGAATATCATACACGACTAACACGGAGCAGGAAGGCGGCAAGGGAGAGCTTCGGGAGATGAAATGTGATAAAGAGGAGTTAGAAGAGAAAAGAGGTGATAAAGGAGTTAGAAGAGAAAAAAGAGGACAAAAGAGTTAGAAGCGAAAATAGTGGACAAAGGAGTTAGAAGCGAAAATAGAGGATAAAAGGGAGGGTGAAGAAAGGAGACAGGACGAGGAAGGAGGAGGTGGAGGGAAGGGAAAATACAGAGCGGCATTCTCATCTGGTGCATTTCATTTTTCCCCACGATGATTCTTCCCGCAGCAAGAAAGAATAGAGCTTCCAGAACCCTAGCTCCTCGAGCAATATACACAAGGCGCGCACGCATGTCAAGATAACACTTTTTACCTAAATATTTTTAAGATTTCGGCAGCACCCACCCACATTTCTCGCACTAATTCTAACTTTTATGCAACTATTCATCTAATACTTCTGGGGGTTCTAAAACCAAGGACAGAATAACCAAGTACACAAATATAGGATGAAAGACCACCTCGGAGTAATTAAAAATTCCACATCCATCGCTCTAAGTGGAAGAGGAAGAGATAACAATACCTTGCTATCAGTGGAACAGGGCCTGCTGTCATTCCCCTAGACCGGGACTAAAGTCGACCCATCACTCTACCCGGCTTGTTTTCAGGCCGCTCTCGCAGTCATCCATCTCCATCAGGCTCACCAGCTCAATATTCGTAAGTAGTCGCGAGCCCACCGAGACGGCCATTACACCTGGTGGTCTCGCAGACGGACGGATACCAGCTAGGTGCGAGCGGCTTTTCTGCACTACATATTTTCTGGGTCAGCTGCACATACGCAATAACATGCGTCCTCTCGAGAGACTCATTAGCATATTTCGAACACCATCAAGAGCAATTAGTGAAGCTCAAGTAGTATGCGGCTGTAAGTTCCAGACGAATCTTCTCCTCAGGTAAGCGAGCATCCGGGATTCATTATGCGACATAATCTCAAGCCTCGGGAGGCTTTCGCTGCCGGTCACGTAAACTGTACATAATCCGCGGGGAGTGGCGAGTGTCACGGCGGGAGTGTACTACCACCCCGCCCAAACACGCTAGCACCACAAAGCACGAGCAAAGATCTTAACATGGACGATACTTACTTGCATACAACCAACCCTAACAAGTACACATGAAAAGTATACCGCTATGTCAACAGTTGCTATCACTATTAAATACTGTATACAACTGAAGCTAAAGATACGCGTTGAGTGCCTCATGGCTCTCAAAGGCTGAATAGCCATAGCAGCACATGAGAAATTCCATGAACTCCCCATGCATTTTTTATTATCCATTTTCGTTTCAAAGGGCGTGAAAGATTTATTCCATCAACAAACAGCTGGCACAGCCTGACGTCATGAAAGCTAGTTTCTATATCGGGCAATCAACCAGCGGCACTACGACCAGGGACAGGATCCGGGGCGGCGACGGCGAGCAGGTGTGAGAGGTGCCGTATGGGGCCAGGTGGTCTGGGCTCAGCACGTGTTTAACCCTTTGTCGCACGCCCTTTGTCACGGATCTGCGCCGTCGGACTGGCCATTTATTGACCGGCGTGGCCTTCACAATAGTAAATGCATTCCATGAATAGACGAACAATCCGCATAAATGCAAATGCAAATAACGAACATCAACGTTGACGACCAACGCCCACGCATACCCACGACGCCTGAGCGAGCAGACGGGAAGGAGACAGAGGCAACTTCGCGCCTCGCCACAACACCCATTTGCACCATATGCCGCGCAATCACTCCTCGTAGTCCACCTGGAGGAGAAAGGCGAGAGGTGACGAGGGCTGCGCGCGCTGCAGTTATTGCATCGAGTCCGTCGTGCAGGCTGTTGTAGTTGAGGCCATGGTTGCTGTATTGGTCGCTGCTTGGCCGGGGGGCGGGAAAGGGCTGCCTTTGGTGTAAGAACGTGAGATTGGAAAAAACGAAGCCCTCCCAAGCATGCAAGGTCGGATAAAAACGACCTCAACAGCGTGTCAGTTATGGTCTACTAGTTCGTGCTTCCAGACGATTCTTTGTTCTTTTTTCTTCTTTTTTTTACTTTGCGAACAAACACCGCGCAATCAGAGCGTTTTTATTCGCTGAGCGTAGCAACTGCACCTGGCATACCGAATAAAAAAATATCTGATATGCTATAACGGAAACTCCCACAAAAAGTTCGAAAGGAAATCCCAGAGACCGGAGTTGTGGCCGAACCTGAACAGCGCCACCGTAGCATCATTCCTCCTATTCCATACGTCCTCCTCCGCTATCGCCATCACCCCCTCCCTTAGAAAACCGTGACTTTATTACCCCCTCCTCCCACACAACATCCCCCTCCTTCCCTCCCCTTCAGCATAAAGAACGCCACCGAGACATCCTCACCCATCCCCCTCTTCCTTAACCAGCTCCACCGTAACGCCATCATCACCCTTTTCTTGCCCTAACGAGCGCAAAACAAAGGACAAACAAGGGCACTCTAAATAACACTCTCTCCTCCGCGCACGAGCCCCTCAACAACGGCCATAAACATTCCGAGGGCATTTTGGCACCTTCGCCCTAGTCTTCGTACACCTGAACTACTCCATAACACTTGTCAACTTTGTTTTCTACGTCTTCGACACTCCTCGCGGCTAAAAAAAAAAGAGACTGAGGGGGAGGGAGGAAGAAGAGAGAAAGAAAACAATGTTTATCCGAAACCTCTTCAAAATATCTCCAGCGGGACGGAAATCAAGCGAAAAGAGAAACGACGACGGAGGCGATAGTGTTCCATATCGCTGGGTCTTTCGAACAAACGCACGTACGCACAGACAAAACCGCACTGGGGGTCCTTCGTCGAGTGGATAGTCCATGATATGAAGGCCTTGATTATGTTCATGATCGTTGGTCGTTCGCTTTTACTTTAGTCCTCCTCTTGTATCTTGAAAATTAAGAGACATACTTTTTTTTTTTTTTTTAGAAAATGGGCTGTGGTTAGCAGCTCTCGCGAAAGACATCTATAATTAGAAAGTAAAATATTATGGAACAAAAATACACATCCACAAAATATCATCGACATCAATAAAAATTTATATATATATATATATATATATATATATATATATATATATATATATATATATATATATATATATATATATAACGTAAATAACTCCGTCTCAGATTTTCTTCGTTCCAAGTTTAGCCATGGAATGTTTATCTTTATTTCTAGATAAAAATATAAGCGGTTTATATGAAAGTTTTTTTAAAGCGTCCTTCGGCTATTTAGAGCAAAAAATAAGGTCACTCAGGCATTTCGATTCCCCCAAAATAAGTTGAAACGTAAACATGCCGTGTGATACAAACGGCATGCTTCTAACTCTCAAGAAAACTAAAATGGTTTCACATTTTCAAAAATGTCGGGAAAAAACGAGTACAAAGTGAGCCATTATCTATGATAGTGTTGGAGGATTGGACTACAGATAATGGGAGCTAACAATTGATAGCAGAGTTGCGGTAGAGTGGCCAAGGCTCTTAATACTTTTTCCATTAACAGATTTTTTTCGAAATCTTCCCCGCATCTATTCCTCCCATCCATATTTCCAACCCTATTTATATCGAAAAAGAACTAAACGAATCACTGCTAAAGAATGCAGCAACGGAAATAATCTTATAAATAAGTCGCTCGCTTCTGAGGATTCCCTTTCTCCCACTCCGTAAAAGACCGAGCCGTAGGTCCCTGTCGAGCATTGATCAGCCGAAGTTGCAGGTTGTCAATGGCGGCGGCACGAGGGGCGGGGCGTGTCGCGTGGGGCAGCCAGGGACAAGCACCCGCATGTCGCTTGCTCGGTGCCACGTACCCTGGGTAACGCAGTATCTTCCATCTGTGCATAGCTCGTACCTCAGGGCCAGCTTTCTAGTTTCTTTGCTAAATGGTGTCTTGTACGGGTCACCGATAAATATCACGATGGAAATTAACACCATCGGGTACGAAAACATGCCCGGTGTAAATATCCCACATAAAAAACAACGCCCACGAAATGTCAAGATTAATAACGTTGAATGCCTCAACACACCCACATCCCTCGCCTCTTTCGAGCCTTAAAAATAACGGCCGCCACTGCTTCAGTATTTCCTAAACCCCGAGTCGGTGTTATGATATGACCCTAAATATAAAAATTAAATCTCATTGCAACGCCTTTTCCGAATGAGCTATGAGCGGGAGAAATCCATTTGCAAAAATGCAACGCAAATTCTCGTTTTTCTACGAACAAAAGGAAAATCGACATGTAATAACCAGATGTGGCACACGGGCAGTGAGTCATCGTGGGCGGCAGTGAGAAGTGCCAAGGCGCTCGGCGGTGAGGAAACCGGACAGGCATTTCCAACATTCACTCCAGCCTGGCACTAATAACGGCGGAGCCAGCCGAGGCACTCGCTCGCTCGCTCTCTCGCTTCGTTTCCCTCGTCCTTCCTTGCCCTCCTCCTGGCGCCCTTATCCCTTCCTTCGCCTCCCGCTGCCCACGCACCGTCCAGTAATGCAACGGGCGGCTCGACTCAAAGGCAGTCCAACTAACGACGCCCGAAATTCTCTCTCACGATTAGGCATGATGTCCGAGGGCAGGCACGCATGTGTTCACATTCCGGCCGATGAAAAATGTGTCATGCAGCATACCGCCAGGGAACGCCCGAGCCAAGGTTGTGTTCGAGTGGGAGGCAGAGGGAGCCAGAAAGGTTGTACAGACACCAGACAGTTGTTGGTGGAAGCCACGGCTGGCGGGGTTGCCACTGGGAAGCTACCAACAAGAGCAACGAGAGAGGAGGGGGAGGGGGCCTCCACCTGCTTCCTGGCACCCGAAACGACATTTTCTCGAGAGTAAACACACTGCCACTTACAGCCATGAATATCAACTGAGGGATCAAAGTTCGGTCTATACATCCCTTCACAACTAGCAAGGACGATGAGTGAAGATAAATATCAATATTACAGAAAGTAGTACGATCACTATAATAAACGTTTATAGTTGTTTCAAGTTATTTCTGTGCCAACTAGGGGGTCCTATCTTAAACGTTTACAGCTATTTTAAGAGTCCGGAGACGACGAAAGGCGCTCGATTAAGACCGACTCCGCCACTAAATAAAAGGCACCCTCGACCCAAACCTCCCACAAGCCAGCCTTCCCCGTGGCCTCGTCCGCTCATCCCTCGGGGTTAACCCCAAGAAAGAAAATCTCGCCAAAGTCCAGCCAACCACATCAAACCAAATCAAATTCATCCATGCGTCCGCGTCGCCCTGCAGACAAAAATATTGCGATCAGAAACGTCTCCGTCCCACTACCATTATGCAGAGATATGGCTGGATGACCACTCGTTCCCACGGGATCAAGATACCAAATACCGGAGCTGCGTGACAGTACGTCAGGTTCCTCGGTATTTTCCCTTCCTTATCTGCTTAATCCAAGTCATTTTTTCGCTCTCGCTAGACTCAAAATGCTGCGTCTTCCTGCCTCTAACGGCACGATTCGGTCTGAAATCATACGCGGGAAATGTGTTATATATCCGCTACACCTATACGCAATGCTTGGCTGGTCCACTTTCTACTTAATGGCTTTCAAGTCTTTGATTTCACACACGCTAGTATGGCTGATGGTGTGAGTGAGTGAGTTAGTGAGTGAGAATGGATGGGTGAGTAAAAGTGAGTGAGTGGGTGGGTGAGTGAGTGAGTGAGTGAGTGAGTGAGTGAGTGAGTGGGTGGGTGGGTGGGTGGGGGGCTGGGTGGGTGGCTGGGTGGGTGGGTGAGTGAGTGAGTGAGTGAGTGAGTGAGTGAGTGAGTGAGTGAGTGAGTGAGTGAGAGTGAGAGATAGATATATTGAGAGAGGGGGGGTGAGAGAGTGAAAGCGAGTGAATAAGTGAGAACACGCGTTCGAGTGTGTGAATTTTCACGCATGTATGGCAGTGTTACTGCGCATGCAACACGTGCGTATGTACATTACTTCGTGAATGTTCGTATGCCTGCAGAAAGCGGAACAGCAACTCAACAATCGGATTCAAAAGTAAGCCTCAGACTAATAAATTCCTGCGATAAGGCAGGCCATATCAGCAACCCGTAGAACCGAACATAAAAAGAATTTCCCACATTATCAACCGTAATCGGCTATGACCCCCTCGGTCGAGGCGGGCTCAAAAGAACTACCTCGTGAACTTAAAACTCCTATCCCCTCACACACAAAAAAATCAAGCAACGTTATAAAGAAAACACGAAAGGGGAAAAAAGAAGACTAAAAAAAACGGATGAAAGGGGGAAAAGTCTCGCAGCGGGGAAAGGGCGCCTTGCTGCTGCTGCCGAGAGGACGCCGCTAACCCGAGCCTCCGTGGGGGTGGACCGAGGGAGCTAAAAACGCGCGGATACATTCCTGGGTGTCAGTGTTCCGCCGCCGCCGCCGCTGGATCTGCCTACGTCATACAGAAAGAAAAGTTTATGCGAGAAGATAAAAAGAGAAAATAGGTTTGTTTGACTTTACTTCATCCGCGTGAGTAGGGCTACATACACAATTATGGAAGTACTGATCTACATCTACGAGAAGAGAAGAAAGGAGACGGGGAAAGGTAAACGAAGGAGATGAAAGAGGAGGCGGAAGGAGGAGAAAGGAAACGCAAAAGCTCGCTTAAAATAGAGAATACGAGAAAATGATAAATAATAATAATAATATGAAAAGAGGAAGAGCAACAGAAGTGGCCGAAAAGAGTCGAACGAAACTACACTCTTCTCCACCATTTGATTTTTGCCCAGCGGTTAATTAACTTGGGATGTTATTTTTTCCCCCACAGTTTTACCATACCACTCTTTTCTTGAAACATTTATCAACTTTTAAATTGCCTTACCTACTGGCCTCTGATCGCTTCTCTTAATTCAGTTTCTATCGTAGTTTCCAATCCTTTCTCCCCCCCCCCTCTCGCCCCCTTTCACCGACTTCCAATGAATTTCTAACTTGCCATCTTTTCCCTGGGAGGCGGTAGTGGTGGTGGTGGTGGTGGGGGGGGGGGAGGTTACAATGTATACCCGTCGACCCTGAGCCAAGAGCGAAGGCCTCCGCGCTGATCTTTGTGACGGCTAAATAAACATGGGGATGTTGATTTACTGCGGGATGCCGAGTCGAAGAGCATTAGCTACTGTTTTTAATTCCGGTCCGGTAAACAACGACTCTAACTTCAAAATAAAAAAGACTATGATAGGGGAGTTGCAGGAAATAAAAAAGACTATGATAAGGGAGTTGCAGGATATAAAAAACAATGATTACGTTTCTGTATCATTTGAACTGGCACACAAATCGTGAATAAATGTGTAACACCAGATGGCACCGGGTCGTCACAAAGCTGTGTTGGCACCCGAGTACTAATGCGTTTCAGGGTGCCACCCCGATCTAGCTTATGCGTCAAGATGTGTGCGTCGGCATTCGACGTCGATATACAACGTTTACATAGCAACCTCATCACTATGGGTAATGCTATCAACAAGAAACAACGCTAAAAAATAAATCAAATCTAACTGAGCAGTCGACAAACCCTGATAACCCGCCAACCACGCGTAATGCTTTTCATCTCCCAAATGAGCTCCTTCGACCTCGCCGTCAGAGGGGGCTTTTAAGACTTTTTCTGCCCCGGTGTTTCCCAAAAGAAGTGGCGACGTGGTGGAGCCGGCGAGGTCATCCCCAAATGAATAACAGGGGGCCCTAAATGACGTTTTTCCGCTGTCATTTATCACACCTCCCTGGCACCTTTCTCAAGCTCTGTCGCATACGACTACGAGGTACGGCTTGCCAAGCCTGCTCTTCTCCCCCGTAGATCATAACTAAAAGCGACGCAAGTATGTAAATGGTCTTGCTTGAAAACAGCAACTAATGATTCGTCCGTTTTCATTTTGCTACTCTTTTCTACCGTACAGTCCCCCTATCTCAGTAGAAAATCTGCAGCTACAGGAAGCTCCTGGGAAGACCAAGGATGGAATGGGTGAGAGAAATGAGGAATGAGATGGCTCCCTTTCCTTCCCCCTTCCCCCTTTCCTTCCCACCTCCCCCCATCCCTACTCCAGTTTTGCGCTGCCTTGCGTCCGTCAAAGAAAAAAAAATGCTTTTGTCCTATTCATCAACCGTCTCCTACTTGCATGACACGTGCTTATTCATTTTGTTTTTGAGATTTTAATTCCTCTGTCAACTGTTTTTTCCCTACCTACCCCTCTCTCCTCACGCCACTTCCCTTCGTCCCCCATCAGCTCTCCCTCTCGTTCTCTCTCCTATTCTCTTCTTTAACACTTCTTCCCACTTTCCCTCTTTAAACATCCACTTCGCTTCTCCAAAAATTAATCCGAGATAAGCATCAAACAAACCGACTCACATAAACCACAAATAAATAAATAAATTAAATATAAATAAACGCATACACAAAACTTGAAATTTCTAACACCTCTCCTCTCCTCCCCCCAGCGCCGGCGAAGGCTGGGGCTGAGGCTGGGGGCAAAGGCGCGCGCGGGGGTCTTGAAGGCGCGGCCCCTTGTTTAAAGCTGGGAATAGCCAGGGCGGAAGAGACGTGTTGGAACCTAGCGACTCTCTCGCCACTCCCGACGAGGAGGGATGGGAGGGAAGGAGTGAAGGAGGAGGATGAGAGAGAGAGGGAGATATAAGGGGGTAGGGAGGTAAAGACGGAAGGAGGGAGGAGGGAGAGGAAGGCTGAGGGATGGGAGGAGAGGAGGAAACAAAGAGAAAGGGGTGGGGGGAGAAGAGAGGAAAAGCGAGGGATGGGAGGGGTGACAGAGGAGGGAAGACACTCCCCTCGCAAAACACATACCCACGAACACAACTGGGTTATTCTTGGTATCTCTGGCCGGGGAAAAGCTATGGGGAAAGAGGAGGGGGAGGGGGGGGCAAGGAACGTAGTGAGGTAGAGGAAAGAGGGAGAGCAAGGGAGGGGAGGGGAGGGGAGGAAAGAAGATGGAAGAGGAGGGGAGGAGAGGGAGAAGAGGGGAGCGAAGGGGAGAGGAGGGGAGCGAAGGGGAGAGGAGGGGAGCGAAGGGGAGAGGAGGGGAGCGAAGGGGAGGAAAGCGGAACGGAGGGGAGGAAAGGAGATGGGAGAGGAGAGGGGATGGTAAAACGAGAAGGAAAGAAGGTATGAGGGCACAGACGAAAAGCAAACAAGAGGGGTAGATGGGGGGTTGGGAAGAAGAAGGGAGCTGAACAAAGACATGGAGGAGGAAGGTGAACAGTGGAATGGAAGAGGGGGAGGGAGAGAAAGGGGAAAGAATGGGCTCTGGGAATATGAAATGGAAGAGAGAATGGGAGCGAAAAATAGTGAGGAAAAACCCCGACATCAATACTGAGGATGTAAGAGTAAAAGAAGGAAGCAAAGAAGGAAGGAAGTGAAGTATGTGTTCCCAAAGCACATGCAAAGGCCCCATGCTTTGGGCCCAGATTGTGGAGGGGGAGGGAAGGCTCAAACACTGCAATGAATGAGGAGACGAGGAGGAGAGGGCTGGGGGCGAGAGAAATAAATGTAGAAGACTAAGAGGCGCAGGAGTAACACCAGCAGTAGTAGTAGTCATAGAAATATCAGCAGTAGCAGTGGTAGTAACAGTAGTTACAGCAATTGTAGCAGCAGTAGTAGTTATAGTAATAGCAGCAGCAGCAGCAGCAGCAGTAGCAGCAGCAGCAGTAATAGCAGTGGTAGCAGTGGTAGCAGCAGTAGTAGCAGCAGTGGTAATAGTAGTATTAGCAATAGTAGTAGTAGTATCAGTAATAGCAATAGTAGCAGTATCAGTAATAGCAATAGCAGCAGTAGCAGTAACAGCAATAGTAGCAGTAGCAGTAATAGCAATAGTAGCAGTAGTAGTAGTAGTGGCGGCAGCAACAGCAGAAATAGTAGTAGAAATGACAGTACTAGTAGCAGGAGGAGGAGTAGGAGTAGGAGTAGGAGCAGCAATAGTAGCTGAAGTAGCAATAGTAGTTGTAGCCGAAGTAGTAGCAGCAGACGAGAACACAAAAGTAGTAGGACCAGCAGTAGCAAAAGAGGAAGAGGCTTCCCAACATTCGCTAGAGGGCGAAATGTCGAGAAGACAGAGGTAAAGAAGGGGGGGAAAGAGAGGAGAGAATGGGGAAGGAGAAGCAGAAACTGCGAGAAGGACCTTCACCAGAATGGTTAGTGCCACGGGGTGAAGAGAGGCGGGCGTTAAGAACAGTGATAAAAGAGGGAGGAAGGAGAAAGAAAGAAAGAGAAGGAAAAATATAAAGGGAGAGAGGGGAGGAAGGCATGGAAACAAGGCATGAAGAGGGAGGGAGGGAGGGAGGAAGGAACGAAGAGAAGAGGGAGGGAGGGAGGAAGGGAAGAAGAGAAGAGGAAGGGAGGGAGAAAGGAACGAAGAAAAGAGAGGGAGGGAGGAATGGATTAAAAAAAAGAAAAAAAAAAAGAAAGAAAAGAAATAAAGAAAGAGGAGCTATCGGCTAAATGGTGTCTCGAAAGTTCTGCCGCCGATAATCAGGAAGGATGCTCGGGCAGGAAGCACATGTGAAGGCAGCGTGGGAAAGGTTAGGCGTCGGAGGAAGGGGCACCACAGGGGGTGGGGGCGAGTGGATTCGGGGGAGGGGTGAGGGCAGGGTACGCTCGCCACGAGGTCAGCTGGTCATGGCGGGCGTCACTAGCAGGGCGTGGCGAGGAGAGCAGGCGGGCGGGCTGAGTAGGAAAATGTGGGCGTGTGCTGAGTGGGGCTGGGACGACTGGGGGGGGGGGGGTGAGAGGAGGCGTGCGCTGGAAAGGGGAGGCAAGAAAACCGAGGAGATAAATATGGATCTTTCTCGTCCAAGATCTGAATTATCCTCAAACACAAGGCTTCAATTAACAGTGCCTTGTTTTAAGAAAATGCTACATATAAAATATAGACACAGATATAAGAAGCAGAAGACGCACACAACTCGATATTATACACGCACACGCATGCACGCACGCGTGCGTGCACACTCACTCACTCTCATACTCTCCCACACACACACTCACTCCCATACTCTCATACTCCCACACACACACACTCACTCCCATACTCTCATACTCCCACACACACACACTCACTCCCATACTCTCATACTCCCACACACACACACTCCCATACTCTCACACTCCCATACTCTCACACTCCCATACTCTCACACTCCCACACACACACACACACACACTCCCATACTCTCAT
Source organism: Penaeus vannamei (assembly GCF_042767895.1). Lineage (NCBI taxonomy): Eukaryota > Metazoa > Arthropoda > Malacostraca > Decapoda > Penaeidae > Penaeus > Penaeus vannamei. The sequence continues at coordinate 14,337,024 of NC_091570.1, forward strand.
ACTCCCACACACACACACACACACTCCCATACTCTCATACTCCCACACACACACACACTCACTCCCATACTCCCACACACACACTCACTCCCGTACTCCCACACACACACTCACTCCCATACTCTCTCCCACACACACACTCACTCCCATACTCTCTCCCACACACACACTCACTCCCATACTCTCTCACACACACACACTCACTCCCATACTCTCTCACACACACACACTCACTCCCATACTCTCTCACACACACACACACACTCACTCCCATACTCTCTCACACACACACACACTCACTCCCATACTCTCTCCCACACACACACTCACTCCCATACTCTCTCCCACACACACACTCACTCCCATACTCTCTCACACACACACACTCACTTCCATACTCTCTCACACACACACACTCACTCCCATACTCTCTCACACACACACACTCACTCCCATACTCTCTCACACACACACACTCACTCCCATACTCTCTCACACACACACACTCACTCCCATACTCTCTCACACACACACACTCACTCCCATACTCTCTCACACACACACACTCACTCCCATACTCTCTCTCACACACACACTCACTCCCATACTCTCTCTCACACACACACACTCACTCCCATACTCTCTCACACACACACACACTCACTCCCATACTCTCTCACACACACACACTCACTCCCATACTCACACACACACACACACTCACTCCCATACTCTCTCTCACACACACACACTCACTCCCATACTCACACACACACACACACACTCACTCCCATACTCACACACACACACACACTCACTCCCATACTCACACACACACACACACACAATGACTCCCATACTCACACACACACACACACACTCACTCCCATACTCACACACACACACACACACTCACTCCCATACTCACACACACACACACACTCACTCCCATACTCACACACACACACACACTCACTCCCATACTCTCTCTCACACACACACACTCACTCCCATACTCTCTCTCACACACACACACTCACTCCCATACTCTCTCTCACACACACACACTCACTCCCATACTCTCTCTCACACACACACAATAACTCCCATACTCACACACACACACACAATAACTCCCATACTCACACACACACACACAATAACTCCCATACTCACACACACACACACAATAACTCCCATACTCACACACACACACACAATAACTCCCATACTCACACACACACACACAATAACTCCCATACTCACACACACACACACAATAACTCCCATACTCACACACACACACACAATAACTCCCATACTCACACACACACACACAATAACTCCCATACTCACACACACACACACAATAACTCCCATACTCACACACACACACACAATAACTCCCATACTCACACACACACACACAATAACTCCCATACTCACACACACACACACAATAACTCCCATACTCACACACACACACACAATAACTCCCATACTCACACACACACACACAATAACTCCCATACTCACACACACACACACAATAACTCCCATACTCACACACACACACACAATAACTCCCATACTCACACACACACACACAATAACTCCCATACTCACACACACACACACAATAACTCCCATACTCACACACACACACACAATAACTCCCATACTCACACACACACACACAATAACTCCCATACTCACACACACACACACAATAACTCCCATACTCACACACACACACACACAATAACTCCCATACTCACACACACACACACAATAACTGCCATACTCACACACACACACACACACAATAACTCCCATACTCACACACACACACACAATAACTGTCATACTCACACACACACGCACAATAACTCCCATACTCTCACACACACACACAATAACTCCCATACTCACACACACACACACAATAACAGCCATACTCACACACACACACAATAACTCCCATACTCACACACACACACACGATAACTCCCATACTCACACACACACACACAATAACTCACATACTCACACACACACACACAATAACTCCCATACTCACACACAATAACTCCCATACTCACACACACACACACAATAACTCCCATACTCACACACACACACACAATAACTCCCATACTCACACACACACACACAATAACTCCCATACTCACACACACACACACAATAACTCCCATACTCTCTCACACACACACACACAATAACTCCCATACTCACACACACACACACAATAACTCACATACTCACACACACACACACAATAACTCCCATACTCACACACACACACACAATAACTCCCATACTCACACACACACACACAATAACTCCCATACTCACACACACACACACAATAACTCCCATACTCACACACACACACACAATAACTCCCATACTCACACACACACACACAATAACTCCCATACTCACACACACACACACAATAACTCCCATACTCACACACACACACACAATAACTCCCATACTCACACACACACACACAATAACTCCCATACTCACACACACACACACAATAACTCCCATACTCACACAATAACTCCCATACTCACACACACACACACAATAACTCCCATACTCACACAATAACTCCCATACTCACACACACACACACAATAACTCCCATACTCACACACACACACTCACTCCCATACTCACACACACACACACACTCACTCCCATACTCACACACACACACTCACTCCCATACTCACACACACACACTCATTCCCATACTCACACACACACTCATTCCCATACTCACACACACACTCATTCCCATACTCACACACACACACTCATTCCCATACTCACACACACACACTCATTCCCATACTCACACACACACACTCACTCCCATACTCACACACACACACTCACTCCCATACTCACACACACACACTCACTCCAATACTCACACACACTCACACTCATTCTGTACGTGGGGAGAGATATCCTGTGCACACGAACCCACGAGAAGGGCCCAAACTTAAAAGCCAGAGCACCGCAACTTCAATCCCTCCCACTCCCCTTTGCGTGGGAGATTAATAAACCAGGAAATTCGTAATGCTTCCTAATCCTTACAGACAAATAAGACACACTCCTCTTGCCGTGTCGC
>NC_091570.1:14343892-14346392 GCF_042767895.1 Penaeus vannamei
CGAAAATATATGTTCCCTCTTTCTCTTGACCGAAAAAATTGTTCCACACGGCTGGTCACATCCACGCTTGGATTTAATTTACCCATACAGTCAGTTATTTTTTAATCAAGCACAATTCTCTCTCTCTCTCTCTCTCTCTCTCTCTCTCTCTCTCTCTCTCTCTCTCTCTCTCTCTCTCTCTCTCTCTCTCACACACACACACACACACACACACACACACACACACATTTACTCCTCCCTAACTCCCAGCCAGAAGCCTACCGCACAATCCCTCGACTTAAACACACCCTCCTCTCCCCCTCCCCCTTCTCGAGTTGTGATGAAGGTCTCACTGTCCAGCTCAAGGGTTCTACACCATTTATACGATATCGAGGTCATCGCCAGAGGTCAAGCAGATGTCTTGATGAAACACTTCATTTTGAACGCCAAACGATTCAGGATTTCAAATCAAGTCCCTCTCCCAACGATCGCCTATGTTTCTTCCCCTTGCAAAGCTTAACCAGCATTTTATTTCTAAAAGTAGGTTTCTATTGAGAAATGTTCACATTATTGATATATATTAGAATCTCGAAACTTGCCATAAAAAATGCTAATGAAGTGGACTGTTGTAAGAAACGGATACACACATACACACCAGCTGATCACCATCAAAGAGAATCGTTAAAATGACCCTAGGAGGTCAGGTCAAGGGTCAAACAACAACTATCATCAATGCCCAGAGGCAAAGACCAGGCATGACCAAACGTGACACCCGAGACCCTGTGTGCCCGGCCCTTACAATACATAGTTCATGCTTCATGGACAAGGACATTGAAGATGCCTGCCACCTCTTTCCCCGTGTCGACGTGATGTGCTTCTCTTCAACATACTATTATCACCGGAAATCAATGCAAGCTTTTCCCGGAAACCATTTACAATTCATCACATCAATATTCAATAAGCCATCAACTATTCATAGTACTTAACAAAAACAAGTAAAACTTTCGGGGGCAAACAGAGCGTTCTCCTCTCTCCTCGGGATGGCAGAGGGAGTTTGGCGGGCGGGAGGAGCAGGACAAGGGAGAGGGAAAGAGAGAGAGAGAGAAGAGGAGGAAGGGGAACAGAGGGACGGGTAGGAGGATGGGGGTAGGGGGGAGCAGCAGGGACGGTGGCTATGGCGTGGGTCCCGCTTCTGCAACACTCCGTGTCGATTCTTTCCTTATAAAACCCGCCTCATTCTTACTTTTCAAAAGATACATCTCGGTGTGAAAACGTACATGAAAGCGTATTGTAATATTCCCCTTACATCGGGCAGAATATGTTCATTTGCATTCTCCATGCGTTTTATATTTAAATAGCTAAACCACATGCGTTTTAAGACAAGAAAACATTGAAAGTAGCGTAAACGTAACGTAAAAATAAACATGCATTAACATTGCAAAAAGTAACTTGTTAGCCTTGTCTTGACGAACGACCCTTGAGCAAAAAAATATGATACATTCCAGAGAACATTCAAAATACAAAATGCAAACAAGTCTGGAATACAGGCTGTTCTCGTGGCACATTAAGATACTGCTTTATATAACCATGTCACTAAGATTAACACTTGAACAGTCGAATACAGATTATGATTTTGTTTAATTCAATACAAAATATAGTTTGCAGAAATGTATGGTTTAATAAAACTCATCTCTGTATGCATGGAACACCGCTTTTAGAGATTCTCTTGTATCACAACTGTAATAAACTTTCAACTCACTATTAGCGCCATGATATGCACTGTCGTCACATTATCCTACCAACACTGCACTTCCAGGAATATATCAACACTAAAACACTTAAAATATCATTCGACATTACATATATGTGCTGGAGTTCACTCACTGCTTGTGCGCAACACGGAGCGGAGTCAAGTTCACTTCGTATCGTAATTGGAATTTCTCATTGTAAGCATTTTCAGCATAATCTGCACACACTATTTGTTCAGCAAATTAAACCATTTCTATCTGTGAATCGTGTTTACTTCCATTTCGATATGCCAAAGTATACTCAGAACCGTGCAGTCTGGCTGTCTGCCTGCTCCTCTGCTCTGACGCATTGCGATTCCAAAATTGTGGGTACTTACTGGGTAGTAGGCGGGGGGTACCTGCGGAGGCAGGGGAAATACGCTGGAAGCCCACAGCTTGCCGGTTTGCAAAGAACGTCACGGAATAAAACTGTGCCACGAAGTAGTGGCTGGACTAGAGGATGAGTATTGCCGGACACAGAGCGTGGCTGCACACAACACACTGAGCACAGTCACTGGCGGAGGGACTTGCACTCGCCCGATCAATGGACGCGCACCGCGACCCTCCGCTCAGACAAGTAGCTCCAAAATACAACTATACACTCGTTCTTATCCTATTTCTCCTATTTGTTTTGAGATTCTTTCAATATATAATCTAATCTACGCATATTCAAACGTGGGATAAGAAGTAGATTTCAAAAAGTATCCTAAAAGAAGGCGAAACGTTTTCTGTAC
>NC_091570.1:14351392-14353892 GCF_042767895.1 Penaeus vannamei
GAAGAATTGCACGGGTATAGGTCCATGCGCAAGTGCGTGCTTCCGGATGCCCAGAACCAAGGTCTATATGAGTACTTATATAGACCTTGCCCAGAACGAGCGTCAGACCCGCCTAACAGCACCACCGCCCGCGCGAGCCACTCAGCGCCTAAGAGTAGAGCGAACCCTTTCAGAGCCAGGTTTAGTACTTCCGAAGTGGAAAACTTGGACCGGGACACCCCAGACTTATAAAACTTACAAAAAAATGGGTAATTGTGGAAAAGCTACAAGAGCATGAATTTGTGTTATAATCTGCGGACATTTTGTGCACGTATTACGAAACTTGCATCAAAATATAATTTGGAGTATTCAAGAAAATGGTCTGAAATAACATGCATTTGGCAGACAAATTGCGTTAAAGCCACAATTCGGTCGTAAGAGAAAATGCAGAATAACTATCTTTTTTCCACGAACTTTCATGGAAGGGAATGCAACCCGCTCTTGATTAACTTGGAGCTAAATTATTAACAGAAAAGAAATCTTAACATACATACCTCACATTTCCACGTCTTATTACCCGAGAAAAATGTGCTGTATATACAGCACTTATTTAGTTTTACGAAACCTGCTTCAGAAATGTTCACCTTCTCACGATATTTTTGGATTAATATTTTCCTATTTAAAGAACTGCAAAGGAGGAATACTTAGTCAAGTATAGTCACTATCGATTTTATTTCTCCACTGATTGACTTGTTTATCTTTTGGTCTTGTATTTATTTATTTATTATTTTTTATCTTTTTATTATAATTTTTTTCTCTTTTTTTTTTTGGGGGGGGGCGTTAGATGTGTCCGCCCTTAGCTTCAAGTCTGGAGATTGGGCGTCTGCGTCTCTGAGCCGGACCGCTGTTGCTGCCAGGAGGGGCGTCCAATCAGGCAAGGGCGGCGCTGCCAAAGTCCTGCAAGAGCACCGCCTTCACCCAAGGCCGCCTCCATGGCCCCAAACGCAGGACTTCAGGGGCGTAAAACCGGATCATCTTTTTATTTCTTCCTGACCTGAGGCTCTTCCGCTGGAATCCCTGTACATGAAGCATCCATACCTCCCTGAACCGGAGACCGCCCGTTTCAAGCCACAGTGAGAAAGGAAGGCGATGGAAAAGGCACTGACGAAAAGGGAACGGGATACCGTAGGAGAACTCAAAGTCTTGGTAACCAGATGATGTCTGTAGAGCGACAAATGCTCTTCGTTATTCCCTTTGCTGTATATTCTCAGACGACAGCTTCATGGTTAACCCTTGACATTAGGTTGTTACACGGTTGTCATGACAACTGAAGTGTCAGGTGAGAACACAACCTTCTCTTGAACGCACCTTACACTCCCTGTCTGACTGGTCTGGTCGCTGTTTCCTGGCTCTGTGTGTGTGTGTGTGTGTGTGTGTGTGTGTGTGTGTGTGTGTGTGTGTGTGTGTGTGTGTGTGTGTGTGTGTGTGTGTGTGTGTGTGTGTGTGTGTGTGCATGTGTGTGTGTGTGTGTGCATGTGTGTGTGTGTGTGCATGTGTGTGTGTGTGTGTGCATGTGTGTGTGTGTGTGTGCATGTGTGTGTGTGTGTGCATGTGTGTGCATGTGTGTGTGTGTTTGCATGTGTGTGTGTGTGTGCATGTGTGTGTGTGTTTGCGTGTGTGTGTGTATGTGTTTTTATTTGCGTTTGTATGTGTGTGTGTGTTTGTGCGTGGTTGTGTACTCGCGTGCATGGGCACCCATATTTGCTCACACTTAAATGCAATATGCCTAAAACGAAATACGAAATAATTTGGCGTCAGTAATCAAGGGCTCGAAACTACAACGTTACGCCAAACCAACGTTTTTTTGCATGATACAAACGTTCAAATGTTCAAAAATATTTAACCAATGGCCAGTCCTGACACATCCTGCTGGCGATACCAGTCAGGAATTCCACGGCGAAATATACAAGAGAATTACACAACACCCGGAATATGCTATGTATTTAATTTGGGGTTTTGTTCCGAGGAAACATCGACTGAACCGAACCGGAGCGTTAACTTCGAACTAAAAAAATAAATAAAAGAAAAAAAGGGTTTCGTGGAACATCGGAGGCTTCACGAGTAATGGTTTATGGCGGAGAATAAGGCTCATGAGAGAGGATTCCGGGGGTTCAGGAAGGGATTGGGCTTCGCTTGGATTAATAAGGCCGATAATGGCTGACTGGGGGAAGTTATGGAATATGGATGAGTCTTGGTGGATGTACGGATGCAGGAGAAGGGCGGAGGAAGCGGTTGGAATGGAGGAGGTTGTTGAAGGAGGAGGAAGAGAGGAAGAACGGGAAATCAGAACAAGATGTAAACAATAGCAGCAAAGGAGGAGCATATAGAAAAAGGTTAAATAACAAGTAATATAATGATAAAATCATAAAACATAATAATAGGGCGTAGACGTAGTAAAAGTTATTTTGTTAGTCATATTCATATTGGAAATTGTTATAACAGAAAGAAAATGATGCCAATG
>NC_091570.1:14366392-14368892 GCF_042767895.1 Penaeus vannamei
GTTGCCTGTTGGATGACGAGGTGGTGCAGTGAGACGCAAAATGGCAGTCGGACACAGTGAAATCACGGCGGTCTGATGACAATGATGACAGAACCGAATTAAGGCCATGTATTTCTGGCGTTCAGAAGTGATCGAATCTGGGGAGCGAAGCGGGTTCCACCTCGTGTTCCCCAGTCCTTATTGTTCCCTAAGCTGGACAGCATAGGATAGGATGGGGGAGGATACAATTGCCTTAGTTAGGCTAAGTTAGGCGCCGGGAACATAGTAACTGGGGGGCGTGGGTAAGCACCGGTGAAACGGCAGTGGCGGTGGTGATGACCGCTGCTGTCGTGGTTGTGGGCCTTCCCGCGGGATGATGGAGAAGGTAATTTGGGGATAATCTGCTAGTTACTGTGAATACCCCCTTCTATTCCCCGCCTGGAAACGCAGTGGAATCTCTAAAGAGAAACCCGAGCGAATGAAAGATGTGAAATAAAAAGTATGGATTCAGCTCTAACCTCGCCCCATAAAAATGTATACATAAAAAAGGCCTGATGATATCTATCCTAGTATAGCATTACAAGAGCATGATCCTCACAATGCTCGTGTAGCTCTCACTAACTTCCCTCGACTTGACGGCCGCTGCAAACTGAACAAACACTCTGCGTTTCCAGGAAGAGAAGGGAAGATAAGAAAAGTCGCTGGCAACTCAGAAAGGGGAAGGAAACAGGCAACAAACAAAAACATCTTCCTGCCTGAGCCATGACCAACCACCAGCCCCGAGGCGAACATACTACAGCTGAGTTCCCACTCCGCCTCGCCGCCGCCTCCGCCACCAAGCCGCCTCTCCCTCGCCTCGGATCCCCCTTGCATCACCCGCCAGAATGCTGCTATGATGCTGATCCTATGGCAAGAATGAATTGTTCTTAGAGCAAAGACTCTTTTCATGATTAACTGCACTTGACATTACAGTCAACAGACAATTTGCAGCTTATGTTTATCGAAGCAATATTGTCACCAACCCATTAACACAAACTGTTTTACCCTACTAGCACCCTACACCATCATGCTATGGAATAATGGCGTTACTGTAACTCCTTATTTATCATCTAATTCTACATCTGTGTTGCTTTCGAACTACATATGCTTCGTCCTACAATATTTAATTAATTCAATTAATTTTCGATATATACCTCAGTTACAGCTGCCTACATCTTTTTATATAGACCATTCACAAAGTTAATTGTTTCTGAAATAACTAGAACCCTATATTTCATTTTGTGTTCGTAGTATGAAAAAATGGAAAACAAATGGCTAATTTCTCTTAGCCACATGAGGATGATAATTCTGACACAATAGAAATCTGCTAGTGTTCCCTTTTGATTCAGACTAGCATGGTCAGTTTGTTCATAATTCACTCTCACACCATAGTTATATTTCCCACCAAGAAGCATGTGCCGTTGCTATCTGTCATGCAATGTACCGTGCGATGCTTTCTCCTGCAAAAGTGCAACGTGATAGTACAGCCGGAGTACATTCTCACACAGCTTAAGAGAGAGAGAGAGAGCGTTACTTTCTTCTGTGTGCTCGACAAAGGAGCCGCTTTCCTCGCAGTATCTCACCCCTTCCCTCCAGATTACATGCAAACCTAACAGAATTACACTCTCTCTTTCTCGCAGGACTTTCCGCCCACGGCCTCGCGATCTGGCACCGCGGCACACTGGGCCCTTTTCACCCGCCGCCTTCGCACCAACGCCACAAGTCCTTTTTCCGATATTAGCCTACACTGCTGGCGCTATCTTGCCCTCAGAATACTAAAGTGACATCCCCTCCCTCCTGGTCCCCCCATCCCACAGCAATAGCCCGAGCCCTAAATCTGTCTGTGGGCCCTAAGAAGGGGTGCGGTCTGTCCCTTGGCCTCGCCTCCCTCCCGCAGTCCACACACGCTGAATTCTCCCTCTCCCGGAAGGCTCCCGCGGCATTATCTCTTTTCGCTACAGACAATGGCTTTTTCCGTAGCAAATATGTCCTCCACTCTGGCTCTCTTTTCGTTCTCTCTTTCTCTGATTACTTCCATTTCTCTTCTAAACTCCCTCCTCTTCCTCTCTCTCCCACACATTCTCCCTCTACCTCCTTCTCTCCCCACTTCCCATTCCTCATTTCCTCTTTCCTCTTCCTCTCTCTCCCTCCTCTTCCCCTCTCTCTCTCTCTCTCTCTCTCTCTCTCTCTCTTCCTCTCTCTCTCTCTCTCTCTCTCTCTCTCTCTCTCTCTCTCTCTCTCTCTCTCTCTCTCCCATTTAAATCAGATTTTCCCGCTGAATTCCACACATGTACAATCTCTATACCATTTTACCCCCCCGGCTGGTGATGGCATATAATGCAAATCTCCACAACAGTTATAGGTGCGTACCCGGACAGACAGCGGATTTCTATTTTCTCCCTTCTCTTTACATCCGATGGCAAATTCCGCTGCAAGACATCTGTTATACTTGTGCGCATCCTCTTTCCCGGGCCTTTAAAGC
>NC_091570.1:14391392-14396392 GCF_042767895.1 Penaeus vannamei
GAATATGAATGTATATTCTGCAATTGAATATGATATAATCTCTAAGGTTAATAGGATAACAGGAATAGAGGTACATACGAGAGTAAATAGAAATATTTTACGGTTTTATTTTTTTCATACGTGGGATGTTACCGTATAGATATAAACAGGCATGAACATTAAATAAAGTAACCTCTGACAGAATAAGAAAATCCTATTGTGTTGCAAGTTACTGTTTGTATATTGAATATTAAATCTTGACATTTCAAGGACGACCAAAACGCCTCACCAGACGATGAACACGAAAAAAAATCTTGACTAGGAAACTAAGTCTGACTCGAAACATTATGACTCATATTTCCTTTCTTACTGTGGTTGTGTTTCATTTCCTTGTCCAGATAGAAATCTCTATAAATAAAGAGACGCACTAACTGACAATAGACATAAGCAGATAATTTATTACATAACCATACCACATACACAGTTAAACAAAAGATGCGGTCATGTCGCATTCCAAACATCGAAACACCTCTACCTCCGTCACCTCAGTCAGAGCAAGAAGGCATGGCTCTCTTCTTCCTCTTAGCAGAACGAGGAAATTTCTGTAGGGCATATCCTCGGCGCTCTTAATTTGTAGAAAATGGGGTTCCGAGAATCAACTTTAGTGAAAATTTATACCCGGCATTACTCTTGAACGCCGCAAATGTTTCCTGATGGACATCATAAATATCAGGTGGCTTCTCTCGCACGGCCTTACTCGAGGCAGGGGGCGGGGCGGCCTCCTCTAAGGCGCCCGCCGCTCTTTCAGCGCTTTCTTTGTCTTCTTATGTTTCGGCTTTTTTCTCTCCTCTTTCTTTTTTTTCTTTTTCCTTCTTCCCATTCTTTTTTTTCATCATCACCAGTATCATCTTCCTCCTTCTTCTTCTCATCCTCCTATTCTTCCAGCTACTGCTCTACGATTTCTACTCTTTTCCTTCTTCTCTTCCATTACCAATTCCTCCAGTTCCTCATCCTTTTCTTTCTTCTCGAGTTCCGCCTCATCCTCTTTCTCTTTCACCTCTTCTTCATCTTGTTGTTGTTCTCCTACTCTTCCTCCTTCTTCTCCTCTTCCTCCCCCCCCTCCTACTCCCCTTCTCCTCCTCTTCTTCCCGTCCCTCCATCTCCTCCTCTTCTCCCGCTGCTGCCTCTTAGCTTTAAAGATGACCGGACTCTCTGCAGCTACACCTTAAGACTCTCTCTCTCTCTCTCTCTCTCTCTCTCTCTCTCTCTCTCTCTCTCTCTCTCTCTCTCTCTCTCTCTCTCTCTCTCTCTCTCTCCCACTGTCTCTCTTTCTCTCTCCCACTCTCTCTCTCTCTCCCACTGTCTCTCTCCCTCCCTCCCTCCATCCCTTCCTCCCTCGCTCTCTCTCTCTCTCTCTCTCTCTCTCTCTCTCTCATACATGTGTCTCTCTCTCTCTGCTCTCTCTCTCTCTCTCTGTGTGTGTGTGTGTGTTTGTGTGTGTGTGTGTGTGTGTGTGTGTGTGTGTGTGTGTGTGTGTGTGTGTGTGTGTGTGTGTGTGTGTGTGTGTGTGTGTGTGCACCTACACATGTCTTTTCCTGCTCTCCCTTCCTTACCGCTCCTTTCCCCGTGTTCCGTCCTTCCCTTCCGCCGTTGCTGTCTGTCTCCCCTCCATCTCACGCTCCATTCCGCCCTTCATTTCTCTCCGACGTGATTCATGTAAAGAGAGCATTAAGCTGAAGGCGAGATTCGCACCTTCTGAGGTTCCTTTCAAGCCCCTACTTCGGTCGTGTATCTTCAAAATAATGTAAATATTCCATCGACAGATACTTACAGCACGAAAGTCTTTCCCTCTGGGTATTTTTTTTTTACTCTCCCCCTTTCCCTTGCCCCACTCCTGCGCTCTCAGGAGTCCTTCCCTTCCCTTCCTTCCGTCCTGATCTCGGTCCTGAGCCTCCTAACAGCATCGACTCAATCCTCCGCTACCTACAAGCCCATTTTCAACTCGCTTTAACTCTTTAATTGAAAAATGTTGACCCGAGGAAGACGGAGGAAACGTAGTATAAACGCTTCAAGAAGGGGTATTTCCCAAGCTTTTTTTCCTCTTAATATCTTCCCTCCAGAAAAGACCATAAATATTGAAAACATTTCCGTTAAGAGCGTTCTTTCTTAATATCTTCCATCCAATAAACATGAAAATTGAAAACATTTCCTTTAAGGACGTTACGGATGTCAAGAATACATCTTTTTTTTCCCCCTGACAGCGAAGAGTTTCGCCCGCGCTCTGAGGATTACCACGCTTAAGTCTTGGCTACATCCCGGTAATGGTTTTGTTTTCTAAGGGAAAATCACGGTCCATTTCCAGGATTAGGCGAGACTTCCTGATGCTGTAGCGAGACTTGCTTCTTCTCTTCCGCATCTTAATACGGAGGGAAAGGGTGTGGGACTCTCCCTTGCTTTGCGCGTATTTTTCTTCATGACCTGCGCTAACAGGGCTGTGGTTGGTGGCGGGGACGAGGGTGAAGGCAAAGGTAAGGCTCCAATCAATATCTATTACACTGATTAAAATATGTGCCATCAATAAATCTCACACCCAGATATTACTCGCGCAGTACAAAGGCAGGAAAAAACTCCCTCGAGGATTTTTACTGGTAGGAGTAATATTGTGGAAAATTTTCCTCTCTCTCTCTCTTTCTATTTTCTCTCTTTCTTTCTCTCCTCTCCTCTTCTCTCTCTCTCTCTTTTTTCTCTAGCTCTCTCATTCATTCTCTCTCTCTTCTTTCCCGCTCTCTCATTCATTCTCTCTCTCTCTCTCTCTTTCATTCTCTCTCTCTCTCTCTCTCCTTCCTAAATTATTTTCCTTCGTTACGTCTTCAATCTTCCTCTATCTTACCTCCCTCTCCTCATGCATAACAACATCACCTTCCCAGGAAATAAGTTCTGGGAAATAAAAGATATTCCCATCTTGTACAACATCCCGCTGGCCTTCGAACATTGCCATGAAACTGGGGCGTAATTGAGGGGGAAATGCAGCAATAAGGTGGCAATATGTGCGACTTTTCATTCACGGCTCATGTCATTCACAGACGTCGAGGGCACGTGAAGGCAGGTGTAAAGATATAACGACAAGGGAACACTGGGGGAGTCAAAATCAGGCTTACAATTTGAGTAGGGACACAGAAAGCAAATGGTGGTAATTATGATAATGATGTTGATGTCAGCAACAATTATGATACCAGCAATGATAATACCGTCAATAACATCAAGAGCAATAATAGCATTGTTAACAACAATAATAATACTAACAATAATAACAGCAACAATAACAATACTAGCACTACGACAAATCCTCCTACTAGTACTACTAATAATAATTGATGATAATAATAATGATAACAATAATAGTAATAATAATAGTAATAATAATAATAATAATAATAATAATAATAATAATAATAATAACAATGATAATCACTGTAACTTAATAATAATAACAATAATAATAACAACAGCAATGATAATAATAATAATAACAATACAATGATAATTATAATAATAACAATAACAATGATAATAATAATAATATATATAATTATCATAATAATCACAACCACACCAGTAACAACAATAATCATAACAACAATACCAATAACAAAAACAGTACTAAAATAAAAGCGCCGTTAGTCTCTGCAATCGTTTCTCATTCTTGGCGCTCGGTGGCGTAGGCTTCTTACAATCAGCTCGTTTGGGTCTCTTTGGACTTTACAGTGACTTATCTCCGTCTCAATATTAGTGCACTTCACTTTTTTATGGGATGATTAGACTTATCTCACCTATACAGTAAAGCTCTACTTTCGTCGTGACATCACTTTATTTCTCCCTTATCGTGACATTATTTCCCCTCTATTTCGTTATGACGTAATTTTATTTTATTTTGTCCTTGTCGTGACGTTACTTCCCCTCAGTTTCGTTATGACATAATTTCATATATTTTGCCTTTATTGTGACATGATTCCGCCCCTATTTCGTCGCGACATAATTCATCTCAATTCGCGCTTATCTTAATATGACTACGCCTTACTTTCGTGACATCATTCAACTTTCATCCTGTAAGCAAAAGTTTGACTACATGTATCAGCTAAATTTTCCCTGCCCTCATCTCATCTGCTTGTCAACTGGACGTTATCTTGACCTCACGCTTTTCATCCTGGCTCCTCACTTCTCTCTTAACAATTTTTGTATCCTCTTTCTTTCATGTTCTTTCTCTATCTTCGTCTCTTTTTTCTCTCTCCCTCTATATCTCTCTTTCCATCTCCATCTCAGTCAGCCTCTCCCTTTCCCTCTTCCTTCCCTCTCTCTCTCTCTTCCCCCTCCTTCCTTCTCTCTTCCCCTCCTTATCTCCCTTCTCCCTCCCTTTCCCTCTCATTCGTAACTTCCCTTAGTACCGGCTTCGCCTAACAAGAAGCTGGTCACATCAGAGATCCCCGCCACGCTCCGCCTCCGTCCTTCGCCTTGCAGCTTTCTTCACACCGACTTAACTTTAATCTTAATCCTATCAACTCTCACTCTACCTTGTTGCGACGGGATTTTAATGGGATTACAGGGATATTAGGGTGATACGACGACAAAGTTTTATTAATGAAGATCTGCGGAGCCATCGACTTTTCATAAAACCTCAAGAGTCCTCCCAAGTTGCCAATAAGGTCAGAATGATACGGCCTCACTCCTCTTAAGATCTTATGGTATTTTTTAAATTAACGGAATCGCAATCACTGAACGGAAAATCGCTAATTACTTGGGAGTTACCTATACGACCAAGATGATATCTACCGTCTCACTCTCCTTCAATCTCTCATCAGAATCATATTTAGTGTCCGAGTGGGCGTGGGGGGTAGAGACGACACGTCGGGCGCTGTCAGCCTCGCTCGTTCACACGATAAAACCCCCACGTCCCGCAGGCCAAGCCCAAGCGTCGGCCTCGGTTCCCGAGTCTTTCTTGATTTATAGGACTGATTATTTCTGCG
>NC_091570.1:14401392-14406392 GCF_042767895.1 Penaeus vannamei
GCCCGCTGCTGACTCTGGAAACGGGTTCCTTTGCTGACTCTTGGTCCTATCCAATACACATTTCAATAAATATTGATTTGCGATACCTCGCACGACAAATGGTATTATCCCCACAATTTCACAACGACGAATGCAGTTTAGAAACTGCCGGTTTCGGCATTAAGAGCCCGCAATAATAGAACATTCTTGCTATATTCTTCATTGTTTACGAGATACAAGCTTAGTCAGAATAAAAGTTTAGAATACATTTTTTTGCCTCGTATTTTAGGCATGAATTTCATACTCGTACATTAATCTACATTGCAACTCGTCGAACATTGGCGAACTCGACCGGAGAAAAAGTGCTTTCCAAGTGTTTACCGACGTCTTTAACTATTAAGGCGCCGAATAACGCAACTTGCAACATGAGTCACCGTCGCAATGTGCTCCAGTCATCTTCATTGGAAATTCCGTTGACTGACGACTTCTGGCAGACAGCCATCTGCAGCGGAGAGCAGCGCCGCTATCTGTTGCCAGGTTCGCGGAGGTAGACTGGTAGTTTTTCCTGGCGTTCCAGGTACCACACGGACAACCTCCTCCCCGTCAATAACTGTGAAACCGTTTACCGTCAATGCAAATAGGGGCTTTGCGCTTCTTACACGGACTAGTGCTTTTGGCCTTTCATGGACGGTCAGTTTCCCGGCCGAACCACCCAGCCAATCGCCGTTAAGTAACGAATCAAGCATCTACCTTGAACCAACCGGCGACCGTTAATAGATACGAAATTGTTTGGCGAACATGACCAATCCGAGGGACAATAAAGTGCTCGGTGCCTCTTTCAATCCAATCCGAGAAATAATGCTTATCATTAGCGTTATCTAGACCGTTAATGCAAAATTATCCTTTCACGGGAGGAATCGGACAACGCAGCTGATATTGCAACACAGCCAGCGGGGAAACGATAACCATAACCATTTACGTTGTGGGATGATTATCGTCCCTTCTCGCCGCCGTCTTCGTTTTCCTCTTTCGCTTTCTCGATCGCGACAGGGGATCCGAACACCAAGCCGCTCCTTTCTTCGCCTTATTCGATCGCGACAGAGGATCCGAACACCAAACCGCCCCTTGCTTCGCCTTACTCGATCGCGACAGGGGATCCGAACACCAAGCCGCTCCTTTCTTCCCCTCCTCGATCACGACAGAGGATCCGAACACCAAACTGCTCCTTTTTGTTGTTATCCGGAAACATCGCTGGCTTTACTCGCTCCATTGCCCCGCGAGTAAACAAATCCATCCAGAAGAAGCGAATCTTTATCGCAAATGAATAATGGATGGGATAAGACACGCTCCGGTTAGCAATGCAGACGAGGGTATTGCCGATCATAATTTCTGTAATGAATGGAAGAAATAAGGAAAGTTTATGATAGCATATGAAATAAGGGATGTGAAAATACTGACCTTCAGTGTCCATGATATCTATAATATTAGCATTAATAATATTAATGATGATAATAATCACAGTAACAACAATACCAGTGATAAATGATAACGATAATGATGGTGATGATGATGGTAATGATAATTATATGGATTCTGCAACAATAATACCAATTACTGTTATTATAGCAGCAATAGCGAAACAAAGCAATAGCAATAAAACAACAACAACACAAATAATAATAATAATAATAATAATAACAGCAGAAACAGCGCACATAGCAGTAAAGATAATAACAATAACAATAATGTAATATAATTTTACACACACACACACACACACACACACACACACACACACACACACACACACACACACACACACACACACACACACACACACACATACATACATATATATATATATATATATATATATATATATATATATATATATATATATATATATATATATATATAATATATATATATAAAATATAATCATAAAACCCAACAGTTTGAATAAACAAATTGCAAAGATAAACGCACACCTGCCTCTCTTAAGAAGCAGGTGTTAAAATTAATAAGGAATAAATAAACTTATCTGTTTGGATGATTTTGTATCCCTGATAACAATTATGAGGGATATGGATATAAGCTAATTCTTATCTATAGTTTGTCCTTTATCACTTAATCACAGTAACAAAAATAAATTATGTGGAAAAATGTCACTTTCGATGGCAATATACACAGAGAGAGTGCTTTAAGATTTATTTTGGGAGAAATTAGAAAATTAGAATAATCACATGTCATCTGAGATGTTTGGTGGGCTTTGGAGGAGAGTTAAATGAACCCTACATCAAATAAATAAATAAATATGTTAATAAATAGATAAATATTTTATCTGTTTATAATCATAGATAAATACTTCATCTATTTATAACCAGATAATAAGTAATGAGTAGATAACTGTTTATCGGGAAAATCAGTAACATGTTATTTAACAAATCTAGAAATTCTTCGACGAGAGTTTTACAAACAATCAAAATATAATAATGATTGAAATAAATAAATAAATAAAAACATTATTGAGGCTCAACGGACCACTGACAGATGTTTTTCTTTCGATTCCTAACATTTCTGCAGCGTCTCTTACTAATGAGAGGCGTCGTGCATAAAGGATTTTATCGACAAAGTGCTGTGTGAGAAATGTTCCTTTTCTCCACGCCTTCTCTCCCGCTCTTTTTCTCTCACTCTATTTCTGTCTCTGTCTGTCTGCCTCTGTCTCTGTATGCCTCTCTCGTTCGTTCTCAAGCCTTCCTTCGCTCCCGCCTTAACAACCCCGCTCTCTCTCTTTTACTCCCTCCCCGTCTCGCTCTCTTTCACACACACACACACACACACACACACACACACACTCTCTCTCTCTCTCTCTCTACTGCTCTCTCTCTCTCTCTATTGCTCTCTCTCTCTCTCTACTGCTCTCTCTCTCTCTCTACTACTCTCTCTCTCTCTCTCTACTGCTCTCTCTCTCTCTCTCTCACACACACACACACACATACTCATTCTCTCCCCTCCCCATAACTTCCACGAACATGAAAACAATCACACAAATCATAAACACCCAAATGATAACCCCCAAAATGACCCCAAAATAAACCGAGCCTCTATGGTGAAAATGGCTGCGGGTCGAGTTGTACAGGACGTCGAAGAGTGACGTTAATGAGGATGTAGGGTGATGGAAGGAACAAATATAGAGCGGAGGGAAGGAAAGGGTAGACCGGCCGACCGAAACTGGGTAGGTGGGAGGGAGGAAGGGAGGTAGGGAAGGAGGGAAGGAGGGAAGGAGGGAAGGAGGGAAGGAAGGGGAAGGGAGGGAGGGAGGGAGGGAGAGAGGGGAAGGGAGGGAGGAGGGAAGAGGAAGGGAGGGAGGAGAGGAGCATGAAACGGGGGACTGGGGCGAAGGGTGGGAAGGGTAATGGTGGGATGAGTGAGGTGGGTGATGGAGGGGGGATGTGAGGGTGAGAAGGGTGACATGGGTGAGGTGTTAGGTGAGATTAAGAAGGATAAGCACGATGAGGGAGCGAAGGGTAATGGGTAGGGAGGTTTAGGAAGAGAAGGAGAAGGAGGGTAGAGAGGAAAATGAAGAATGAAGGGTATGGGTGAAAACGGATATGGCGATGAGGGGGAATGAGAAAGGGTTGCGGGGAATCGCGGGGAATGAGGGTAGTGTGGCGGGAATAAGGGTTAAGGGAGGGCAGGGTGAGATTGTGAGGGGGTAGGGTTGAGGAGGAGGGGGGACGATGGTGTTATGCCACGTGTTCACAATCCCACTCTCACGCCAGGCAAATGCACACCATCGTGTTTGCACAGATGTAAGCTCTCAGACGGCTCTTTTTCTCCTTTCTTATTATTGGAATTTATCCACCTCATTATTATTATCATTCTTATCATTTCTCTCCACAACGAAAGCTTTTATCACACACCAATAACATCAGGCGAAGATCAATCGCTGGTACGTACAAAAAGCAGATTTCATCCTTCGCTTTGCATCAGACCGCAAGATAGAGGAAGCAGCATGCTGAGCAAATTTACAGACAGCTCACGTATTTTAGTCTTAGTTAATAGATAAATAATTCTATCAAGTTGACCAACACTTTCCCATAAAAATCGAGAGAGAGAGGAGAGAAAGAAAGAAGAAATGTTTCATATATATTTCTAATATAAGAATAAATACACACACACAGACACACACACACACACACATATATATCTATATATCTATATCTATATCTATCTATCTATCTATATATGTATATGTACGCGTGTGTGCGTACATATTCTCCTTCTCCGATTTCTCTTCTTTTTCCCCTCTTCTTTCTCCCTCTCTTTCTCTCTCCATCGATTCCAGTTTTGTCTCATAATATTATCCATCCTTGTAACAGCTGAGCGCGCCGTATCGCAGCGCCAACATTTCCCTCATAAACTGCACATGGGCAATAACATCGGCGTCTGTGTATAAATAAGGTGCAGTCCCCACTAGATCCACGGCGCCCACTAACGGATCGGAAGAAAGAAAATAAAATAAAAAGAGAAAAATAATAAAAAGCGAGGACGGGAAAAGAAGTAGCGGATCAAAAAAAGTATAAAAAAATAAAGAAAAATATATATCTGTAGAATGGAAGAAAAAAATATATTAGATAAAAAATAAATAAAATAAAAGTGAAAAGTCAATTTAGGGAAAAAAAAACTTTTTACATATAAGAAAAACTGAACATCAATGAACACGAAAAATATAAGGATTTTAAAAGAAATACATAATATTCAGAAACAGACAGAAAAATGAGCAATATATATATCAGCAACTGCAAGACAATGATAATAACAGAGTAAATCTGTGATCTCATTAATAATAGTAATACGGAAAAAATAATGAAAAGATGTAAAGCAACGGGATGAAAAAACGTCATACAAAATTAAAGAAATAAAGAAAAGGTATAAAATACACAAAGAAAAAATCTGTCAGGAAAAAATGTAAGAAAACGAAAGAGTGACAAAAAGCCCGACAAAAAAAGAAAAAAAAT
>NC_091570.1:14413892-14431392 GCF_042767895.1 Penaeus vannamei
ATTACAGCATATTTGCAGTTAACTATTCATTTACCAAATACCATACTCATAAAATGGTAATGTTTAATATTTATGCTGCAATGAGTGGGGGAAAAACAGTAAAAAAAAAGGGAAATTCCCCACTTAAAAATAATTCCCCGATCAACGGTATTTTCATATCACACGAACCATTACGAACGTATTTAGACGTGAAAGCTCCCCTGTTTTGCATAAACGAGGTCATTTGAGTCATCAATTGGATAGCTGGCAGCGTGTCATTAAAACGATCAGCCTGAAGTAACAAGGCGTTGTGACGCGTGAGTTCGCCTTCTCTGTGACAATGCGCGAATCGCCCTGATCCACAAGATACGCATACTGATGAACATTCCCCCCTGGTCTTGAAAAGCACGTGAAATATGACTATAGCCAGTGAATGAATGAGTGAATGAATTGACAGATAGATATAAAGATAGATAAATAGATAGATACTGAAAGAAAGAAAACAATAATAATAAAAATAATAAAAGAAAATGAAAATATCGAACAGTATACGGACTGCAGACACCTTCCACCATAAAACAGCTGAACCATGTTTTCCAGCGTGAATTTCCCATAAGATGCAGACGGGCGAATGCGGACATTCTACGAATTACGACTTTGCATGTTCACTGCCAATTTGGCCCTGAAGTATTTGCGTACTGCGTTTACACCTGATATTTTATCACTCTAATTATGTGGTTGGATATCGCATGAATTGCCCCTCCTTATAGCACGAGGCGCCAGTAAGTGCATTTCTATTAAGACTTTATTGTGCGAATTACTTTCTGTCTATCTGTCTTTCTATATTCTATTCTCTCTGCCTGTCTCTCTCTCTCTTTCATTTTGCATCCCTCTCTTCGCCCTCTCTGCCTGTCTCTTTCTATACTTCTATCTCTTTTTCTTTCTCCTCTGCCTACCTGCCTGCCCCTTCCCTGCTCTCTCTTTTTCGCTCCCTCTCTCTCCCTCCTTCGTCCCATCTCTGTTTTTTATCCTCAGTTTCTTCCTCTCTCCTGACTCCCATCTCTTTCTCTCTCTCTCTTCTCGTGTCTGTCTATCTGCCTCTCTCTGTAACGTTTTCTTTCAAGGTTTTCGCTTAGCAAAGACAGAAGAAAATATTGATGGAGCTCCTGAGCTGGCATGACCCAAGGATCAAGCAGGATACCGGTTCTACATCCTCCTGCGTCCTTCCTTCCTCCTTGGGCTTAATGCTGAAATCCATGCCAGTGTTACGCGCGAGACACCCTAAAATGCCCCCATGAAACTGCAACTTTCCTGACACAGCGCTGTTACCTTCATTGGATTACCTCTAATACCACGAGGATCTGAACTTCTTTTTTTAACGTGTAATATTTCCTTCACTTTCAGAAAAGAAAGAGAAATTTGTCCTTTCCCGAATGCGCGCCATAAAATCTACTCTTATTTTTGGCACTCTTCTTGGAAATGAGTACAATGTAATATCTCTTTATTACTTCTGATATTGGCATGTCTCTAACATTACTTTTATCACGGCGATATTTTTTCCCGTAATCCCCGGCAGCGACAGGGATTCTCCGTTACCTCCCAAACTAAAGAACACTTTTTGCACTTTCCCCCCATTTTAGCATTATTCCTTCGCGTTTTATATTCCTGTCTCCTTCTATATATATACCCTGTCTCTCGTTTTATATTTCTGTCTCCTTCTATATCCTGTCATTCGTTTCATATTTCTGTCTCCTATTCCCTATCTCTAGTCCCCTCCTGCTTCTTCGTCGTGGATGTTGCCTTTTCTAATTTTTCCCCTTAAAGAATGTTCCTTCAATCGGAATGGTTAAGAGGCGCTCGCTATCGTTCCATGCCATGCTCCTCACAATTTTCTCTGTTTGCCCTTCATATCTCTTCTTCCTCTTTCTCTTTCAGCGCACACGTGTCCCTTCTTCCTTTCTTTGTGTCTCCTGATTTCAGTTTCGACATAATTTTGCCTCCTTACCTTAAATCGTTTATCAGCCGTTGGATAGGGAGGGAAATGGCAAAATACAGGCAAACCGAGCATTTTTCTTGCAAGCCATGTGCCGAGGGAAACGGCGCATAAACTAGCCCAGCGAAGGTCAGTCCATGCACCAATCCAGTGCTTAATTCGCATATCACACTAATGCACGCATGAAGCATTGACAATGGCAGCATTCAACAAGCAAATGCCTATCCAAAATAACTCGAGTATTGATTTTGTCGGGAGCAGCGCTCCCGCCCTTTGTCGCTCGATTTTTTTTCGAAAATATTATCAAGGTCATTCACTTGGCACTGTGTTTATCAGGCGTCAAATTAACAATGCTGGTCGAAAAGGCTATGCGGTGCCCTGGGGATTTCAAGAAATGTTATCATTAACTGATAGACAGAAAAATAAATATATCCATATGAACACAGACTTTAGTACGCAATGTCAAGTGACCCAATGACATCCTTAACCATTGCGTATCCAATTCGAACGGCTCAAGAACTATAATCACATGCTTACTAAACCAGCAACTTTCACCATTCTTAATGTTTTGCCATCAACGGTTACTTGCTAAACAGGACCTCACTTAATGCTACCCTACCGCATTCATAGCAGTCATCAAGTCCGACAAACTTCCATACAAGCCACAAAGAGTAACTGGCGTACTCATTATCATCATTAACCATGCACATAACATGACCACATACCGCGAAGCACCCACGTGACCCCCACGCTACGTAGCCGCTTGCGTCATCGCCTCCCCGCACAACAAACCACACCTGTAGTTAGCAGCCATTCCAAGACACATGTCTCCGCATTACCGAGCCACCTTGCCGCCTCCGCATTAGTTCCGTCACGCACAATCAATTATTCATTCCGCAATCATTACAATATCCACATCTAGGCCTCCATTACCAAGACATCAACCGAGACCAGAACGACGTGGCATACTCTCCGAAGGCTACCATTGCGGACAACAGGTAGACCTAACTACCGGCCGAAGGGAGGGCTATCTGATCGGGAATAAAGCGAGTGGGTAGACCGCTGGCGGTGAGCTATCGATATGCGGGGCCGGGTTGATGGCGCGAGCTGAAACACTACCAGCGCTTCGATATTGTGTTAGCATATTAATGTCGCTCATGTTTGCGTTGCGTTAGTGTCGTCCTGTAGTTTTTTATGGGAAAAAATATGAACCAAATATCAAATGTAAAAAAGTGTAGAAATAAATTAATTGGTTCGACGAATAAATAAAAAAAAACAATAGTTTTGCAGGAAGCTTTTTTAATGTATCTTTTTATGAATTCGCCAATTATGAATTTCTCTATGAAGTATCCGCTTGCTTTCAAAGGGATTCATAATTATGTGAGCATCCGCCGGCATACCCAGGTGCACACGCAGGCAAATATCAGACACGTTGCAGATTAGTTTCCGCAATATTGCAAGGCGTAAATTACGGGAAATATTAAAGATCCCGCCCAGCCCTCCACTCCGGGCGCAGTTGTATCCGCGACTGTGGGCAAGAATAGACCTACTGCCGCCATTAAAGGCCATAACCGGACTCGCAACAAAGAGTGCGAGCGCGATACTTCCACTAAGCGCGCGCAAGAGCAACCATCTGGCGTTATCATGTACGTAACCTTTTCGGCAGACACATGCACCTACAGACAAAGGCGCATGCACGCGCACACGTACAGGCAAAGGGAAAGAAACACAAAGACCGATATATATGCACACACATATGCAAAAGCACAGATACAAACACATGCACACACACACATGCAAAGACAGACAGATACACACACAAGCAAATACACATACAAATAAAGCTACAGACAGACACATGTACACGCAGACACATACACAAGGCACTAACACAGACACATGCATACACACAGGCAAAGATGCAGACACGCACACGTGGAAACACACACGGAAAGACACTGATATGTACACATGCACACACACACACACAAAGAAACAAAGACACAGACATAGAAACAGACGAAGACACAGAAACACATACGCGCGCGCGCGCCCTCCCTACCCCCACACACCTGATCGATCTAATGACCACCTGCAATATCACCTGATTAAGTCCCGCCGGGAAAAAGGCTCCGAACGCCGCCGGGGACAGCGAGCCTCGCGTGCGGACTAATATGGCGACTTCGCTCCGCGTAAAAGGGCGACAATGGCCATCTGATAAGGGCGCTGATCGCTTTAGCCGAATTGTCAGCTGAGTTTAATTAACGCCCGACGTGACGACGCCGCCCAAGAGGTCGCTCGAGCGCCCTGGGGGGTCGAGGGGGAGGTCACGTGACGGCCAACAAATGACCGCGAGGACGTCGACACGGCCAGGTCGATACTGGCAGCTCGACACCCAATTCCCTGTCGTGCCGTATAACGAACGCCGCATGGCCACGGCAGGTTCTATCCGCTTTATCCGAAGAGTAGGAAAACATCCCACGTTTGTACAGCGAACCCCATAGCCTGGGTAAGATCTTCAGCGAAGGACCGGAAGGCAAAGGGGGAGGGGGATAAGGGTAAGGGAAAGTGTAGGGGTAAAGGTAGGGGTAGGGGTAAGGGGTAAGGGGTAGGGGTAGAGGTAAGGGGTAGGGGCTAGCGGTCAGGGGTAAGGGATAAAGGGTAAAGATAACGCTAGAGGTAACGCTAGAGGTTGGGTTAAGGGGAAGGGGTGTAGGTTAGGGATAAGGGAACCTCCCGACAGCTTCGATTCGCACGCATCCGCGAGGGCATCGAGACAAAGAGCTGAACAACGGCAGCCGCACTGCGCACAGGTTTCTATATTTACCGAGCTAAAGCCATAAACAACTTGAAAAGCAAGAGCTCGCATGGCCAGCGGAGAGGGATGGGGGGGGGGGGCTAAAGAGACTTATTGAAACGTACAGAAAAAAGGGCTGATGAATGGCAGACGACGGTCGAGGCACTTGATGTACGTGCAACTAAATTCACAGCGCATTAGTAGCAAGATTTCCAGAGACAATTGTGTCGACGTATACGAGGCACTCCGACCCAAGACCTTCAGAGCAATAAGAAGCTCCTTACTGCCAATCACACCGCCAAGAAGATACGCCGCCACATCAACAATACTAATTCGTCAAAAATAAACGCACAGATAAAGTAATTCCTCGAATATGACGAGTAACAACACGGCAAAAGAGCAACAAATTAGACATACACAAGACTCCCAGTGCCTCAGACAGACAGCCCGGAGGAGGGAATTACGCACAATTCCCATGCAGAGAAAGGCCATTACGAGCGTCGCCAGCAGCACGAAGGAGAAATCCCAGCACCATCTACACGGGGTAACCTTAACAAGTTAACACACACACAGGCGGTCATTACGTTCCACGCCCAGAAGGGAAAGGGAAGCGCGGATACGAGTATATTCCCCGGATACGTATACTTTTCCCCAGGTAATATCACGCAATTTGGATATATTAGGAACTCCCGCCACCCCCGTATGGTCGTTCCGTGACGGGCGACGGGCGAGGGCGGCAGTACCAGCTCCTTCGAGCCCCGAACATACCACGGGCGTCTTCGCACACCGCCGCGACCCTCGAGAAGTACTGGGACACGCGAGGAGACCCGACTCATCTTCCGCCGGGGGGGATCGGGGCATGTTCGCGTGTTGTGCCCTCTTCTTTGGTTCTTCCTTTGTTATGCATGTATATGGCAGAAGGAAAGTTATGCTGCGAAGATACGAGAACACGGAAAAAAGAGAAAAGAAAAGACGAAAAGATTAGACAAGAGAAGAAAAGAAACAACAGATAGATAAAAAAGACAGATCTATGCAATATATGTATGTGTATGTTTGTGTGTGAAAAGAGAGAGAGAGAGAGAGAGAGAGAGAGAGAGAGAGAGAGAGAGAGAGAGAGAGAGAGAGAGAGAGAGAGAGAGAGAGAGAGAGAGAGAGAGAGAGAGAGAGAAATAGAGAGAGAGAGAAAGAGAGAAAGAGAGAAAAAGAGAAAAAGAGAAAGAGAGAAAGAGAGAGATAGAAAGACAGAAAGATATAGAGATTGAGAGAAAGAGAAATAGAGATAGAAAAATATCGAGAAAGAGAAAGACAGAAATAAAGAAAGAACGAGAGTCCTTAGAGTCTAGAAATCGTCTCACACTAATGTATTACTCGATCAAAGAAAACATTTCCGCGAACCCGTATTTCTTGGCACCAGACAGATATTTTCTTTCTCGGAAACTCTTTATCCTGTGTATGAGTGGTTATCCCTTCGTGTCTTCTCGCATCCCGTTTAATCCTTAAGGCGCGCTGGGGCTGGGAATGAGCTGGCTTTTCTCCAGCCACTTATTTGTACACGATATGTATATCTGTAGATATATATATATATATATATATATATATATATATATATATATATATATATATATATATATATATATACATATATGCGTGTGTGTGTGTGTATGTGTGCGTGTGTGCGTGAGTGTGTGGGCGTGTGTGTGCGACACAGGCACACGCGCGTACATGCACGTACGTACGCACACATACACACACACAGACATACATGTATGTGGTAAAGAGTGTGTTGTTTGTATGTGCACTAAACAAACCGAGTACTTTTTTAAAGCACATAATTCCGCAAAAGTATAAGCAATCAGTCAATCAATCTAGTTCTTTTTACAGCCAGATATGGACATAACCGTGTAAATAAATCTACACACACACACACACACACACACACACACACCAAAGCTGTTAATAGATGGCTCAGCTACAAAAATATACAATTAAACATGAAGCCACAAAGCCAAACAACTGAGGTGGCAAGCGATAGGTTATCAAAAGCCAAATCTCTACAGGAGCAATGGACATAAAACTCATTATACTATGCAAATTATCGTATGAATACACATAATTCACATAATGAGAAAATGTAGATGCGCTACCGGCCCGGGCAAACAAATAAAATAATCATAAACATTATAAAAGAAATAAATATACATAGAGATGATGATTGATGATGATGATGATGATGACGAAAACGATGATGATTGATGTGATGGTGGTGATGATGGTGATTATTGATGATGATGATGCTAATGGTGATGGTGATGATGATGATTGATGATGATGAGGAAGGCAAGATGGAATGAAAAAAATGAAAGGGACATGGATGGCAGGAAGGAAAGAAGGAACACGAAAGACGGAAATACGTAATTTGGCATAACAGAAGAAACAAAAAGAAAAAAGAAAAAAACAAATAAATCAAGCAGGTACAGAAAGAAATAAGAAAAGAAAGAAAGAAAGAAAACAAGGTAAGCAAAAAACAAGCTAAACAATAAACGAGAAAAATAAACAATAAAACAAAGTAAAAAAAAACAGAAAAAAAAACTTTGCATGTGCAGATTTCCGGTGGATTTAAAATTCCAGACAAAAACGTCGATAAACGTCATCAGGAAGTCTCTAAAAATATTGGACTCACGAAAACGATCCAGTAAATACAAGTAAATGATTCCCGATTCCTGAAAATCTGACGTAAAAAATATACTCATGTAATTCCAGGATATCTGAGACACGCCATCTATGGGTAAGGATCCATCACGATGTAATAGTGGTGGCGGGGATTTTATTGGCGGTAGTGGTGGTGGTAGTGGTGGTGGTGGTTGGTGGTAGTAATGGTGGTGGTGGTTGGTGGTGTTGGTGGTAGTGGTAGTGGTGGTGGTGGTGGTGGTAGTGGTGGTAGTGGCAGAGGTGGTAGTGGTGGTGGTGGTGGTGGTGGTAGAGGTGGTGGTGTTCGTGGTAGTGGGGGTGGAGGGGATTTTGGTGGTGGTGGTGGTGATGGTGGTGGGGATTTTGGTGGCGGTGGTGGTGGTAGTGGTGGTTGGTGGTAGTGGTGATTGGTAGTGGTGTTGGTGTTGGTGTTGGTGGTAGTGGTGGTGGTTGGTGGTGGTAGTGATGGTTGGTGGTGGTAGTGGTGGTTGGTGGTGGTAGTGGTGGTTGGTGGTGGTAGTGGTGGTTGGTGGTGGTAGTGGTGGTTGGTGGTGGTAGTGATGGTTGGTGGTGGTAGTGATGGTTGGTGATGGTAGTGGTAGTTGGTGGTGGTAGTAGTGGTGATGGTAGTGGTGGTAGTGATGATGGCAGTGGAGGTAGTGGTGGAGATGGTGGTGGTGGTAGTGGTCGTGGTAGTGGTGATGGTAGTGGAGGAAATGGTGGTGGTAGTAGTGGTGGTAGTGGTTTTGTTGTTGTCGTTCTTAGTGATGGTGATAATGATAATTATAATGATAATGATGATGGTGATAATATCTAATTCAAGAATAATAACCACGATGATCATGATTACGATCAAGTTTAATAATAATAATAAAAAAATTAACGTAGAAAATGGGAATTTCCTCTCGGTCGCCCTTCGTGACACGGTTGCAACACTCGCCTTTTGCAATAATGCTCGCGAAGTGCTTCTGAATATATGCATAACGTTTGCCCTTGACCTTTGCCCTTTGGCTCATTGTAATCGCAATATGTGTATCTAATTCTTTTTTTCTAAATGACGAGTGACACTGGAATATCAATGTTCACGTTTTCCCCTTCATAAAACGTTCCTGGTGTAACAGAATTTGTTGCTTCAGATAGATAGTCGACGTTTTTTCTTGGCTTGTTAAAAAGCGTTTCTCACTGATCATTATTCTAGCTCATTTCCTTTGCTTGAAAGTTTGCTTATCAATAATGTAAAAGTTCATCTTATAATGTTCTACACGAGAAAATGGCTGAATTTTTATTCTATAATTAACTATAACTGGAATATAATTAATCGCACAATTAATAATTCATTTTCTCCGGAATTTCCGACATCCGTGTCAGCCCAGAGTGAAGTATTAATGAATGTGATAATCCTTCATTCAAAACTCTGAATAAAGAGTGACCGCCATGAATGAATAGCATTATCCATTCCCGGTTTCTCAACCCTTCTCCCACCCGGTTCAATATTTCAGCGACTCGCAACTTGGCGCACATGCAGAGTTTAAATACTTGTTCCCTATGACTACGACTGCCTCCTCCTCCTCCTCCTCCTTCCCCGGTATCAAACGCGACCTCTCCTGCCCACTGCATCTTTCATCCTCCTCTTACCCAAACACTTACACACAAAACTCATTACCTACACGCTGGAGATCATTTCATGCACTGCACACTCCATCTCACTTCCCTTCGGCTCCTGAATAACGCAGTAATGACAAAATAAGTATGTTGATTCAATATATGAATATATAACTATCTTATCTCACTCGTCGTTGATACTTAAATAAAGCAGTATTGGCAAAAATATCAATTGAATATATGCGTCCCCTAAATATACCCAAAAATACAGACGGTGTAATAGGTATAACCGACATATTCCCCTTCCGTTCGACTTTTGAATAACGCTGTCATGACCAAAAATATGCTAATCAAATATATGCATCACCATATACGGAGAAAGAGATAGAAGCATCATATGCTCCCTGCCCTTCGACCCTTGAATGACGCAGTAATAACCCCCAAAGTAAGCCAATTAAAGCTATGCCTCGAGTAAGCATGTCCATCAATCCAACCAAGACGGACATATAACCAGCATACTTTCCCTTCGACTCTTGAATAATGACATAAAAACTCACCACCACTAAAAGTACAAAAATATAATTTAACCTCTCCATCAATCCGACCGGCGACGAGGATATATAACCATCATACTCTCCCTTCGACTCTTGAACAATGGCAATCAAATAGAAAATCAGCGCACAGAAAACATTTATACAAAAATAAATAAATACATAATTTAACCCATCCATTAATCCGACCGGCGAGGGAGATATACCCGTCATATGTCACCCAATCTCGCGCTCCCACGCCGTCCCTCTATTAGGTCTTGTGTATTCCCTCTCACGTTGGGATCGGGCGTAATGAAGACGTTGATCCCGGTGAGAGGAAGGGACGCAAGCATGGATAATGTATGAGTTGTGGCACCCCTGATGGCACCGAAATCTGTTGGGGAATATTCAATGCTGCATTAATGTGCTGTGGTGGGGCGTTTTTTTTCTCTGGTAATCTTTTTCTATATTACTTGATCCATTAATTTGACAACTTTATCATTTTGACTAATTATGTTGGCGGGGGGAGAGGGGGTGCACTAGGATGTAGGTTTATTTCGATTTGGAAAGTATAAATGCATTATCTAATTCATGATAAGTATTCCTGATATTGCAACATTTATTGGTGTATAAAGGATTATCCTCCCTCATTCCAAGTTGCAAATACAAAGTATTCTGCTCTAAAGATATCCACTATTAGAAAGAAAATAAAGAAAAAAATCAACTAGACTCAGTTTACACAATTAATGCAACTAAAACAGTTCATATCTTACTTTATTACATGAATCACTCACTACCTATTTACAATTAAATATGAGACTCTTATCTGACTGATATAGGATGGAAACTTTTTCTGAGAGTTCCCTACGATATTAAACGATACTATGCGATCTCTGGAGTGTCAAGCTAGGTCATGTTTGGTTAGGTTATGGTAAGGACAGGATATGACAGAGCTGGAGAGGATAAAACAGAACAGCTTATAGTTTACTTCGCTACAGCAACGTTGTGGGCACTCTCCTAGCATTAGCGTAAATCTAATATCTACTTCACATGTGCTCTACAACGTACGCTAACGCTACGATGCCCTTTACCTGTGACCATTGTCTCTATAAATAAATTAACAGGTGAGAGGGGGATGAAGCGCCTTCCGTGTTGGTAAGATTTGTTTTTTATTGGAATAAATGGCTGTGCTAATGCCACTTGGAAGGGGAATGCGCGGAGTGTGGAAATCGATTGTCCTTCATCTTGCTTCTTATATTCATCCTCTTTATCTTCTTTTATTTTCCTTTATATACGATTAAAAAAAAATCTTTAAAATGAAATGTGTGGAAGAAACGAGGAAATGGAATGACCCATATTTTTTGTCCCTTTCTTTCCCGGCCATTTTTGGAAAAGACACTTCGAATCAAATCAGTAGGAAAAAAATAATGCGAACCGAAAAATCAATCCCCATGATTTTTCCCCATGATCAAACGAATCACTTCACAACTTCATCAAACTGATTACCCGCTTCAGCGTGATTCGCGCTGGCCTAATTCGTTACATCAAGTACACTTTCAAATAAATCCGTCAAAAATACATACATCGTACGTGCAGCTTTGGTACAAATCGCAGTTTATGGCGGTGTTTCCAGATACGGATTGAAATTGCTTAAATTAATGAAACAAAATGGAATGAATACGTAATGATGGCACAAATAATATATAAGATATCGACGTTGCTACTGATTTCACATTTCTTGCATAAATGAGTCTCGTATTTATGCAGAATATCCAGCGGTAACTAAGGAATATGACCTCGTTAAGACGACTTGCGTGACCCGCTCGGGTGATTATGACAGCAAGAGAGAGGGAGAGGGAGAGGTGAAGGAGAGGGAAAGGTAGAGAGGTGAAAGAGAAGGAAAGAGGGCAGAGAGAGGAAGAGAAGGGAAGTGGGCAGAGAGAGGAAGAGAAGGAAAGAGGACAGAGAGAGGAAGAGAGAGAAAGAAAGAGGAAGAGGGAGAGAGAATGAGAGAGAGCGAGAGAGCGAGATAGATTGATAGATAGATTGAGAGAGAGAGAGAGAGAGAGAGAGAGAGAGAGAGAGAGAGAGAGAGAGAGAGAGAGAGAGAGAGAGAGAGAGAGAGAGAGAGAGAGAGAGAGAGAGATAACAAAATACACACACACAAATAAGTACACATAGTAACAGAAATAAACAAAACAGAGAAGAACAAATCTCCCCTCCCCCCTACACCACGACCCCCCCCCCCTCCCTCCCCCCTCGCCGCTGAACCCCCCTGGTCTATTCCTCCTGAACCCCCTCATTACCCCCTGTGATTCATTCCCGGGCCGGACTATGACTGTCTCGCATAACGATCGACGCAGATGAGAAATCCGCGTGTTGTTCGAATGAATGAATCTTCGTAGGCGGTGCACACTTTACTCGATTTGGAGGAGGAGGTTGTGGTTGGGTATGTAAAAGAGTGCTGTTTACGATTATACGCGAGGAGGTTGAGAAGGAGAGGAAAGGAGAAGAGAGAGAAAGAGAAAGAGAAAGAGAAAGAGAGGGAGGGAGAAGGAGAGGGAGAGGGAGAGGGAGAGGGAGAGGGAGAGGGAGAGGGAGAGAGAGAGAGAGAGAGAGAGAGAGAGAGAGAGAGAGAGAGAGAGAGAGAGAGAGAGAGAGAGAGAGAGAGAGAGAGAGAGAGAGAGAGAGAGAGAGAGAGAGAGAGAGAGAAATAAATAAATATATAAGTAATGAGAGAGAGCGAGAGAAATAAATAAATATATACGTAAAGAGAGAGAGCGAGAGAAAGAGAGAGAACGAGACAGAGAAAGAAAACACTGAATAAGACAGAGACTAAGACAAAGAAAAAGAAAGACCCCAAAAAGTTTAGAAAACATCTTAGACTTAATGCATCCCTAACATAAGTGTGTTTGGTCTTTCTAATTATCTCCACACCTGCCCCCTTATTTACTACACCAGCCCGAGTCACCTAGGCCTGAGTATCATGCGAATATCTCTCATTAAGTTTTAATTTCTTTGTGTCTGGCTCGTGTGTCTGATTCTCAGAAATGCGATTGCGAATGCTTTTGTTGTAGAAACTAAATATCTCTGGGAGCTATCATATCACCATTTTTCTTTCTGGACCATAATTAAATGAAAATACTGAGGAATTCTGATCCCATTTACACGTTAACTTTATATGCTGAGGAGCCATTAATTAGGGATATCATGTTTTGATATCACGGGAAGTGAGTATTGAGCATTCCGTATCATATTCCAGATAAACTTGTCTAACACTGCAGAAGCGGGCTCGTGGATTCTGTTTGAAATAAAATAATTCAAAGCAAATTGGATATCGGGGCAATGGCTATGAAGTTATGATACGTCAATGCATCGCAGTTACAATTCTTTGCAGATAACACTAATTCATATTACGGATAACGACATGGGTTAACCTGTGCAACGAGAATGCGTTCATACAGATTAGAGACATAAACATCTGGTATGTTTGAGAAAGCGCCCGATATCTTAGCGATAGTCACGCATTCTGTTTGCTCTACAAAATTGGGTATTGTACCTTAAAACAGTCTAAAGAAACAGTTTCCTTGAACACAAATTGTGAAATAAAAATCCTCGTTAAATTACGTTACATATTTGTTATATCATATGAACGTTTTTTTTCTTGTCAGGCCTACGAATGACTGTCTGGAATAACAAAATTCTCTCTTGCAAAAACGGCATAGAGTCAGAAAATTCTGAAACAGAAGTGCTTACGCGTTTGACTTTGGATATTTCCATGAACCAACACAACGGTCAGTATAAAAACATCCTGAACAGATTTCATTCAGGCAAAGATTGAGAAAAAAAGTTTGTGAGGGAGAATTAATCATAGCATAATGCACGATACGCACCTGACATTTTAGTATTACACCTTTTACATAAATGATGAAATGTCAATCATATATCCAGCACTATGAAATCATTCTTCCTCATTCATGCCTTAAACATAATAATTCATGCCTCAAATCCAAACTTGGAAATACAGAGCTCGACATTAGTACCCTTGACAGCATCCAAGGCATTTTTAGACAAACATCATAACTTGCCTGTGACACAACGCCTCGTCTATCACATTCTCCCACCTTTGAGAAATAAAAAACAAACAATTCTCCATTAACTCTGTGGACATAACCCGAGTTTACACACAGTTTGAATCGGAATTTGTATTAACACGGAAACCGGCAGACTTTCCTCCTCTTGCTAAGTCCCAGAGAAAGAGACCTGTTTGTGGGAAGTTAACAACTATTCCATTTATGCAGAGAGTCTTCCTTTGGACATTAGTGGTTTATTCTTCAGCGGCGCATTGAGATACGGCGCCAGATGTACGAAGGGGCTCTCGTATCCAGTCTTCAATTAATACGCACCCATACCGTGTCTATCCAGTATCTATCCAGTTCTCTCGTATTACCTATTTATAACGTAATGTCTACCATAAGAATAAGCTCAATGAGGCGGGTCGTCATTGGTTATCACTTTGAGAACATCGGCGATCACCAGCATGATATCCACATAAAAGAAGTCAAAAAAGAGAAATCTAACGCGCGAGTGATAGCTGTGAGAACTGGCAGGTGGCGACGCGGGCGGGAGACAGAATCCCCCACACTAAGGCTTTACAAAAACAACCGTCTTCTTAAACGCTTATGTGCCTTTTGTAGTGAATGATAAAACGCTGTTTACGAGACCCTATGGAGGAAGGTTGTTATCGCCAATTCGATAGGAATTAAGAAAAAATCCTTTTCCAATCTGTTATTAGCAAATTGTGGTGTACAAATCCTGATATTCGTAATTTTAGCTTTTTTTAGCTAGTAGCCAACACAGTTTAAAATATTTCATTTACAAACACTTACACACTTTACATTGCGGTTATACGCTCCTTACAACACGGCGGAATGAACCAACGTTGCTTACAATCCACGGAACAAAAAAAAACAAAAAAAAAAAAAGAAAGAGAGAGAGAGAGAGAGAGAAACTTTCCTTTTCTAAAACGTCATTAACATACGGCGACGCAAACCAGCCTCGACATTCGCGTTTCTAAAAACCTCCAGGCGACCGGTGATCTTGGCCAGAGTTGGGTTGAGTCATGGCGACGCGAGAGTCAACGTTGCAAGGGGCTCTTACCGGTCAGATTCGCCTGCGTTACGACACCCTCGCATTCCACACAAAGTCGCGGGCCCGGTCACACTCCGCTCTCCGCGTGCTTCTCGTTTTGGGATCATCGGGGGCTGCCTTGGCCACTGGAGGTAATGCTGCCTCACTGGAGCTCCAGCTGTCCATCACCAGCCCCTGATGTCGCAATCGGAGCCGCGATGTTGTGTTAGAAATTTTTAAAAAGTTCTCGCCATCTTGCCATTTCTGTTTTTTTTTTCTTCTTCTTTAAAGGATCATCTATTCCCATCGGTCCTATCCTTGGTCTCTCTTGGGACGCTGTTAAAATGGTATGTTTTCTCTCTCTCTCTCTCTCTTTCTCTCTCTCTCTGTCCTCCCTTTCCATTTCTCCTTCTCTATTTCCTTTTCTCCTTCTCCCTTTCCTGTTCTTCTTCTCCCTTTCCTGTTCTCCTTCTCCCTTTCCTTTTCTCCACCTCCCTTTCCTTTTCTCCTT
This sequence comes from Penaeus vannamei, assembly GCF_042767895.1. Classification (NCBI taxonomy): domain Eukaryota; kingdom Metazoa; phylum Arthropoda; class Malacostraca; order Decapoda; family Penaeidae; genus Penaeus; species Penaeus vannamei. The sequence continues at coordinate 14,429,123 of NC_091570.1, forward strand.
CTCCCTATCCTTTTCTCCCCCCTTTCCTTCTTGCTTTCTCCCCCTCCCCCTCTCACCTTCATCATCATCATCATCATCTCATTCTCCCATACATTCCCCTAAATCTATTCTTCCTCCGCCCTCTTCTCATTCCTCTTCATCCCACTTGCTATCATCTAGCAGCATCATTTCCCTATTAAGATCGTATCACCTCTCTCTTTTGTCTCTCGGTTTATCCATCTCTATTTTCCCTCGACGTTTGCATCATATCTACCATATTTCTCTCATTCACGTTTATGCTTCTTTCTTTTATTCTTGTGCATATTTTGCACTTTTCACTCTTCTCCCTTAGTTTATCTCATCCTGCTTTTCTCCCTCATTTGCATCGATTCCCTCTCCTCTCCCTATCGCTTTTCCCGCTATCCCTCTCCATTTCTCTCGTCGCTTACGTCACCTTTCTCTCTTCTATCATCCCTATTTTTCCCTACTTAGTCCTATCCATCTGACCTTTACGCTTGGATTACACCCCTTTCCCTCTGCCTATCCTTCTCCATTTCCTCTCCACGCTTGGATTACACCTTTCCTTCCTCTTCTATTCATCACTCCCTATTGTCTTCTCTTTTCTACTCTTGTTTATCCCTCTCTATTAACTTCCCTCTTCTCAATTCATCCCTCTCCATCTTCCTTCGATGGTTGCTTCACCTCTCTCCCTCCTCTGTTTATCGCTCTCTATTTCCGTCCCTCCTATTTCCATTTTTGTTTATCCCTCTCTTTTATCCTCTCGCTACTTTGTTTATTCCTCTCCATTTTTTCCTGCTACCTATCCTTCTCCATTTCCCTTCGACGCTTGTATCTTCTTTCATCTCTCTCTTCTCTTTTTATCCCTCTTCACTTTACCCATACCCGCCATTACATCCCTCTTCTTTTCCTCTATCTATATTTCTCCTCATCCTCTACCTATCCCTCTCCTCTTTCTTTCCCTATCCCTCTCCTTTTTCTCTACCTACCCCTCTCCTCTTTCTCTACCTATCCCTCTCATCCTCTACCTATCCCTCTCCTTATCCTTATCCTCTTTCTCTACCTATCCCTCTCCTCTTTCTCTTCCTATCCCTCTCCTTATCCTCTACCTATCCCTCTCCTCTTTCTTTACCTATCCCTCTCCTCATCCTCTACCTATCCCTCTCCTTATCCTTCTCCCCTTTCTCTACATATCCCTCTCCTCTTTCTCTTCCTATCCCTCTCCTTATCCTCTACCTATCCCTCTCCTCATCCTCTACCTATCCCTCTCCTCTTTCTCTACTTATCCCTCTCTTCTTTCTCTACCTATCCCTCTCCTTATCCTCTTTCTCTACCTATCCCTCTCCTCATCCTCTAACTATCCCTCTCCTTATCCTTCTCCTCTTTCTCTACCTATCCCTCTCCTCTTTCTCTTCCTATCTCTCTCATTATCCTCTACCTATCCCTCTCCTCATCCTCTACCTATCCCTCTCCTCTTTCTCTACTTATCCTTCTCCTCTTTCTCTACCTATCCCTCTCCTCATCCTCCACCTATCCCTCACCTCACCCTCCACCTATCCCTCTCCTCTTTCTCTACCTATCCCTCTCCATTTCCCCTCGTCGCTTGCATCATCACAGCACCCTCTCTCTCCCCCCTCCCCTCTCCCTCCCCGTCTTATCCCAACGTGATGCAAGTATGACGAGGGTCAGACTCATGGGATGTAAGGCCACGTCTCCTCCAAGTCTTCTCTCAAAACTTTTTAAAACTCCGCTAAAAATCTCTCGAATTTCTTTGGTCGTCGGCGCAGAGGAGAATCGTTAGTCTGTCGATGGGGGTAATTTCGCTTTTTTTTTTGAGTGTGTGATGCTGTTGTTACATACGTCTACCGTTATGGCGCTGTCGTCTTTTGCACATACACTAGTATTCTTGTTTTTTTGTTTGTTTTTTTTAGCGCTCTCAGTCAGTGTTATATATCAGTAACATTACAGTTACCACCAGTTCCACCACTACCACCATCGCCATTACCACAACTCTACCACTACCGTCACCACACCTGCATCACCACCACCGTCACAACACCTCTGCCAATACCGCCAGCACCATCACCACATCCCTACCACTACAACATTAACACTACTATCACCATACCTCTCCACCAGTACCACCATTGCCACCATAATACCCTCTTCATTAACACTACAACACCATACCTCTCCACTAGTACCACCATAATACCATCACCACACCATCACTACCACTATCAGTCCCCATCCTACCACTACTACTACAAACC
>NC_091570.1:14443892-14453892 GCF_042767895.1 Penaeus vannamei
GGTTGCCAAAGATGTCGTGGGAAAATGTGCAAAAATGACACCTGAATACTTCACTGGGACTCGGCCGTTTCCCTTGGCGATGGTAATGGTAAGCACGTCATAATCCTGCGTTTATGGCGCTCCTTCCTCCTTAAGCTCTGTTGTTTGGGGAACAGGATAAGAAAATAAAAATAAATAATAAAAAAAACACAGTAAACAACAGACTAAAATTAATCAAAAGTGAAAAAAAATCAAACAAACCCAAGACGCTCAAAACTTCAACAAAACACAAACGAGACCCAAAAAATGATAATCATTTCACCCCGCCCCTCTCCCCCCCCCCTTTCAGCAACCCGCACGCCTCCAAACCTTCGAGATCTCCAACACAAAACCTCTCCTTCTCAATTGTACCCACTCAATCCGAAACATTTCCCTAGGTTTACAATCACGTACGCTGCTCCGGTCCGTGTTTCACGCCGCGTCTCATTATCGTGTTCGTTGTACCGCGGGGAGGGATGGGGGGTGGGGGTTGAGGGGGAAGGGGGGGATTGGGGGGATGGAGAGCGAAATAAGGACTTCATATCTACAGGGATTTTTTTGAGGAACATGTGCGACTGGGTTTTTTTTTTTTTGGGGGGGGGGAGGTGAAATAAGGAGGAGAGAAGGATGGTGACAAAGGAAGAATATAAGGATGGCGAAGGGAAAAAAAGGAGAATAGGAGGATGGTGAAGTAGGGAAAAAACAGGATGGTGAGGACGGGAGAAAAGGAGGAGGATGGCGAAGAAGGAAGGATGGTGAAAAGGGGAGGACAGGAGGATGGCGAAGAAGGGAGACGGGGAAGATGGGAGGATGGCAAAGATGGGAGATAGGGAAGGCGATGGCAGAGAACGGTGAGATGGTCATGTAGGGAGATGAGAAGATGTTGATGAAGGGAAAAAGCGAAGACGGCGGAGATGGGAAAAGGGGAGGATACCACAGACGAAAGGGGGGAAATGGCGAAAAATCGCCCTCAGGACGGAGAAGAAGGGAGAAAAGGGAGACGATGAACGAAGCCAGGGGAGCCTCTTGACGCGAAAGGGGAAACGAGTAAATGAAGCTCTAATGCCCTCCCGAGCTGTAAACCTCTCGCAAATCTCTCTCGCCCGCAGCCCCGCTCCGACGCCGCAGGCACATGATTCACGGCCGTAAATCAGCGGCAGAGGAAAGCGATTTAAATAACAATCAAATTCTCGTTCCTTTGACGCTCGGCCCATAAAACAGGACATCATCATCTGCTGCAACAAGAACTCTGCGGCGTCGGACTCCGGGCGGGGGGAGGGGAAGGGGGAGGGGAAATAAGGGGCAAAGGGGAGGGAGGGAGGGGGAAGGAGAGAGGAGGACTTGGGGAGGGAGGAAAAGAGGAGGGGGAGGGAAAGGGAGGATGGAAGGCGGGATGGAGACATCTCCAGACCTTGGATGTCTTCTGTAAAATTTTCGAAAAAAGACGAAGGAAAAAGGAGGAAAAAACTGACAGACGTGGCGCCACGAGTGAAGTCCAGCTCTGGAAGGAGGGTATGGGGAGGGAGAGGGAGAGGAGGGGTCAGCGAGAAAAGGAAGGAAGGAAAATTGCCGGAACGCCAGCCCGGAGCCCGAAGTCGGGTCTGGGGATCCATACCAGCTTTAATTAGGGTCCCCGGCCGGAACCAATATGGGAATGCTCCGCCCCCTTTTCCGTCTTGGAGTGCTACGGCCAGCAGGAGTTTTTATCGTCTGTTCTCTGGCTTGCTTGGACTCGGAGCAGGGGACGGCGGAGAAAGGGAGGGTGAGGGAGGGAGAGGAGGAGAAAGGCTGAGGGAGGGGTAGTAAGAGGGGAGGGGGAAAGGAAGAGGAAAAGGAGGAGGAGAAGGGAAAGGATGGAACGGAAAAGGAGGAGGAAAAGGATGAAGCGGAAGAGGAGGAGGAGGAGGAAAAGGAGGAAACGGAAGAGGGGGAAAAGGAGGTGAGGGAGAAGATGAAGGAAGGAGACGGGAGAGAGGGAGCGAGAGAGAGAGAGAGAGAGAGAGAGAGAGAGAGAGAGAGAGAGAGAGAGAGAGAGAGAGAGAGAGAGAGAGAGAGAGAGAGAGAGAGAGAGAGGGAGGGAGGGAGGGAGGGAGGGAGGGAGAGAGAGAGAGAGAGAGAGAGAGAGAGAGAGAGAGAGAGAGAGAGAGAGAGAGAGAGAGAGAGAGAGAGAGAGAGAGAGAGAGAGAGAGAGAGAGCGAACAAACGAAAGAAAGCGAGAGCAAGAAAAAAAAGACTGGATAAAAAGGTCCTCACAAAAGGTCCCTTTAAGAAAACGTCCCGCGTCCATCACCATGAGCTGGTCGCCTTAACCCTCTCTAGAAGGTAAGAACCCTTAATGGCTAGTCGTTCCACCAGGCCTAGAGTGACCTGAAAGATTGATAAAGGGATAGAAAGAGAAAGGGAGAAAAATAGGGGGTCTTTAGCCCGGGTGGGAGATTTACGGGTCACGAGACTGTACATACCTCTGTCGATTTCTTGAGACGATCGCATGAGAATGTGTAGGTCACGTGACAGGGATATATAACAGATGTCGAAATCGTTATATTGGACACATACATGTTAACCCTTAGATGCAGATATCAACACCCTGGACAACAGTGGCTCAAGGAAAGTCAAAGAGCGACACTACCCTGACGAAGAACGGTTCAGGAATGGTTCAAGAAGAGAACAGCTAAGAGTGGTTCAAGAATGTGTGGCTCAGGGACAGAATTACAGGTAAACAGTGGTTCAAGAAAGGCCCACAGAAAGAACCAACGGCACAGAATAGTCAACAAAATGGCTTAGCGAAAGAGTGGTTTAAGTATGGCAAAGGGTATAAAAAAAAAAAAATAGTAGTTCGAGTAGTAGGGAGTAAGCCAAATACAGAATGGTTCAAAAATGGCTCAGGAAAAAGGGGAAAAAAAGACTGGCGAGTAGTGGATCAAGAGTAGCACAGCGAGAAAAGCATCGGTTCCTGAGCGGAGAGAACCGCCCACGCCCAAGAGACCCCGCACGCGCCCCCGCCGCAACTTCCATCACCTGACGGGCAACCTTTAATCAGATTCTCCAACATTGGCACGCATTTTGCGGCACTCGGCGGAATTGAATTAACGTTTTCTTACTTCGGAAAACTTTCGCCTTTCGCTATCGCTTTCTAAAAAAAGAAAATAAAAAAACGAGAAGCAAAGTTCTGAATGCAATATTTTTTCTCCTCAAAATAAATACAAGGAAATGTACTACTGTTATTTGCTGAAGCGCAGTGCAAGAGCCGCGGCGCCAAGCCGGTGTGGACTGATGTGCTATCGTGGCTCTATTCAATAATCCTCATATAAGCAAATACTCAAATCAAAGTCACTAATATATCTGTATCTATTGAGTTGTTCTCTCCATCTATATATATTTACTTATCTTTTTATTTACATCTGCATCTATTAATTCATACACACATTATTCATCCGAACATAAATGTTGAAAGGCCATATTTTCATTATACATCACTAATCCAACAATTAAGTAATATCTTTAACAGTCCTCAAAAATTCTGTTTTATGTTTCTTGAACGACGCAGGCTGTCGAACTGGCTAAAAAATGAAGAAAAATCTGTTGAAAAACGGCGCAGTTGCAGTTCTTAATTGGATTAGATTTTGATTCCGATTTATACGTCTGCTGAATTTTTTCCCCACTTTCTCTGTTCTTGCCCTTCGTCTCAGCTTCCGCACGGGCAATAAAACTGACAAACTGCAGGACGGATGAGCCTGTCAGACGTCCTTCCTGCTCCTTCCCTTCGCAAAAGTCCGTGAGTCAGCATCTGCACGGCATATTATTACAACGCCTTCCTATGATACGTCAGCCTGGAAGGAGATTTCCCCCGCACATATGTTACGCTCTCAACGACGCATCCAGCGCCTCGCTGGGGTTCCCATGCATCATATGGACGGAACTTGGCGAAAGAGATGAACCACATGCACATAGTTACACATACATATATACATACATAAACACACGCACGCATGCGCACACATATATATATATATATATATATATATATATATATATATATATATATATATATATATTCACACACACACACACACACACGCACACACACACACACATATATATATATATATATATATATATATATATGTATGTATATTTATATTATATAATTCACACACACACACACACACACACACACACACACACATACATACATACATATATATATATATATATTATATATATATATATATATATATATATATATATATATATATATATATATATATATATTCACACACACATAAACAAAAACAGTGATTCCTGAGAAGCGGTTTCTACGCCTTCAAATGGAGAAAACATGTAGCAGTCTCCATTCATGGGCACTGCAATTCACATTTTGAGCGTGGAACAGCACATAATTACACAGCATACCAGAAGACGAAATACAGCACCCATTAACATGATACACAGCATAAACAGAAAAAAAAAACTACGCCCCCATCAGCAGTTCAAACAAACCAGATGAAAAAGCCCAGCGTCCATAAACAGACCGTAACCCAGTCGGAGGTTCAGCATTAGCAAACACATTGCATAATTCAGATAAGAAGCACGGCCTCCGCAAAGCAAAATCACACTCTCCAACAAGCGGAATAAAGCATCAAACCAGTATACTCCGCAGAGGTAAAAAAAAAAAAAAAAAAAAAAAAAATCGACAAGTGAAAAGTGCAGCTCAACTTTTTCGAATTTCTGGCCACTCAACAGGGAGGAGCTGAGTTTATGCCGGGTAATCAGGGCATGCATTGCTGAGTGAAGCGAAAAATCTCGGAGCGACGCGAGGAAATGAATCTCGATCTAACCGGCTCTCTTTGCCTTTCACATGACAGCCTTGTCGAGGGAGCATAAAGAGAGGAAACAAAAGGGAGAACTTATATATATATATATATATATATATATATATATATATATATATATAGATATAGATATATATAGATACCATACATATATGTTTATATATATATATACATATATATGTTTATATATATATCTCATATATATATATATGTTTATATATATATATATATATCATACATATATGTTTATATATATATATATATATATATATATATATATATATATATATATATATATATATATATATATATATAGAATGAAAAGGAGAACCAGTGCTGCGGTGAACATCTTTATTGTAAACGTTTCAGAGATCGTAATTCATCTCCATCATCAGTACTAGAAATAATGAACCAGAGAACATATAATTAGATGTAGTAAACAAAAGAAAAACATAGTTCATAAGAAAAGCAACAATAAAATAGGAATAAAATCAAACAATAAGAAAACGGCAGAAACATAGTGAAAAAAGTGTGTAAGGGTGGGACATACCAAACAAGTGTGAAATGGTGGTTATGGTGATTACACAGTCAACAACTGGATGGCTGTGTTGGCATTCAGTTCGGGTTTCATCTTATGCGTATGCAGGGATTCTAGGATGAGGAGGTCGAGTCTGTTAGGTGTGGAAGACAGAATTTTAAAATCACTGTGAGTGAAAGGATGGTCTTCTGTTTGTGAATGATGGCGGATAGCGGAGAAAGATGGTCTGCTCAGAGGTAGGCTGGTTCTTATTGACTTACCCATATGCTCAAGTATTCTATGTTTGAACCATCGTGTAGACGATCCAATGTACCTAGCATTGCATCTAGGACAGTTAAAAATATACACAATATTTGAACATAATTCTGAGGGCAGAAGCATTTTCATTTTAAAGAAAGAGTTGATATTATAGGAGTTCACAAAAACAATGTTGAATTTAATTTGTGGGAATGAATGTTTCAGTATCTCACGTAATTGTTTACGGATGGTGAAGCTTATATGTCCAAGATACGGTAACTTTATATACTTGGTTTCTTTGGGAGCAGTCTGTATTTTCGTGGGTGGACATAATTTGTTATCTAGGAATGATCTAAGTGTCTTGTAAAATACGTTGTCAGGATAGCCATTGTTATTGAAGTAATCAACCAAGAATTTCATTTCTTTGTCAAACTGCATCCAGGTGGAACATATGTTGAAAGCTCTGTTGATTAGAGTGGCGATACTGTTAATCTTATATTTCATAGGTGAGAAACTTAAAAAGTTCATTCCCAAACCGGTGAAAGTAGGTTTTCTGTAAACTGTAGTGGAAAGGCGTCCATTTTCTTTAGATATCAGTGTGTCAAGAAAGGGAAGTTCGTTTTCCTTTTCTATTTCACACGTAAACTTAATGTTAGGGTGTTGGTCATTTAGGTAAGAAAGGAAATGGTCAATGTGTGACTGTTGTTTGAACAAAAGGAACGTGTCATCAATATACCTTTTGTAGAATATTGGTTTGAAATCATTTGGACAGTTATTTAACCAGTTACATTCATGGTGACATAGGAAGGCGTTTGCGTAACTTGGGCCAAGTGGTGAACCCATAGCTACACCATCTATCTGAGTATATAAATTGTTGTCAAATGTGAAAACAGAATCTCTTGTGGCAATATTTAGAAAAGAATTAAATTGTTTCTTGTTTAGACCAAACTGTGATATGGACTCGTCTGATATGGAGTCCGTAATAATCTGTGTAGTTTCTGACAGAGGAACGTTAGTGAATAGTGATTCCACGTCAAAGCTGGCCATTACTGTGGAATCTTCAATGTTGAGTTGTTTGATTTCTTCCACAAAATCCAAAGTGTTGGCAGTGGTATACTCATTAATGGTTAGGGGTTGGATGATTTTGACAAGGAATTTAGCAAGGTTATAGTTAAATGTATTAATAGAGGACACAATAGGTCTCAGGGGTGTCCCTATTTTGTGAACTTTTGGGAGTCCATATAAGTAACCGGGTCGAGAGCCAGAAGCAAGAATGGAGTTATATATGGTTTCATTGATGGTTTCTTTTAAAGGTCGTAATATCCTGTTTAATTTATCCTCAAGTTTTAGGAGATGACTGGGAAGATCAACGTGTAGAAGTTTAAATTTAGATGAGTCTGAAAGGATGCTAGATATTTTGTTATAGTAATCATTCTTATTCAGGATAACTATGCCTTTCCCTTTGTCTGGTCTTGTTATTACAATATTTCCATCATCTTTTAAATTTTGAAGAACATCAGAGTATTGTTCAGTATGGTCAGGGCTGTGTACAGATTCTCTGCAATGCTGTACATACATATCATTAGCAAGCGCAGATATCTTGTTGAAAACTGTGTTAATTGTATCTTTGTAGATGTTACAGTTTTTGAGCATCTGACAGGTCCGTTCGAAATGAACAAAGAAATTGGCAAAACTCGATTTGCGGGGTCGAAGACCAAAATCCAAGCCAAGTGATAAAACATTCTTTTCCTTATCAGTTAGAATTCTGTCTGAGAAGTTAAAGATTATTTTGTTTGCATCAACCTTTTTGCTTAGATCAATGCCCAAGTTTTTTAACTTTCTATGGTGGATAGCACTTACAGAAGACAGTCTTTTCTCTACATTCAGATTAATTAATGCAGAGAGGCATTTAAAGTCGAACATGTTGACTTTAGATCTTAAGTCAAGGACATGGTTGTTTGTAGTGTCCCTAAGTTTTGTGAGCTTTCTGTTTTGTTTCTTAATTTCACGGTCAAGTAATTTGAAAAGCCATGATTTGTAGGTGCTCGTTGAAAGGAATGATTTATCATATAGTTTGAATTTGAGGAAATTGGGGATAGTGCCATATAATTTACAATAGTTGAGAAATTTAAGGTCCAGTTCTATTTTCTTGGATTTGAAGATGTTCTTGTTGACGCATCTGTAGGTCTTGAGCGTTGGTTGGCCGTATCTTCTAGTGATAATTTCGTATCTTCTAGTGATAATTTCAGCATAGTTATCCTGAATAAGAATGATTACTATAACAAAATATCTAGCATCCTTTCAGACTCATCTAAATTTAAACTTCTACACGTTGATCTTCCCAGTCATCTCCTAAAACTTGAGGATAAATTAAACAGGATATTACGACCTTTAAAAGAAACCATCAATGAAACCATATATAACTCCATTCTTGCTTCTGGCTCTCGACCCGGTTACTTATATGGACTCCCAAAAGTTCACAAAATAGGGACACCCCTGAGACCTATTGTGTCCTCTATTAATACATTTAACTATAACCTTGCTAAATTCCTTGTCAAAATCATCCAACCCCTAACCATTAATGAGTATACCACTGCCAACACTTTGGATTTTGTGGAAGAAATCAAACAACTCAACATTGAAGATTCCACAGTAATGGCCAGCTTTGACGTGGAATCACTATTCACTAACGTTCCTCTGTCAGAAACTACACAGATTATTACGGACTCCATATCAGACGAGTCCATATCACAGTTTGGTCTAAACAAGAAACAATTTAATTCTTTTCTAAATATTGCCACAAGAGATTCTGTTTTCACATTTGACAACAATTTATATACTCAGATAGATGGTGTAGCTATGGGTTCACCACTTGGCCCAAGTTACGCAAACGCCTTCCTATGTCACCATGAATGTAACTGGTTAAATAACTGTCCAAATGATTTCAAACCAATATTCTACAAAAGGTATATTGATGACACAAAAATACAGACTGCTCCCAAAGAAACCAAGTATATAAAGTTACCGTATCTTGGACATATAAGCTTCACCATCCGTAAACAATTACGTGAGATACTGAAACATTCATTCCCACAAATTAAATTCAACATTGTTTTTGTGAACTCCTATAATATCAACTCTTTCTTTAAAATGAAAATGCTTCTGCCCTCAGAATTATGTTCAAATATTGTGTATATTTTTAACTGTCCTAGATGCAATGCTAGGTACATTGGATCGTCTACACGATGGTTCAAACATAGAATACTTGAGCATATGGGTAAGTCAATAAGAACCAGCCTACCTCTGAGCAGACCATCTTTCTCCGCTATCCGCCATCATTCACAAACAGAAGACCATCCTTTCACTCACAGTGATTTTAAAATTCTGTCTTCCACACCTAACAGACTCGACCTCCTCATCCTAGAATCCCTGCATACGCATAAGATGAAACCCGAACTGAATGCCAACACAGCCATCCAGTTGTTGACTGTGTAATCACCATAACCACCATTTCACACTTGTTTGGTATGTCCCACCCTTACACACTTTTTTCACTATGTTTCTGCCGTTTTCTTATTGTTTGATTTTATTCCTATTTTATTGTTGCTTTTCTTATGAACTATGTTTTTCTTTTGTTTACTACATCTAATTATATGTTCTCTGGTTCATTATTTCTAGTACTGATGATGGAGATGAATTACGATCTCTGAAACGTTTACAATAAAGATGTTCACCGCAGCACTGGTTCTCCTTTTCATTCTACGACTACGGTTCCCGAGTGGAAAATCAACAACCGAAATTATCACTATATATATATATATATATATATATATATATATATATATATATATATATATATATATATATAATATTCTAAAACGGAAGAAACAGTGCAACTCTGAATTCTGTTCATATGTGGTCTACCTTTTTCCTTGTCCTAGCTGTCAGGTTCAACCTCACGATGGCTGCAACACCGCATTCTCGAACATAAAGTTAAGTCGATCAGGACTGGCCAACCACTGAGCAAACCATCTTACTCAGCAATCAGCGAGCACTCTCACCTTCACAACCACCCGTTTAACACTAGTGATTTCAAAATCTTGACCTCCCATCCAAACAGATTTGACCTGATCATAGCCGAATCTCTCCACATCATTACCATGAAACCAGAGCTCAACGGCGGAACCACTGCAACCACCCTATTATACACCATGAGAATAACCATCAATACTGTTGAATGGCTAGTCTGCCTTGAATTATCCTTTTTTGTCCTTATAACTTTTATGTACCTTGTTTTTAATTTGCTTTCTGTATTTATATGTTTCTATTGTTCTTTGTAAGCACTTCTCTATATGAAAAATATTTGTTTATATAA
>NC_091570.1:14468892-14471392 GCF_042767895.1 Penaeus vannamei
TCCCTTTTCTCCTTCCTTTTCCCCCTCTCTCCCTCTCTCTCACGTTGTCTTCTTCCATCTATTTTCCATTCTTCCCTTTGTGCTCTGATAACCTCGTTTTGCCTTGATTAACTCATGTCTGTTTGTCCTTTTGTTTGCCTTTCATTTTCACTTCTGTGTGTGTGTGAGAGAGAGAATTTGTGTGTGTGAATTTGTGTGTTTGTGTAAATTTGTGTGTTTGTGTGATTGTGTATTTGTGTGATTGTGCGTGTGTGTGTGTGTGACTGTGTGTGTTTGTGTGCGTGTGAATTTGTGTGTATGTGAATGTGTGTGTTTGTGTGAATGTGTGTGTTTGTGTGATTGTGTGAGTGTGTGCGTGCGTGCGTGCGTGCGTGCGTGTGCGTGTGCGTGTGCGCGTGCGTGCGCGTGTGTGTTCTGTGGGCCTTGCGCGTTTATTCTCTACCTCCACTTCATCCTCCCTCCCTTTCGACAGACATCAACAGCAGCAAACCCCATCATCGAGAAAACAAATCTTTGCGCCTAAAAACACCGTCACTGCTTTTACTGCCTCTCCTTTCTCCCTTTTCCGTTTCTGCTTCATTTCCTCCGTTTTTATTCTTTCCCTCCCCCCTCTCTCTTTTTTGTTCCATTTCTACCCTTCACCTCTCCTCACCCACATCGTTCCCCTGAGCACTGTAACGTAAATTTCGGTCCCTCCGTCCCTCCCGTTCCAATGCGTTCGCTCCCGAGGCTGGCCCTCCTCTTCCTCCTCGGGCAGGTCCTATCTCCCCCTCCTTCGCTCTTCCTTTTAAATCTCCCTGTTCTTTATCGCGTCGTTCAGTCTTCCCTCCTTTCGTTCCTTTCCTTTACGGTATCCTATTCCTTTAAATCTGGATCTTCTCTTCTTCTAAGAGTGAGATAAGAAAGAAGGAGAAGAAGAAAAAAATCGTAATGGTCCCATAAACGAACAAAAGGTAGGTGTTCTCTAAGGCGTCATTATTTTCAGTTCATCTACGCCCTTTTTTGTTACGCAACTCCGAGGGTCGTAATAAGCCCTCGATGCAAATGGATTTATAAAGACCCGGATTTATACAGACCCGAATCATATTTAAGAAGAAAAAGAGGATCCTCTGTCTTCCCTTTTGTGTTGACTTGGCAAACGACGGCGCACAGTATTGGCTAATGAACTTTAACGTAAAGTCTGCCCCAATATTTTATGATCAAAGATCGCACACACAAAATCAGACGAGGTTTCCAGCCGACGTAGGTCTTACAACGGAAAAATCTCCTCTCCTCAGTTTTCCCAGTTCAAAAAGCCTTAATTGATGCATTAAACTGACTTTCTGGATTTGCTCCTGCACATATCGCATCGATCGCGGGCGCCGGTGAGCTGGAGAAAGCTTCGGAATTCCAGTCGTCTGCAGGAAAGTCGAAGAGATAATCAATTACAGCGGCGTTCGTGGTACTGCCGGCACGAGGGATGATTTAACAAGAAGCGCTTATGAAACTGAAATTAATCATAACTTCAGCATTACCGTTATTTTCGCAAATGAGCAATGAAACGGGCTGAAATGCGAGCAAACCCCGAGAGTGTGCGGTGGATACAGATTTAATTACCAGTGGGAGATTTGGTCTGAAAAATTAAATGAAATATGGCTTAATGTTTCCGCAGAGTTTCGCACATCCTATTCTCCGCAGCGTGGGACGGTACAGCTGTTCCCGGCGTTCATGATCCTCGGCCACACCACGGCTCCTCGCCTGATGCTTTCTCGGGGATTAGGGTGGGCGTGCCCTTCGATCTCGCCTCCTCTCCCAGCGAATGTTCGGCATTCACCGGGTCATCCGTCTCGAAGTGGATTCCAGGGCCAGAACATTTTTTTCCATTTCCATGGCCACAGATACTCCCGAAGCTACACAGTGCCGAAAACATTTCGTGAATTCGCTCTCCACTCTCCGGATAGCGAGGAAAAGGTCGGCGGAAAGGAGGCAGACCAAGGGCTTCGCTATTTAGTGGTTGGTCGCCGGCGCTATCTGCAGGAGCCTGAGTGGCGCACGCAAACGCGGTAGTCATTACTCCATGTTTACCTGAAAATGCGCTACACTTAACTCCCTTTTCTCCAGCAATTCTCGGGAGGATGAGAGGTTTGTACAGGTTCTAAGCCACACAACAGAGACTGAGATGTGCTGTTGACACACCGGTACAAACCTGAAGACGCCGCTATTAGGAAAGACAGACGTTTTGAAAAGTGTGAGCGGAATCGCGTGAATTATTTAGGCGGTGGCATTGACGGCGGGCAGGCCCTGAATGGCTCTCCGCGGAGCAGCTCGGGCCAAGGGAGACGCAGCCTCACACAACCGGCCGCGCTCTTTCATTCCTCGGACAAACACAAAAAATCTTTATAGCTTCCTGCACTAGACATGTCGACCACTTTTTTCGTACTGCGGACATGGGATTTTGAACTCTTTGGTAGACGGCACAAGATCCTACTCTTGTCTAAATATTTTCAACATGGTGACTTAC
>NC_091570.1:14476392-14478892 GCF_042767895.1 Penaeus vannamei
GAGAGAGACTATTGACTCCCCTCAAAGCGTATCCCCCTGGCCGCCCCTCCCCCAATATCCCCCCAAAGCAACACCGGGGATTTCCTACATTTCAGCCCACCAAGCTAGACTAATATCAAAATTAAGGCGCACAAATCGCAGTACCATTGATTTTCGATAGATGAGTTGCCTCTATCTAATGCTGGGTATTCTGGGGACCTGCTAAGACCTTTTCAGGGCCCGAACATTTTTCAGATATCGATATTTCTGTTTGTTATTTTTTATTATTATTATTTTTTTTACTTTATGCCATATCTCATACGTGTCTTCCTCCATAACCATGGTCCTTGAAGCATGGTGTATTTTGATTTCTCACTCTCTCTCTCTCTCTCTCTCTCTCTCTCTCTCTCTCTCTCTCTCTCTCTCTCTCTCTCTCTCTCTCTCTCTCTCCTCTACTCTTTTCACACGAGTGGGGCTATTTATTAAAGTCTTTGAGACGCTACTCGAACATATTCCGGTCAAGTGTCCGATAAAATCCCACGAGACAACCTACGACACGTCCACCTTCAAAAGAAAATGTTGAAAAAAAGAGAGAGAAAAAGAAAGAAAGGAAAAGAAGAAGAAGAAAAAAAAACGTCCCCAGCCAAACATTCGTTCCTGGATGTTGGGGAGGAGGGTGAAAAGAAGGCGTCCCCTTGTATATATGAATAAAATTATGTACAAAGCGCCCCGTGTGTGTCTCCCATTCACATTCCCGGGCCGCCCCTGCCTCTGCGCCGACGCCCGCTCCGTTCTTATGATAACTCGAGTATTGGTTCAGCGTGTCCCCTCCTTCTCCCCCTCCCCCTCCTCCTTCTCCTCCTCTTCCTCCTCCTCTCCCTTGCCTGTGTGTGTTTTCCTTAGCACCGTCGCAGCCTTACAAAAAATCCACTGATATTGAAGGTGTATCGTGATTTCTAAATGTCCAACAAAAAAAAAGAAAAAAGAAAGACAAAAATCATATAGATAAAAGAGAAATTTCGTGTTGATGTAAACATAAAATGATATGTGTGCCAAATTTATCTCCGTTTTCCATTGCATTCCGTCCGACTTCGTTTCCATTTTCTTTCTCTGCATCTTTCGTTCTCCTCCTGCCCCATCTCCTTCTTCCTTGTCACAGCCTCCATCCATCTCATTTTCCTACATCCTTTTAGTCTTCCTTCCGAGTCATATATTTTTTTTCTCTCTCTCTGTCTTTCTTTTTCTCTCTTTCTATTTCTCGATCTATCTCATTCTCTCTCTCTCTCTCTCTCTCTCTCTCTCTCTCTCTCTCTCTCTTCTCTCTTCTCTCTCTCTCTCTGCACAGTTCTTATTTCTTCCTTGCTCTCTCCCTTGCTAATTTCGTTTTCTATATTTTCCTAACAGAAGTCTTTTCAAATCGTT
Organism: Penaeus vannamei; assembly: GCF_042767895.1. Classification (NCBI taxonomy): domain Eukaryota; kingdom Metazoa; phylum Arthropoda; class Malacostraca; order Decapoda; family Penaeidae; genus Penaeus; species Penaeus vannamei. Next base: position 14,477,794 of record NC_091570.1, read on the forward strand.
ATTAAGTCTTTCAATTCTAATTCTTCCTCGCTATGTCATTTCTTCTGTATGTATGATTGTGTGTGTAAGCGTGGGCGTCCTGCTTCTGTCTTTCTCTGTATATCCCCATTCTTTCAGTGGGGCTGTGTTCTTCCCTTTCTGCCTCTTCCTCCCTCCCCCTGACCCTTTCTCTCCCTGTCCCTTTTCCTCTTCCTCTTCCTCTACATCTCTCTATCACTCTCCCTCCCTCCCTCTCTTTCTCCCTTCCTCCCCTCTCCCTTCCTCCTACCTACCCACCCTCCCTCACATCTCTATCACTCTCCCTCCCTCCCTCTCTTTCTCTCTTTCTCCCTTCCTCCCTTCCCTCCCCTCCCCTTCCTCCTACCCCCCCCCCCTCCTTCCCTCCCTCCGTCTCAGCCCCAGCGCCCCTCGCCGCTCTCCCCCCAAGGGCTGCGGCGACTCTAATCTCCTCGCACATCTCCAAGTCTGCGCGACGCTCCTCCATCCTACTATCTGATTCGGTAATAAACAACACTCGCTCCTTTCTCAGTCCTCCTCCCTCCTCTCTCGGCTTCGTCCCGTCTCCCCTCCCTTCTTGCCTCTAGCCTCTTCCATTTCATGCTACATTATCTAACGTCAATGGTATTTATCTGGCTCTTCTTTTCGACTAGCCATCGTCTCGCGTTGTATATCCTCTTCGGCGTTCCTAGAAAGACAATATTTTCCTTCCTAACTGATGACCGACAATCATGCTGTTGACAGTGAAACCTGATGTTTATTCTTCTTAGTTAGGAATGCACTCAGAGATTTACAGGGGCCAATCTACAGAGGTATCTTTCCTTGCGCCCCGCCTCTCCCTTCATCTCCCTCCCTCCCTCCCTCCCTCCCTCCCTCCCTCACTCCCTCCCTCCCTCCCTCCCTCTCTCTCTCTCTCTCTCTCTCTCTCTCTCTCTCTCTCTCTCTCTCTCTCCCTTTCCCTATCTCTCCCTCTCTTTCTCTCTCCATCTCCCTCTACCTCCCCCTCTCCCTTCCTCTACCTCCCCCTCTCCCTTCCTCTACCTCCCCCTCTCCCATCCTCCATCTCCCTCTCCCTCCATCTCCCTCTCTCTGTAATTGCTCT
>NC_091570.1:14486392-14497868 GCF_042767895.1 Penaeus vannamei
TTCTTTTCATATTTCTATCCCCCACTCTTTCCCTCTCTTCCCTCTTCTCCTACGACCCTCTTTCATTCCCTTTCCCTACTTCTTCTCTCCTTCCTTTCGATTCTACATCGCCTTTATTGACCATCTCCAGAAAGACGAAAGCTGATGGCCATTCATCCTTAAAAAAACTACCATTGTCTGAAAAAAATAAGATAGAAAACCCGAAATATTTTTCTGTTTTTCATATTCTCCTCCTCCAAAATTAATCTTATGTTTCCCTTATCTATCTCTTTAACATACACGGGACTCCTCTCTCCTGCCTTCAAGAGGGGTGAAAGTGAATTAATTATCCCTCAAACCCGCAAGGAAAAAAGTATCAAAGCTGTGTCTCATCGCGCCGTCAAATAAAACTAATTTCAAAGCAATCACAAACTCTTGGGATGTTAAGATGCCCAAGGAGCTGATAAGTGGATGTGACAACGTGACCCAAAATCAATCTCATTCTTTATTCAATCTGCGATGCGGTGGAAGGAGAGAGAGAGAGAGAGAGAGAGAGAGAATGAAAGAGAGAGAGAGAGAGAGAGAGAGAGGGAGAGGGAGAGAGAGAGAGAGAGAGAGAGATAGAGAGAGAGAGAGAGAGAGAGAGAGAGAGAGAGAGAGAGAGATGAGAGAGAGAGAGAGAGAGAGAGAGAGAGAGAGAGAGAGAGAGAGAGAGAGAGAGAGAGAGAGAGGGAGGGAGGGAGGGAGGGAGTTGGAGCGGCGGAGAAATGATGGAATAGATGGAAGCAGGGAAGATGGGAAGAAGCAGGAGAGGAAAGATCGACGAGGGAAGGACGAAGGAGGAGGAGGAGGGTGGAAGAGGAGGTAGAGGAAGATAAGGAGGAGGAGGAGGAGGAGGAAAAATGAAAAGGAGAAGACGGAGAAGTAGAAGAAGAAAGAGGGGAAAGGAGGGGAGGAGGAGGAGAAGGAGGAGGAAGAAGAAGAAAGAAAATTAAAGAAAAGGAACAGAAGGGATAGATGGCTAGAAAGAGGGAAAGAACGAGAGAGGTAAGAAGGGCAAAAGAGACATCCGGGAGACGACGAAAAGAGGGATAAAAAGATGAACACTGAAAAACACGAATGCGAACAAAAATCAGGAGAGAGACAGAGAAGAAAAGCCACGACGCCGCAGCCTGCAATCACTCTCTTGAACCCTGAGATTCCAACTAATTAACTTCGCTTTTAGAATCTCTCTTCCCTTCGTTACTCCATTTCCCTATTCTCTTTATTACCCCTTTTTCCTTGTTTATTTCTCTTTCGTTATTAGTTATACGAGCGTTTTCATGAGAAACCTTTGAATTTACGCAAGGAATAATGGCATTAACATGCAATAGCCAGATCGCTGGGACCGCTGTGGTAATTTCTATTAATCCGATTAATTGTAATTATTGTTGATCACTGGTAATTACTGTTGAAAACAAATTAACAATCTTAATTACCATCATAATAGTTAATGGGTTATTGTTATCATTATCATAACAATCACCACAATCATCATAGGTATCATTATCGTAATCATTGTTACTATCACCATCATCATTATTATTATTATCGTTATTATCAATATGATTATCATCTTTATAATTACTATCACAATTACTTATATTACTATTATAATTACTTTTACCATTATCATTATCATTTTCATAATCATAATTACTATTATTAGTCATAATCATTATTCATGTCAGTAAAATTTGACGGAGAAAACAGGAAAAAATATAAAAGAAAGAAGAAAAAACGCAAGAACGAATAAACTGAATGAAGATAATAATAATAATAATAACAATGATAAAATTAATAACAATAATGATAATAATAATAATAATGACCAATAATGATAAAAAGAATACGAAAAAGAGTGAATGGTCCAAAGAAATTCAGAAAGGAAAAGGAAAGGAATCAAGTAGACATGAAGAAAAGGAAGAAGACCAAGACGTTTTTAGAATTCTTGGAAATACAATTGGTGAGAAAAAAAGGACATAAAAGCTGCCTCGACTACCCTTTGCGAGGCTAGCAGACGAAAGAAGAGGGAAAAATAAAAACAAGACACGGAAGAAAGACAATCCAATGAAAGTAATGCATAAAAAGCCATTTCAATCAATAGGGAGTTTCTGTGAAAAAGAAAACAACCTCTGGCCATCTTGTGTGCGTATGGTGGTGTTTACTGCTCGTCCTTCGATGGCGATGGCCTTGACACGTCAGTCACACAAACGCACAGACGGACACGCAGAAGCAAAGAGAGAGGAAGGGAGGGAGAGAGGGAGGGGTGGCGAGGGAGAGATAGAGATAGGGAGGAGAGGGAAGGGAAGAAAGAGTGAGTGAGTGAGTGAGGGAGGGAGTGAGGGAGGGAGGGAGAGAGAGAGAGAGAGAGGGAGGGAGAGAGGGAGGGAGGGAGGGAGGGAGGGAGGGAGGGAGGGAGAGAGAGAGAGAGAGAGAGAGAGAGAGAGAGGGAGGGAGAGAGAGAGGGAGAGAGGGAGGGAGAGAGAGAGGGAGAGAAAGACAGAGACAGAGAAAGAGAGAGCGAAAAGAGGAGGGGGACAAAGAAAATGACAGAGGAGAAAGAGAGGGCGAGAGAAAGAGAGAGAGAGGGAGAGACCGCAAAAAACAAGCACGAAGCAATTTCTCCACCGAAGCCACCCGCAGCAGCACCATTATAAAGAGGAAAGCAACCCTACGACTTCCTTATACGAAGTTGCCCATCTCGAACTAGGAATCCTTTGAAGGAAACAGGAGTCGAGGATACCCGAGAAGAGGCCGGGGAGCGTGTGTACAGGGATGTGAAGGAGGCGTGGAGAGGAACACATCCCCGCGCTCTCTGCATCAATACTCAGCCCACGGGAGATGTACCGCCTCTGCCTGCTACTGTTGCTACAACTGTTTTCGATTTTGGACTTATTTATGCGTGAGACGAAATGTAAAAATGTGTTGTTTTGATATTTACTTTCTAAAAATAATAGGGTACTCGTTGAAATCCGTGTGCCGAAGGAGTCGAGGGTTTATGGAATATCTCGAGAAATGATTTGAGCAAAAATATGATTTCCTATAAAGAGATGGATTCGCTGATGAGGCATAATGTTAAACTACTAAATCCCCTTTACACATTAAGCTGAAATATATTTCATGCTTAAACTGGAAACATTTTCAGACGGAGCGGAGTCGCCCAACTAATATGAAACTTAAACTTACAAACTCCTTTCGGAAGGGCGATTACTGACCTAAAGAAGCAAAAACAACCTTATTCATAGCGGACAGAGAGGCGAGCAAGCAACGCCACGCTCCCTGCCTCAGCCAGAGAACTGCACGCGCCTCCCACCGCCATTGAGACTTGGCCTTTGTGCCTTTTCCTCACCTACGTGAGGCATCAACCCGGCACTCTCCAGCCAGCACTCATTCTGATGAGGCGGAACAACGCTCATCATTCATCTCATCAGCTGGGTAAAGCATGCGTGTACTGGGCCCCCGGTGGTGGTTGGCAGTGTACTCAGTCTCTCGTGTAGTGATAGATAATGTACTCTCTCCCGGGGGAGGCGATAGATAAGATACCCAGTTCATCCGTGGGTTATGCACGGCGTAACCAGTCTCTGGAATGAGATATGTAATGCGTCGAGATCCTGCAGACGTAATGGATCTTTTAACTTTATGACGGAGATGTACCAGGCAACGGCGCAGTAGAAGATATGGAGAGCGTCTGCCCTAGGTGAGGAAATGGATCGTCAAGTCCAGGTTGTTTGTACCTCCCAAGATTTTGGGAAGGTGGCAGGCGTCAACAGTCCTTCGGGAGACAACACAAGTGCCCTAATTGTTAGCTGGTGATAGGCAATAACCCTTTACAGCCGGTGTCGGCTGCCTGAGGGTGGCAGCAGATGATACCCTATTCCCGGGGGACGTGGGAGGCTGTGAGTAATTGAGAAAGGGACACAAGATCAAGAGGATAACAGAGGGGGAAACATATAAATGGGATCTCGAGAAACGTCAAGTCAAGTGCTGCGTATTGCTGCATCTGACAGGAGACGCCGACCGGTGGTGATCCAAGTCGATGAACGTCAGTGACATGCCACATCGACAACGTAGGCGTTGCACATCAGCCAAGGAGGCGCCTAAAAGGGCGCCTCCTTGGCTGATGTGCAACGGCCTCTGGAAAGTACGACGCCATTCTCACGACGGCTGACACTCGAGATGGCCGAGCATCACTCTATCGCGTCGCCGCACCGCCACCGCGCCGCTGACGAAGTAGAATCGTGGCCAATAAAAAGGTGAAGCGGAGGCGGCGAGGTCCTCCCCCATCACTCCCGAACACCAACGAGGAAAGTCATCTCTTACTTCTCGCTCTTCCGCGAGAGACAGGCGATGAACGGATAAGTCAGAGAAGGAGCAGCGCCCGAGCCTCCTGGATGATAAAAGCCACCCCTGCCGCCCCCGCCGCCCTGCCGCCCTGCCGCCCGTCCGCCCTGCCGCCCTCCCTCCCATTCCGTCCTTCCGGCCCAGAGAGTTGGCGCACGACCATAAACACAGGGCGAGCAGCGCCTGCGGGAGGATGGGCGGCGGCGGCGGTAGGAGAGGTGGTTGAGTGGGTGAGTGGGCTGGTGGATGGCTGCGAGAGGGGGAATGCGCAAGGATGGATGTTGGGCCTGGCAATTGTATGCGTGCGTGCGTGAATGCGTGAGTGCGTACGTATGTGTGTGTATGTGTGCGTGTACCTGTGCCTGTGGGTGTGCGTGTGTACGCGCGTGTGTGCTTGTGCGTGTGTGTGTATGTACCTGTGCGTGTGTGTGTATGTACCTGTGCGTGTGTGGGGGGGTGTGCGTGTGCTTGTGCGTGTGTATTTGGAAGCTGGGTTCGACAGCGCGAGGGCCATCACTCAGAAAGTTTCCGTCAAGAGAACAGCTCCAACTTGAATCTATTACTCCTCTTCCCCTTGACGATTGCTTCCTCTTGGATCCGAGGGAGGAGGATTCCGGGGGAAGGTGCTGTGGGGAGGGGGGAGGGTAGTGCTATGGGTAGGGGAGACTGGGGAGGAATCTTGCGGGAGGAGGAGAGGGAAGAGGCTTCTCGGGGGAGGGGAAAGGAGGAGGGACTCTCGGGAAAGGGGGAAAGTGGGGCTGATATGGGGAGGGAAGAGGGCGGAAAAGGGGGGGGGAGGTAGAAGAGGCTTCTCGGGGGAGGTTGGGGGGAGGAGCAGGGGCCTCTTAGCAGAGAGGGGAGGGGAGGAAGAAGCTCATCTGGAAAGGGGAAGAGGATGGTGCTCTCGGCGAAGGGGGAGGGGAAGGGCCTCTCAGGAAGGCAGGGGGGAGAGGAGGGATAGGAGGAGGAGAAGGAGGAAGAGGCTCTTAGTGGAGAGGAGTGGGAGGATGATACTTAGGGGGAGGGGGAAGGGGCGGGGGAAGGAGGTGGCGAGTGGATTGGAGCGTCTGGTGATTGTATGCAAGGTACAAGATATTAATTACGAAACGATCTGTCTGTGTCATCCAGCGACGCGCTTCGGCGATCATAATTAAACGGCAACATCGTCCAAGATACACCTCGATTAATCTCAACGTATTATTGGCGTATTTACTTACGAAACAACCTCGTAACGTCGGAAACAACGCCGGACGCGAGCCCCTGTTGCAGGAATAAGCGTTTGTTTGTTTAGAATTTGTTGGCACTACTACATGATACATGACATGGATTTTGGCCCAATTACAGGCTCAGGCTTCATAGCAAATTCACTTAATACAGACATCGGGATATATCGCATGTGCACGGCCGCACGTACGCAGACAGATACAGACAGACAGAGACACATACGCACAAGCAAGCACCGACGCAAACAGATTTACATAAATAATACAAAGATATATTTCCTGAAAAAAAATCCAAATTAACTATACAGTCTGATCATCATATATAAAGCAAAAAAAAAAAAAAAAAAAAATAATAATAAATAAAAAAATAAAATAACTTGATGAAAACTAGCAATGGCAACACCAGCTCCCACATAATAATCTTAAAACGCCGCATCGTAGCGTATAAAATCAACATGTTAATAAGCTTATTAATCAGGCTTGATCTCCTGCTGCTGGCGATAACAGTTACGCTTATAAGATGAAAAGAGGGAAGAGAAATATCGGTGACAGAATATGGCCTGACAAGATTTCATCCGACGCCATCTTTAGCTTCCCGTTCAGTTCATATGATTTCCTATCGCAAATAAGATCAACAAAGAGAGAAATATTGTTATATCTCAATATCAGTACCTATATATCTGTCTACATACACGCACGCACGTGTGTGTAGACGTGTATGTATGTGTGTGTGTGTGTGTGTGTGTGTGTGTGTGTGTGTGTGTGTGTGTGTGTGTGTGTGTGTGTGTGTGTGTGTGTGTGTGTGTGTGTGTGTGTGTGTGTGTGTGTGTGTGTGTGTGTGTGTGTGTGTGTGTGTGTGTGCGTGTGCGTGTGCGTGTGCGTGTGCGTGTGCGTGTGCGTGTGCGTGTGCGTGTGCGTATGTGCGTATGTGTGTGTGTGTTTGAGTGTGAGTGCGAGTGTACTAGAGCGTGTGTTGTTTGTGTAAATGAAACTTCTGTAAAGGATAATTTCCTCCTTGCACGAGTTTCCAAAGACAAGGCGGAAGTTTAGAGGCAATGAAATGCATCTGTTAACGGGGAAGCGAGAATGCACACATCAACCATACCGCAGTCTCCCCTCGGTTTGTAGCATCTCCGTATCTCACAGGAAAAGGAAACTTTCTTCACTATCCTGTCGAACCTACAGGACGAACTCCTTTACTAACACCTTTTATTCCATTTTCTTCCTCCTTTCTTCAAACGTACGCCCGTCCTTTGAGCTACAGGAGGGTCGAAAAAAACTCCCGAACAATACAACTCATTATTCGGGTAATCGGCGACCCCTGGCAGTCCTGTAATTAGGGATAATGTACCACGGGGGAAACACGACCTGCCTTATCGCAGAGGGCATGGTGTAGGTGCTCGAATAACACTTTCCTCGGCGTCGATAGAGGGGATGGAGAGCAGGGTGGAAGGAAGGGAGAGAAAAGGGGGTGGAGTGAGGGGGATAGAGAAGGGGTGGAGGAAGTAAAGCGAAGGGGGAGTGGATAAGAAAAGTGTAGAAGGGGATGGATAGAGGGAGGGAGGAGAAGGTGGGTACAGGGGAGTGTAGAGAGAGGGGACAGAACGGGAATGGATGGAGACGAAATTGGAGAGGGATACAGAAAAAAAAGATGAGGAAGGGGAGAAAAGAGACGTGGACAGAGAGAGAAATGGATGGATAGAGTGAGAAATAGAGAAGGAGAAGGAGGGAAAGGAGAGAAAAGGGGGTGGACATCCGGAGAACAGGGAGGGGAAAATGCGGAGAGATATAGAGGAAGGAGTATGCATAAAGAGGGAAAGTAGAAGGACCAACAGGACAAGTGGGAGGTGTAGAGGAGGAAGGAGCCCAAAGCGCGCACCTCAGGCCACAAGGAGAGGAGATAGTAGGACAGTAGGAGATGAGGAGGAAAAAGCGTGTATCCGTTAGTCTACAAGGAAAGGGGGGAGTTATAGGAAGGGAGGGGGATTTGGAGTGGAGTGCAAGGGGGCGGGGGATTCAGGGGGAGTGGAGGCGGGGGATTTGGAGGGAGAGAGGGAGGGAGGGGGGTTTGGAGGGAGGCAAGGGGGCGGGGGATTCTTAGGGGAAGGGGAGGCGGGGGATTTGGAGGGAGAGAGGGAGGGAGTGGGGTTTGGAGGGGAGGCAAGGGGGCGGTGGATCTCAGGGGAAGGGAGGCAGGGGGATTTGGAGGGAGAGAGGGAGGGGAGGGGGTTTGGAGGATGAGGCAAGGGGGGCGGGGGGATTCAGGAGGGAGGGAGGTGGGGGATTTGGAGGGAGAGAGGGGAGGGATGGGGTTTTGGAGGGAGGCAAGGGGGCGGGGGATTCAGAGGGAGGGAGGTGGGGGATTTGGAGGGAGAGAGGGAGTAGAGTGGGGGATGGGGGTTTGGAGGGAGGCAAGGGGGCGGGGGTGATCTCAGGTGAGGGAGGGAGGTGGGGGGATTTGGAGGGGAGGGAGAGGCAGGTGGGGGCTTTAGAGGGAGGGAGGGAGGCGGGGGATTTGGAGGGAGGGAGGGAGGTGGGGGTTTTAGAGGGAGGGGAGGCGGGGGATTTAGAGGGAGAGGGGAGGGAGGAGGAGGATTTAGAGGGAAGGAGGGAGGGAGGGGGGTATCGAAGGAGGGGGAAGAAGGGCGAGGGAGTACGTCCGTTTATTAGATTACAGGCAGGAGGAAATGGACGGACCCATCAGAAGGAGAAGAATAAGAATTAGCTGGGGACACAGTCAGCATTGGATAGAATGGAAATAATGAAGGTGACAAATTGAATCTCAGTGATAACAACACTAATGACTCAGAGAGCAATAACACCCAAAAGTAACGATAACAAAAGAATTATGGTAAACATATTAATCATGATAATAACAAAAATAAAACATATATCATCACAATAAAAAGAAGAATTACATATACGACAAAAAACGAACCACATGACCATAAACCGAAATAATCTTGACAAAAATGCTATCTGTAAGGGCTTCACCAATTTCCTAATTCAAGTTAACTCAAGAATGAAGAAAATGCTTTCAAAAAGACATCAAATTATCCAACTACGTAGCAACGATATCTTGAGTTCGCGTGTTCTGTCAAAAGACTTATCACGTCCCATTGTCACCCACGCCTTTGTATTCAACAGAGCCTGAAAATAGATATCTTTTCTTGTTAACTAAAATATTACGAAGCTATTACAACGAAAGAAATGAACAATGAGAATCTCGGGAATTTTATGTCTAACCCGTTACAAAAGCGTCTAGAACGGATCCCAACTTGCCGCAGATTATGCACAACAGACTTTAGAGAAACAATAGATTCTCCTGTTGTACAATTATTCGGGGAGAGACTAATTCGGGCGGAAAGGGGGAAAGACACGGAGCGAAATTAAATACAACGTTATCACAACAAAAGAAAATAAGAGAGAAAAAAAGGGAAAAAAAGGTAGAACAAAAGAGGGGGGTTGAAATATATAAAAGAGGGAACGAAAGTTGAACAAACCCTCTACGTCGTGAACACACCGAAGAACAAGGTTTTTGGTCGATCACCCCTGTTGTTCGGGGAGACGGTGGTGACTCACCTGTATCTCCCCGGCGTCACTGGCGGGTCCGGTGTCAATACTCCACACAAAGGGATAAAATTATTGGAGACGCCGAGGGTTCTAGAAGAAGAACAGCAACATTTTACGCAAGGGGGGGGGGGGTATGGAGAAGACAATGGTAGATAAAAGGGGATAAGAAAGAGATGATAAAAAATATTGAGGAATGGAAAATATGTGACGCTTATCGAGTATAAGAAGGATGAAGTATGTGGCGTGTAAGAGCAACGGCGAGGCAATTGCGGTACATGGGAAGGCTGTGCAGAGGGAGGATTCTCTCTCTCTTTATCTCTCTTTCTCTCTCTCTCTCACACACACACACACTCTCCCTCCCTCCCTCCCCCCCCCCTCTCTCTCTCTCTCTCACACACACACACAATCTCCCTCCCTCCCCCTCTCTCTCTCTCTCTCTCTCTCTCTCTCTCTCTCTCTCTCTCTCTCTCTCTCTCTCTCTCTCTCTCTCTCTCTCTCTCTCTTTCTCTCTCTCTCTCTCTCTTCTGCTCTATCGGAGACAAAATTCGAGATTTATGAAGAACTATTGATATTAACGGTTTACGGTGCAATATCATGGGGACAAAGGAAGATTAACAGAGATGTACAAAAATACAGTTTCAGTGGACGCGTTGTAAGATTTAAGAGCCACGAATAACGTGACCAGACAAGGTCATTTCCGCGCGTACACACTGACAGACACACACACACACACACACACACACACACACACACACACACACACACACACACACACACACACACACACACACACACACACACCGACACAGACAGACACACACACACACACGCAAACGCACACACAACGACAAACACAAGCACAAAACCGACAACCAGGAAGAGATGAAATCCCCCTCAAACAACCAAGAGAGGAAGGGGATAATCGGGAACTTAAAAAAAAAACATGCGACACAGTCTCCCGAGAGATTATTAACAGCCTCGAGTCTCAAAAACCGCCGTGTCATTTCCGTCCACCGAGGGAAAGCTGCTGCGACGGACAGCGAACAAGCGGGAGGACAGAGACAACGCGGAATCCATGAATTCATAATGAGGCGAATTATCCGGGAGGAAAATGAAAAGGGAGGCGAGTCGGGGAGGTGGACGGATGTCGTGACATCTTGGGGGGGGGGGGGGGCAAACCAAGTCACTGCAATTGCTACTACTATTGGCAACTTCTACTACTATTGGTACTACTATTACTACAACTTCTATCACTACTACTGCAACCACTATAACTACTACTACTACTGCTATTGCTGCCGCTACTTCTTTTACTATTACTAGTGCTACTACTACTGCTGTTGCTGTTCCTGCCGCTATTACTACGTCTGCTATTACTCCTATTACCACTACAACAACAACGACAGCAACAAGAGCAACGACGACGACGACAGCGACAACGACAACAAGAGCAAGAGCGAAAACCGACGGAATCCCGACCCGCTCGGCATGAATGTTTCCAAATTGCACGCCCCGGCCCCGTCTTTGCTCGGCTGAATGCGATGAATGTCCCCCTCCTATGCCGGCAGAGCTTGGTCCTTTCGCTTTGGCTTCGCTCCCCCCCGTTTTAAAACATATCCCTTTCCCCTTCTATTGACCTATTATCTGACAGGCTTGACGGAAATTGACACCTTTCACCCACTCCCAGCTGTCATTTGCCTCACTGATTACGTCTTCGTACTTGGCGGAGCGAGATTACCTTCCTCGGGAATTGCACAATCTCACAGCTCCGTCAACGCATTCGGCGAAAGGGCATATGCGCTTCGGAAATTGAGGAAATGAAAAAGGGTGTCGTAAGGATATTGAAACTTTCCATGATGGCGTTTACTTTTTTTCTGGGATGCGAGCTTTACAAAAAACATGTATTGCATTCTCTTTAACACAAAAAATAATAAAATGACGATACGAGAGAGATATATCTTTATTTCCACGAACACATAACAAAGGCAACATCCTATGCTTAGTCAATTCCGCATGACAACATGAAATGGCCTTTCGCATGACATTCCACACGATTCATTTCCCGGCCCCCGAGTTTACCCACGCCCACAACTGCGACGTGTTTGGCGTCAGAGACAGGCCAATTTTCCCTCGGTGTCTGTCGGGAGCTGTCGGGGCTGACCCACGCTTTGGTGCTTTCCGAGGCGCTGCCGGCGGAGAAGTGCTCTCGGCCCTGAGATGCTCCCTGGCCGATTTGAATTATTCAACCCCTTACGAATTCAAATCGATCACAGCTTTTAGTGATATAGGTCTAAGTACAAAGAAAAGATTCGTATTTT